>NC_058522.1:473723612-474038996 GCF_904849725.1 Hordeum vulgare subsp. vulgare
GGAACCGGAACGGAACCTCCTCCTCCACGGACGGCATGATGCGGCGCCGCCGGCGGAGCAGATCCCGGGCGGAGGAGGGAGGGAGCGAGTGGTCTGGTCTGGTCTAGTAGTAGGAGGGCGGCGGCGCGAGGTTGAGGTGGCCGTAGGCGCGGTAGGAGGCGCCGTCCTGGAGGTGGATGTTGGAGGAGAGCTTGTGGAAGCCGCGGGTGTAGACGCCGAAGCCGAAGACGAGGCCGACGGCGATGAGGACGAGGATGATGAGCATGCAGATGCAGCACGCCTTGCTCGGGCAGCAGCACATCTTGATCGATCTTGGCCGCCGCCGGCTCCTGCTCTGCTCTTGGCTCCGAGGTCGGGGAGGGGAAGGAAGAAAAGGTAACGGAAAAGGCGATGCACTTTTGCTGGTGTCCGTGGGGGCGAGGCCTGCGTGACCGGCCGCGCCGCTGTTTTATATAGACCGCTCCGCTCCCGTGCTGGTTGGGTTTGGCGGAATCGGGTTGGTTCGGTGTCGAGTTGCGGGTGCGGTCCGTGGTTTGGCTGCCGGTCGTGGCTTTCGGTCCGGTGCCACTTTTCGAGGGCGAGTGGTGGTCGTGCTGGTGGTGGACACCCGTTGCGGTTCCGGAGACGGGAAACGGCACCGTAATACGAGGGGTCCAGTTTTTTCATTGTTTTGATCCTGATATTCATTAGGGTAATGCTGTGCCTCGACGCGTCGGTCAAAACTTTCGATTGACCGTGCTCGGGCCGCCAGATCCGTTAGCTGTACGCGTACCGTATTGTTAGATTTTCACGTAACAAAAAGTTTCGATGCAACAAATTTCGTTCACGATGCAACAATTTTCGTTCATGGTTGTAACATAAATGTAGTTGTAGCCAAAATAATATCAACATGGTCGTAACAAAAAAACGAAGTTGATAATGTGTGGTAGCAAAACAAAATAAGGGTTGTAGCAAAACAATCCGGTGAACTCGGGTTGCAACTCTGACGAACGTGTATGCAATTTTTTTAGTGAACGGTTGCAGCAAAAAAATGATACCGGTCTGTATAAAAAATTAACACGGTTGCAAAAAACACACCGGTTGTAGCAAAAAATTCAACAAAGTGATGTTGCAACCAAACGTATATGCAGCTTTTCTAATGGACAAATGTAGCAAATTTGAACACCGGTTATAACAAATTTAAACGAACACCATACGGGAGTGTTGCATGGCCATATGCGCGGATCGCGAACGAGACGCGTGAGCAGCGAGCGACCAGCACGTTGCTTCCACCGACGCGCCGAAGGAAAATGTTTTCCTATTCATTACATGTGTGTGCATGATATATTAAACATTTCGTTCACACACATGTGACATACTCAAAGAGGCAGGCCATACAGTTATGCATGAACATAATATTAGAATCTTCTATATGTGTGGACGCAATTACTTTGTGCCACGCATCCAACAACTAATACTTATTCTCATCTCATGCGTGTGGCACAAAGCAAAATCTATGCACACGTTGTGACGCGGCAACTTTAGCTACTCGTGGGATGACAACTTTAGTTATCCGCGATGGCAACTGTAATTGTAAAGTATGACAACTTTTCCATTTAGGTTAATTCTAGTTGTCATATATAATTAATGATAATTGTCGTATGTAATCAAACCGTAGTTGCCGTGGGTGATTACCTGTCATGTATGATTAACCAGTTATCATGTTTGGTTCAACCATAATTATTATATCTCTCTACTATTAAAGGGGGATCTGCCGTCGTCGTGATGGTTCGACCAGCTATCCCCCTTTAGCGCTAAACCTTCCCCCTCGCTAGCATTGATTTCCACCGATTTTTTTTCCACCGATTTTTTCCCATCCCTCTAAAAACCAATCCGGTTCACATGGAAAAAACACACTGTACCTCCCCACCTCGTGGTCATCAAACACATCAACGCACGCACGACTCGTCCATCGTTGAAAACCACCCACGCACGCACGCCTGCCTCGCCTGGTCGCCCCCATCACCTCCCTCGCCTGATCGCCGTTCCTGGGCCTCGCTTGGTCGCCGTTCGCCCGCCATCGCCTCTCTCGCCTGATCGCCGTTCGTGGGCCTCGTCTGGTCGCCGTTCGACCGCCATCGCCCATCGCCTGATCGCCGCTCGTGGGCGTTGCATGGTCGCCGTTGGTGGGCGTCGCCTGGTCATCGTTCGCTCGCCATCGCCCATCGCCTGATCGCCGTTCGCCGCAGCAGAGGAGCACCTTGTCGCGCCTGGTGCTGCCTACCTCGTCATCTCGTCATCCTCTATTCGGCTACAACTCTTGTCTCCGCGAGGTGCGTCTCATATTTGTTCTTGTTAGGCTACAGGAAGGGAATGAGAGGAACGGTGAGAACAATTGTTTATCAAAACACAATAATGCAAGAGAGCCAGCGTCCATCTCCAAAATAGGATAGCGAAAGAAGAAAAAGCAAGCTATGTAGTATGGCAATTCGGTCACAACAATCATAGGTTACATGTTCTCAGGCGCCACCTCAAATCACACGCATTAAGCACCTGTAGAAAAGCAACGCAGCAGATAAATCTAAGAAGGGCATGACAACGTCACACCGTCAGCCACCGAAACCACCACATGAATGCCCCAGAGCATACCGGTACCAAAATCCCATGAAATGGCTGAATCCAAGGCAGGCAGCTCCAAGCCTCCGCGCCACAGGTGCCCCAGATCATAAGAGGCCACCTCATCTCGCAAGAGATTCAACCAGGCCGAGGTCCAATCCCACACTCGGAGTGCGATTCTGGGTAAGCGCGACCCGAATAGAAAAATGGCAAGAAGCTGCAGGAGCCTCGTGGAATGGAAAGAAAGGCGAATGTGGGAGGGGAGAAGGTTGAGCATTGACCAAAGCACAAAACATGATCTGAGGTATCCTCCTCGCAAAAAAGAAAAAGATATCATGCATACTGATAACCAGAATTGGCAAGATCGGTTTCGGACCAGTAATAGGAAGTACTTGCATGAGTAAGCCAAAAACATGATATCTGTAAACTCATAAACTTGGGTTCTGAAAAAACAAGCCAGGATCTTTTTATCAGAAGACAAATGATTAGCTGAAAATAAAAGGAGCCCTTTTTTTAATATATTTCATTTGGGTGAATCATCTACAATTCAATACATATCCTTGGAGATGGAAAATGAAAATGCAAGAGCAGCAAAACACAATAATGCAAGAGAGCTTAAGTTGTAGCAGCTCAAGGTTATCATGTTCCACAGATATTGATGTTTATTCCTCAACGTAAATCTATTTACTGAAAAAAAAGATGTACAAACCTGATTATCTGAGGATATGACATATTTTGAGGACTCTGGTTCCACTTGGGCAACCTCTTTAGCTCCATCATATAGTATCTGTGCACATTTAACTGATACTCAGTAATAAGATGTGTAAACACACCCCCATAAGAAGATCCAATGCAGATTTCCTGAATAATCCCCACTATGCAGTAAGTGAGGAAATAAATATGAAACACACCCTTTCCAGTAGTAGCATACTTTGATTGTCTGGTACACGTTGGCATGGATGACCGGCGTGTAGCCCTTGAGTTCCGCCTCATCGAAGCCGATACGGAAAAGAAGCTTTATCTGGAGATAAGCATTCAGAAACGATAAGACTGTTTTGTCACAGGGATGGTTACTTATAGTGATTTTCCAGGGAAAAAAATAAGATACAATAGGATTCTTGCCTGTTTAAATATCGTGGACTTTCCTGATTCTCCAGCACCTTAAAAAGAAATAAAGCATCACCTATTAGGAATGGTCTTTCCAGATCCTGAAGTGGGCTAAAGTAATATTTTGTCATTGTTTTCTGTGATGTATTAATGAAGTTGACTAGAAAGATTTAGTTGAGTGAATCATAAAGATAGAATTAAAGCAGGGACGGGAGCAATCCCTCTTTATTGAATGGCATGTCAACAATGGGTCAACGGCAGCAATCCCTCTTTATTGAATGGCATGCCAACAATGGGTCAACGGCAGCAATCCCTCTTCAGCCAACGGTAGCACGTGCAACAGGATCGTTTGCTCAGCGCCATCCGAAGTCAATGCGGGAAGGGGAATGAGAAGGTAGGGTCAGTGGGCGACGGAGCGGACGACGAACCTGCTTCATAATTCATTGTCAGAATCTTTATTCTCCCAATTGGCCATATAAGTGCGGCTTTTTGTCGACTGATATCCATAACCATATAAAAACAACAACTTTAATAGTAGAGAAAAGTACTTTCATCTTTGCCCAAATGATTTCACTTGATCCAAGTGGTGGAGGCAATGGGTGGCCAGTTTTAAAAATAGCTATAAGCACGTGCATTTTTGTTTCATTCCCTCCCTGTTAGCCCCCATTTGCATTCTTTCTCCACGACCGAATTTGACAAACGGAATGAAAATTGACACATGCATAGGGGTACCCTTATATGATCATATTGGAAACAATCATTTTCTATGTCAAATATCAGTGAAGCGTGAATTACTAGCAGAGCATTAATCTAGGATGAAGGAAAGGCCTCGGCATAAAGAAATGCAAATAGAAAGAAGAAACAAAGATGTTTGGCCTGTTTTAAAAATAGCTATAAGCACATGGATTTTTGTTTCATTCCCTTCCTGTCAGCCCCCATTTGCACTCTTTCTCCACGACCGAATTTAACAAACGGAATGAAAATTGACACATGCATAGGGGTACCCTTATATGATCATATTGGAAACAGTCATTTTCTATGTCAAATATCAGCGAAGCGTGAATTACTAGCAGAGCATTAATCTAGGATGAAGGAAAGGCCTCGGCATAAAGAAATGCAAATAGAAAGAAGAAACAAAGATGTTTGCATAGTAAGTACCAGATATGAAACTAATTCAGGATTGCATATGAAAGGCCAACAAATCACTAGCCCTAGGAGAATTTTAGAATGTGAATAACTTACCTGTCCTGAGAAGATCAAATTTTGATGGGGAAGTACTATACGAAAACAATTTGAGTAATATCAACCTTCACGCCCAATGGGAGAGTTTTACCTCCGAAGATGTGATAATGTAGACGCATACGTAAAACATACACATGAATGCGATCATGAAAATGTACACACCTGATACACACCAGCTCGTGTACCAGCTTGGTTTGCCTGTCCCCAGTTCCCAGTAGCAAGGGAATACTTCAAATCTAGCACATCACACCCTCTAATTTAATTTTGTATCTTGACATATGAATGCAGTTTTAGTGAATAACATATATGAGATAGAGATGTCACACGAAAGAGGGAATCTTTATGATAAAGGAAAAAGAGGTATGTCTATGCCCATCACATGTCTGCATATAAGGTATACGGTGTTCTTTCACAAGTTATCCTACATTAATTCTTGGAAAGTTGTTGAATATGAGAGGACACCGAGGCTACGACCCACCATTACCCACCGACCACTTTCTGGTTTTTCCATTCGCGACCAAACGGATACTACTAACAACAGTGTTTCGTCTTCCGACGATGATGAGAATCTGCCAACTCAACTCCGTATGATGGTTCCCATAGCCGGCAATCTCACGGCCTTTCGGCCAGTGCAGCATGTCGAAACCCCAAGTGGTATCGCCCTTGACCACTAACGTATTTTCCGTTAGCATTTATACAATTCATAACCAAAGTGGTCCATAAAATGGTTCTTCAGGAAATCATTCTCGTGAAGCCATCTACTATGATCATTGTGCATCACTTGGAGGAATACCTAGCAGTGCTGAGCATGATATTGTTTCATATATAGCGCCGAGGCTCAACACCTCACAGACTGGTCCTGAACACCTTGCTTCAAGCACAGTCATTACATCAGACAAAAGACAGAAAAGGCGAGACCAATATATAGCACGGCGAAATAGGTTAACACCTGGACAGAAGGAGGAAATCAATGCACGTCGCAGAGCAGCTTGGAAAACGAAGACAGATGAGGAGAGGAATTCCCGTCAAAGAGAAGCTAGGCAACATATGACATCAGACGAGAAGGAACATAGTTGCACCCTTAGAAGGGCAGCCTACCAAAATATGTCGGTCGAGGACAAACAACAGACAAACTCCCGCCGAAGAGCACGTGTGCAAAACATGTCACCCGAAGAGAAGCAGAATATGCGAGCTCAGCGAAACGCAAAACTCGCGGCTAGGCGCAACACCCCTTGCATTCAATCCATAGCAATGTCGCGACCAGATGCATCTAACTTAGCTGCCCCCAACCATATGTCGACCACTCATCCGTTCGCAGTCCGGGAACCCGCCGCTTCATCTCATGCCCCCGGGCCACCAAGTAAGGATGGTCCCGGCTTGGAATCAGACGGTAATCCTCCCATCTTTGTACTAATTCATATGTCCATGTGTGTTCAACCAGTATTTACTAGCTACCTAACGGTGCAGGCGAGTACCTTAGTCGTACCCTGGGCGATGGAGATCAACAGGAAGAGCACATCAATGTGTCGCAGCAAGGCAACGATCAGCGAATATACGAGAACCAGAATCATGCCCATGAGCAGAGGCATGAGACCAGAGCAGAGCGTAGGGCTAAGCAGCGAGCTGACAAAGAAGGTGAAACTGTAAATAAGATTCAAGGGAATGTCGTAAAACAAAGGGCACGTGGGAAGAACATACCAGAGGGTAAGAAGTCAGCATTGCTAGATCGTCGTAATGCAAGCTTTGAAGCTAAGTGGAGGACTCCCCGCCAAGAGGCAAGTACCTTAGATGTGAACAAATCACCAACAAGCTCATCTTCATCACCCACAGGAGCTGCTTCACTGGCTTCCCCCCTTCATCAAGCACACCGTCTTACACCATAGGGACCGATGGTAACCCTATCATCTTTACTGGCTTCAATCAGCATCGACCAGCCTGACGAGAAAGGGGTTGTAGACGAGATTAAAAGGTACATCGATGCGAGATGGGTTACTCCACCGGAGGCGATGTGGAGGATATTCGGCTTCAATCTTTCCGAGAGTTTCCCGTCGGTCCTACAGTTGCCGCTTCATCTCCCAAATATGCATAGTGTCACGTTCAAAGCAGGAGAGGACCTGACCGATGTCGTCGCCCGTGATAAAGCATCTAAGTCAATGCTGACGGAGTATTTCCTCGCTAATCAGCAGCATGTTTGGGCTCGAGACATCCTGTACAAGGACTTTCTAGGAAGTTTCACATGGCAGAGAGCAAAGTACTGGAGGCCGAGGCAAAAGCAACACCAAGTAGGTCGAATCGTGTCAGCACATCCAGCCGAGGGGGAGCGGTACTTTCTATGAGTGCTGCTCAACCACGTACCAGGTAAGACATCCTTCGAGGACCTTAGGACCGTGGACGGCGTGCTATGTGATAGCTTCCGTGAGGCTGCCGAGAGATTGGGCCTCATCGAGGCCAACAATACGCTTGACGAGTCTCTTATAGAGTCAACACAATTCGCGATGCCAGCCTCACTCAGGAGGCTCTTTGCAACAATCTTGGTATTCTGCGAGCCATGTGACGTGCGCGGTCTATGGGATAGGCACCTAGAGGCGATGTCTGATGACTACCGCCGATCACACACGTGCTCAAAGGCAGTGGAGCAGATGGTGTTGCTAGACATCAGGGGCATGCTAGAATCAATGGGCAAAGACATAGCATTGTTCCCTCTTCCGGACATTGACGAGACCTATGACACTACTGGAGGCGAGGCCAGAGAAGTCACAGAGGAGTCCACCATCAAGGTTGACGCACACGACGCTGCTTTAGCATCCTCGCTAAATCATGAGCAAAGGCTTGCATACGACGAGATCTTGGCAGTAGTAGATGCCGGTGATGGGGGTGTATTCTTTGTCGATGGCCCGGAAGGCACCGGGAAGACCTTCCTATACAGGGCATTGCTCGCAAAGGTTCGGGGGGAGGGCAAGATAGCGGTGGCTACGGCAACGTCGGGCGTCGCGGCTTCCATCATGCCTGGAGGCAGGACAGCCCACTCGAGATTCAAGATCCCACTCAGCATTGAAGATGGGGCGTCGTGCAGCTTCACCAAGCAAAGTGGGACGGCCAAGCTCCTGCGCATGGCTTCCCTCATCCTATGGGACGAGGCCAACATGACGAAGCGGCAAGCTGTTGAGGCACTAGATAATAGCATGCAGGACATTATGGGACGACAGCACCAACCGTTCGGGGGGAAAACTGTCGTGCTTGGTGGGGACTTCAGGCAGGTGCTTCCAGTCGTCAGGAAAGACTCACGGGGTCAGATAATCGATGCGACCCTGCGGAGTTCGTACCTTTGGAAGGGTATGCGCCAGCTAAGGCTCGTCACGAACATGAGGGCGCATAATGACCCGTGGTTCGCAGATTACTTGCTAAGGGTAGGCAACGGCACCGAAGAAACAGACGAGGAAGGCAACATCAGGCTCCCTCAAGACATTTGTGTGCCGCCAACTGGAGATGGCGTTGACCTAGAGAAGCTAATCGACCATGTATTTCCTGCTCTAGACCACAACATGTCTGATCCTAATTACATGACATCTCGAGCGATCCTCTCCACCAAGAACGACAACGTTGATAAGATAACACACGCATGATAGAGCGCTTCCAGGGCGAAGAGAAGATCTACCATAGTTTTGATAGTGCAGAGGATGACCCACACGGCTACTATGCCCCCGAGTTCCTCAACAACGTGACTCCCAACGGGCTGCCTCTGCATGCCCTCAAACTAAAGATAAATTGCCCCATTATACTATTGAGAAACATAGATCCAGCTAATGGGTTATGTAACGGCACAAGGCTTGTGGTCCGGGGTTTCCAGAGGAACGCCATCGACGCAGAAATTGTGCTAGGACAACATGCTGGTAGGAGGGTGTTCCTTCCTCGGATACCTCTGTGTCCATCCGATGATGATATCTTCCCTTTCAAGTTCAAGAGGAAGCAGTTCCCTATTAGGCTCAGCTTTGCCATGACGATCAACAAGGCGCAAGGACAGACCATACCGATTGTCGGGGTGTACCTACCAGACCCGATTTTCTCTCACGGTCAGCTCTACGTTGCATTGTCTAGAGCCACCGCGAAGAGGAACATTAAGATTCTCGCCATCAAGGACGACGGCAAGGGTAAAGGCAAGGGCAAGGAACAAAGCAAGAATTCAAAGAAGCGAAAAAGATTTGAGCCCTTATTAACGACCATGAAGAACATAGTATACAAGGAAGTCCTTAACACATAAAGTAGTCGGATCAAATTAAGTACAGCTGAAGGTAAATTATGTTCAATTTTGCATTACATTCACTATTGTAGATCTTAATGCACACTGACCTGAGTTTTTTTGTTGTGTAGTACTCGAAGGTGCATTGTCAGTCTTCAAAAACCATGAGTATTCCTTTCGCGACATCTGCCCATCCTATACTCCTTTTGCGACATCAGCCACCATCCTATACTTGGTCAAAGCTGCACCTGTTTAAGCTGGAAATAACAAGAGACAACGTAAAGGTTCGACCAAATGCAGGAGAAAGATGCATGGACAGTGACTTGATAAAGAAGAACAAAAATACTAACTATTGTCTTGTTGCCAAAATTTAGGTTGTATTGATATTAAGGATATACTAGCAAAAGGGCCCGTGCGTTGCAACGGGAAAAAGAATAACATTTTAAATTTGGAGTTGCAATTTAGAAGATATGAGTATTTAAAAAAAACATTTAATATGTACTGCGGGTTTAATGTCAGAAACATCAAGGGGTTTTTCATAAAATAGCATGATGGACTAAGAACACCTATTTCCATAAAACATCAAGGTATAGATATAGATTGTGTGCCTTACCACAACTTGAACTGAAAAGTATAATGTAGTGTATTCTTAATCTAATTCTTACCACCTTAACAGTACCACTTTCAGGTGTAACTTACAAATGTATATAAGCTTTATTTATTTTTTCTTTTCGTGCACGTGTTAACATTTGTTTTGTGTTTGATCCTTTGCAGTACACAGTGTTTGATCAGCTTAAGCAAAAGCTAATCCTGAG
The DNA here is from genome assembly GCF_904849725.1 of Hordeum vulgare subsp. vulgare. Classification (NCBI taxonomy): domain Eukaryota; kingdom Viridiplantae; phylum Streptophyta; class Magnoliopsida; order Poales; family Poaceae; genus Hordeum; species Hordeum vulgare. The sequence continues at coordinate 473,733,609 of NC_058522.1, forward strand.
GCAGACGCGTAAAAATGCAGAATCAGCAAGTGATTCTTCCCCGGTTGCTCTTTCTGCATTCTCGGCATTCCTCCTTGGTGCCATCTCAAAAAGTGTTGCTACTATCTTGACTTACCCATTAACCAGGTATGGAAACTTCACTTGTCATATAGACTTCTCTACTTGCTTTTTGCTTGTCAATGCGGCCTATAAATTCAACCGCCACTGCAGTTATCTGACATCAATTTTTCAAACCAGTGCAAGGTCATGATTCAGGCTGCAGACCCCGATGATGACGATAAGGACGAATCTGAAAGGACAGGGCCAGGCAATTCAAGGCACACCAAAACAATGTTGGGTGCTATGCATGCAATGTGGAACAAGGAAGGCATCCCAGGCTTCTTCAAAGGATTACATGCTCAGATACTAAAGACGGTTCTGAGCTCTGCATTACTGCTGATGATAAAACAGAAGATTTCAAAGTTCACCTGGATCTCGCTGCTAGCCCTGCGGCGATATCTCTTTGTTTCTCGGAAGAGAATCAAGAGTGCATACTTGTATCATATGTCAGACCTGAGAAAACCAGTCGAATCGTCCACCGGTATTTCAAGATCTTATACTACCAAATAACAGAAGTACAGAAGCATGCAGAAGAACACAATCGTCTTGAGAGCGCCATGGAATGTTCTGAATAAATTCATTTGTTTTTTCTTGTAGCTCTGAGTATCTGATATGTACTTGGAATGGAAATACAGTGAATCATGGGGGTCTGTTTTGTGTTGATGGCCTTAATGTCCGATTAACAAAGCACGGTGAAAGCTGAGCAGAGCAACAGAATCCCACTGAAATGATGTCCTAAAAAGGGAATCACAGGGACAAGGACAAAAGGATAAAGCAAATGTACAAATACAGGCACCTAAATCACTGTGCTAGAACCAGTAATAATTTAACAAAGGGCAGGAAGGGTCACAGCACATCTAGATCAATGACACTTATTTTGAGACAGAGGGAGTATATCATAAGATATTATACTGCACATACCCAGTGAAGTAAAACTACCACAGGTGAATGTAAAGGAAGGGATCTCCACTGATAGTAGTCTTCCCAGCTTGCCAGGGGTGCGGGCACAGGATTTTCAGTCTCTATGGTTCACAAAAAATGTGATATTTTTAATTACAATGCAATAAACATATTTCCAGCAACCTGACCAAATCCAGAGATGCACCTGTACATGGGCAAAGTGAGCTTTCCATGTTCCATTCAACTGTTATGCTGTACATTATGCAGAACAAACAAAGTCAAATTACCTGACACTAACAATAGAATAAAGAAATAACAATTTTAAGCCATGTAAATAGTTTGTTTAATAAATAATTAGCCATTGAGACATTTATGCCAACATGCAAATGGCAAAGACCGATTCCTAATGACCAGAAAAAGGAGAGCACATACACAAGAAGAAAGACTCGAGATTATACAAGTTAGATCCATTGGATGAAAAAAGTGATAGATCATAGACTTGACTACATAATAAGTTGAGACACAAAAAAAATTCATCGTTATACAAAAAGGTTACCCGGACCCTCATACGCATTACAAAATCAATGCACCCTTCTTGAACTCTTTTGATGCCCTATATAAAGTTAGGCGAAAAATATGAAGATGAACACAAGACTCTATAAACAATTTCCAAATAAAGTACCAGAAAAATCACTCCATCAGTTATAGAATATCAAACTGGATGGTCAAGAGTGCTTCCTAGAGTTCATTATTATGTTTAATTGACAAGATCAAATCCAGGGATGCTCTTCCGCCCCTGGTGCACTGAGTATTTCTTAGTGTGTTCGTTTTGCTCTTTCTTTCAGTTGTTTAGCTGGCCTTGACTAAGGCATGTACAGTTTTCTAATCGTTAATACAACGAGAATAATGCTCATTGAGTTTTCTTGAAAAGAACAGTAGGTCATTATGTTGTTTTCTTTTACAAACCTTATATCCTTGACACAAGCAATATCTGGGCCACACAGGCATTCTGATTTCCAGAGTCCTTTCAGGTGAACTTTGATTGACTCCAAAAACAAACACCTCATACTTTGGTTTGTATTATTCTAAAATTAACAAAATGTGTGTGAGAAAACAAGACATTACTAAGCAATGAAGAAACAGTAATAATTACCGTTTTTTGGGAGTTCCGCAAGGATGCCCATGGCGCGGTCGGCGTGGCGCCACGAGAAGCAGTGGTGGATGGCGTCGACCTGCGTGCGGACGGCGGACCTCGCAGGCGACCACCTTCTGGGAGTAGCGGCAGGAGATCTTGGGGCCGACGGAGCCCTCGTTGTCCTCGTTGTCGCCATGGGCATCGACGCTTCCGAGTGGAGAAGATACGACGGCGACGGCGGCCAAGACATCATGCCCTTTTGTGCCTTGCGCTGCGAGCGCTGCGGCTTCTGCTGCTCCGCCTTCATTAGAGCTGATCGACGACGAGGGGGGAGGGGGTGGACTTGTCGGATGCAGAGAAGGGGGGAGTGTAGAAGCAAAGAGTGGATCCGTGCGGGAAGAGGAGGGGCCGGACGGCGCCGTCGATGTGAGTGGAGGCGCCGTCGATGGAAGGGGAGGCGCCATGGATGGGAGTAGCTGTGAGTGGATAAGGTGAGACCTTGACAGGAATGACTGTGAGTGAAGAAAGTAAGGCCGCCGTTTGGTTCATCGGTTTGATGCCCAATACACCGGTGTAATATACCCGTGTAGAATAAAAACGGATGGATCTAACGTCAGTGCTTGGTATGTCGTTTTTGAAGTGTAATTTATACAACAGTTTTCTTATTTACACCCGTAACAGGACTGTATCCGCTACAGACCACTGACCGTCGTTTTCCCCACCTCCCTCTCGCTCGAGACCAAGCGACGCATCGGCGTCGGCGGCGCCGCGGATCTGGTCAACGGAGGCGAGCTCCGCGAAGACGACGAGCGGTTGGCCGGCATCGGGCGGCACGTCGGCGTCGGCAAGCTCGTTGGTGCCGCGGACCTGGTCAGCACAGGCGAGCCTGACGAAGACGATGAGCGGATGGCCGGCATCGAGCGGTGCGTCTGCGTCGGCGAGCCCCGCGAAGACGACGAGCCGCTTGCCGGCATCGAGCAGCGCGTCGGCGTCGGCGAGCCCGTTGGCGCAGCGGATCGCTGGCCGGCATCGAGCGACGCGTCGGCGTCGGCGAGCCCGTTGGCACCGCCGATCTGGTCAGCGGAGGGAGGAGGATTTGGTGGCCGAGGATGCTGGTAGCTCCATCTGCCTCTTCGTGCTCCATCTGCCTCTCTGTGCTCCTTCGGCACCGCCGATCTGGTCAGCGGAGGGAGGAGGATTTGGTAGCTAAGGATGCTGGTAGCTCGTTGTCTTCGTGCTCCATCTGCCTCTTGGTGCTTCTTCCACTGGATTTCAGGTAACTGCCCACACACGGGATTTTACAAGCGGAAAATATTACCGATTGTATATTACTTAACACTGGCATTATACAGTTGTAATAATTTATGTTTGTAAGATTTCACCGACAATCCAAACACGGCCTAAGGAGTGGCTGTACGGTGAGGATAAGTTTTTTTTAGTGTGTAGGTGGGAAAAAGATGGTTTGTCTCGCTTTTGTTTATAAGTTTAAAATGTCATTTATATGTTTATATATTTATATGTTTCATTTTTGTGCATAAGTTCTTCAACTAATGGATTCCGATGATGTTTTGAAAATGTCGGAATTGATGTAACGATATCATCAAGTTGTACTCAACCACCAGATGAGATGCATACAAATAATTGTTCTTCTTTATATGTTGTTGTACATGATAATACAAAAGGTATATGTTTAGACTTCCTTTGTTTCAAAATGTAATATGTATAGATTTTTTTAAGTTAAACTTTGCAAATTTTGACCAATTTTATTGAAAAAACTATTTACATCTATAATACCAAAATATCAAATATGAAAATACATCTTATAATTTATCTAATGGTATATGTTTGGCATTCTAAATATAAATGTTTTTCTTCACAAACTCGGTCAAAGTTTGTGGAGTATATGCAAAAAACTACCACATTACACGCGTTGATCACGGAAAACTACCTCTTTTTAATCTTTCAAAAAACTACCACAAAAGTGGTACCTTGTTTCAAAAAACACAAATGACGATCTAATTTAGAATTAATGTGGTTTATAATAGGTTGGAACCGCTCCTAAACAAACCATTTGTTGACCATTTGTTTGACTGTAAACTTACATCTCGGTCCCACATGTAATTGTGCGCTCTCTCTCTCTTTCTCCCTTATTTTTTCCTTCCTTTTCTTCCCTGACCACTCTCCTCCCCCGAGCTAGCACCACGCCACGACCGCCGCCTGCACCACCAGGCCATGGGAGCACCACAGACCAGGGTCAACCACCACCAAGCCATGGGGAGCTGGCCGGGCATGGCGCCACCCGCCATGGTTGCGGCGGCCCTCCAACAGGAACTTTGAAACGGCCCGGACACCCTCCAACAACAACTTTGAAACAGCCCGGGCGCCCTCCAGCAGCAGTGGGTGGGAGCAGCTCAAGCATGGGAGGGAGTGCGATGAGGGGCGACATGCAGTAGCAGCGGCGAGTGGCGACAAGTTGCCGCGGCATGCATCAACGAATGCAACGGCCAGTGACTTAGCTCCGATGGGTGTGTGAGCTAGCTAGCTTCGTCCGGCCGTGATTGCGTGAGCTGGTTAGCTCCGGCTAGCCATGGTACACACGTGAGCTCGCTAGCTCCGACAGCTATGCCACGTGCAACAGCCGAAAAGAGTACGGGCATGTGGACCGCCGTGCCTACGAACAAGTATTCAATAAAAAAACACTCGTCTAAAATATCTAGAGTCCATGCTATTATTTTATCAAGTAATCTTTTCGTATCATATTTCATATGCCGTGGCAACGCACGGGCATTTAACTCTATACCTAATAATAAAGCGGCTATTGCTTCCGTCGAAAAACCCACCGTGGTATTTTTATAAAAAAAACTATAATTTTTGTTATTCAATCCGCGCTTCATCATTTATCTGCAACGCAAAGTTAAGAAATTTGAACGAACTAGATTAACACAGCTAGCCGTAGAAAAAAAAGGGCCGTAGAACAAAAGGAAACCTTGGCAACGCAGAATATGATTCGTAATTATGCCCGAAGCACAAATCCAATCGGACATGTAATTCGTAATTATGCCCAAAGCACAAGTCCAATCGGACATGTAATCGCAGCATGTCACGTGACACAATTACACAAGGTCTATTTTTCCACATGAGCTTAATAAGATGGGTCACATATATGCACGGTGAAAATACAAAATTGTGGTGCACTTTTTTTAGGATAACAACTTTGGTGCAGACCGGTATTTTTGAGGTCACAACTTCGGTGCAGAGTACCATACCGTAATGATACAATGATGCAGTTTTTTTTAGAAAAAATGGTGCAATGGTGCAAATAGCTGGCCTGTGCCCAGGCCGCCGCCACACCACTCGACGTCGCGGCCGACCTCAACCGCCACCGTCGCCGATCTCAACCCACCCGCCTCCGCGGCCGTACCTTTCCTCGTTCACTACCTCCGTTGAGGCGCTCGAGCGCATCGCGTCGACCCTGGTCCACCCTGCCCTGTGCCCAGGACGCTGCCACACCACTCGCCGCCGCGGCCGACCTCAACCACCACTGTTGTCGATCTCAACCCACCCGCGTCCGTGGCCGTACGTCTGCCCGCTTGATGCCCCTGTTTCGGCGGTCGAGCACAGCTTCTGGATCAAATCAACGCGACAACTACAATGACTGGGGATGATGCGTCTGCTCGATGCAGAACGGCGGCGGCGCGCGCCGTACCTCTGTCCGCATGATGCCCCCGTTTTGGCGCTCGAGCACAGCTTCTGGATCAAATCAACGCGACAACTACAATGACTGGGGATGATGCGCCTGCTCGATGCAGAACGGCGGCGGCGCGCGGATAAGACGCGGCGGAGCGAAGTACTTGCAGGTGGAGGCGGGCCTCCATGGCTCACACGGGGAACATCGAGGTTATGGCACGGCAACGGCGACTCCTTTATGGCCAGATAGAGGCGCCTAACCCTTGCTCCCCTCATCGTATCCCCTCCTCCGGTAGGAACTCATCATCTCGTGAGATCCCCTCCCCATGCCTTCAACCGTGTGCCAAGCACCGGCAAGAAATTTTGTTTTGTGGGGAGTTGTTTGCTGATGAATGAATGTATTAAATGTAAGATTGTATTGTTGTAGAGACAGAGAATGGAACACCACCTTCAGTTTGTCATCTGATCCCACATTCTCTACCCCATGAGTGAAATAAGATAACAGTACATTGATCAATTCACGTAGCCTCTTTGTTTTGCTTTGTTTGTCCCGCTCAATTTCTCATCATGGTGGAATTAACAATGACCAGGTTGATTTCTCAACAAAATAGTATATGACTGACTACATTAGTTAGTTAGCTTATTATTTTAATAAATCAAAATGATTATAAAAAGATTAAAAACGTGTTTTTTTTCTCCCGTTGCAACGCACGGGCCCTCTTGCCTCCAAATAATATTTAAAATGAAAGAGTTGTGCAATACATACTAGCTTGCTAAATCTTATAAGCCATACCCTGCAATGATGAAAATACAAACATGTAGGTGCTAATAAAATACCCAAACCAAATTCCATGTCCATAATGGCCAAAGAGCTACGTGCACGGATTAGGTGGCAAGATTACATAACATGATTAGCCATCTCATGACCCACATGCATGCAGCCCCATGCAAAGGAATTATACCCTATACGTGCATGGTTTAGCCGGCGCCATTACCCAGCTAATCTCTATTATTAAAGGAGATCTGCCGTCGTCGTGATGGTTCAACCTGGTTCGATCTCCCACCCTCCTATCGATACCTTCCCCACCCACATCCTTTCATCGATTTTTTTAATCCCTCCGAAAACAAGTGACGAGTAAACCAGCGAACCGGGCGGACCAGAGATAAGAAACCACCTCCTTCGTTCGGCCAACAAAAAAAAAACTGCCCGAAACAAAGCAAGCCCACGCACGAACACAGGGATCGTTCCCCACCCACGACTCCATCTGTACGCCACCAAAATCAACCGGCGATCTCTTTAGCGCTGCGTCGTTCACGTCGCGCTTCTTCCTCTGTCCACCGCTACATCGCCCCCTCAAGCCAGATCCGCCGCTCCTGGCCCCTAGCACTCAGCCGCGACCCCCCCCTCCCCTGTGCTTAGGGTTTGGGCCAGGCATCTTCTCGAACACCAGCGCGACTCCAGCGACCTTGGTCGGTCCTTTCTATCGCTTACAACGGCATCTCGCACCTCCAAGTTCCCGGCGGCGACTGTGTGGACCATGACGGCGGCTACGACTCTGAGCTGAACACCACCTCGCACTGCGTTCACGAACCGGTGGATGCCGCGGTGCCTAGATCCATCATGACCACATCGTTGCTTCGGCCGTCATGAAGGGCCTCAAGGAGGTTCTCGAGGTCTGCCCTCCTCTCTCGCCATCTCTTACAATTTTGTGTTATTCTATGTCGATTCAGTTACAGTAGGTTATACCTGGTTGATGAACAAATGAATGCATAATAAGTGCTTAATTCAGTTAGAGAGAAAGCTAAATTAAATTGCAATTTATATATATTCTCATTGTAAGGTCAACATTCAAATACATACATACTTGCCTGTAGTTCCTAATTTCTCCACGCACAAATATTGTTGGGTGTACCATTGACCGAAGCAATCCATCACATTAAACTTTTGAACCTATAATTTGTGACGTATTTTTATGGGATTGGTTAGAACTCATCTAGCCGAGACATAACTATGGTCTCATTCACCTTGTATTTTTATAAGGAGCATGACGTCGATCCCTCTCGTGGCTACCAGTGGAGAGGGTCAGCTGTCATGTGTTCCTGTTGGTGGTTTGAATGGCGCCGCCAACACCGCCTGATGCTGGGTCAACAAATGTCGCCCCCCTGTGCCTGTTGCCGCCCCATGCCGGATTACCTCTACCAACGAAGCCACCCTCAAACTAGAGAAGTCAAAGCTGATCGGCCGCCCATGCCGTGGTGCTCACCGAGGTTCCAGTCCGCAACAAGGCCGGCTTGTTCTGAGAGACACGCCTCATGAACACCTATGAATGCAAGACTCCTCGATCTTCCGCCACCAGAATTCTGGTACGTTTCATTGCATGATATATCATTGTGGTTATTTTGTTTAGATTAGCTTAACCCATCGATTGGCCATGCCCTGCTTTATGGTAATCTCTTGATGTTTTAAACTATCATTATTAAAGGAGGATCTGCTGTCGTGATGGTTCAACCTATTTATCCCCTTCAGTTCCCACGTATGAACGCTCTCACACCATCGCACTAGCCAGAAAAAAATCAACCCCACCTCTAACGCGAGAACCAACCCAAGTCAGATGGGAAAAAAGCAAAGACGCTATTATGAACAAACTGCAGGCACGCACTATCACGCCATGCCCCCACGATCCCTCCCAACTACTCCTCACAATCGCAGCAATCCCCTTCCTCTCGTTGTTTCCTCTGCCCCAATCACTCTCCTCGAGACGAGATCTCTACAATCCCCCTCCTCCAGCTGCCTCCCCTTCTCGAATCACTCTCCTCGGAGGGCCAAGCGAGGAGCTGAAGTATACAAGACCGTACGGGTGGAGTAGATGGCTGGCCAGCTCTGTCTAATGCGGCCTGCCTCCTTGAGCGCCTCACTGTTGACGACTACGCAATGTAGATGGGGACCCGGGAGGGGTTGGAGGATGGGTGAAGTTGCCGTTGTAGTTGACCCGTGGCACCGTCGGTGAGATACGACCCACTGCTGGAGGGAAGGAAGGAGCCAAGGACGCCCAGCGCTGCCGCAAATCCCATCTTGATATTCGTCAGCACTGGCCAATTCTGGCCTGAAGCTTTCGCTGTCAGGTACATCCACATGCAATTTCCAGAATCTGCTTTGCTCTTGTGCCCTTGAATTCTTATGGGCAGTTGCAAATTGTAACGAACTGAATCAGATGTTGTTTCTTATGAACTTAACCGAATTTCATTTTAGCTTTAATTTTGAATGGTGTGCTCATCAATTGAAGAGTTCTATGAAGAGGAGGACAACAATGACGAGGACGTCGAGCTGGTGGAACTACCTGGCTGTAGGGACACGCGTCAGCTTTTTTGGTCAGTCAACTCAAAGGCTCGCGTAGTGTATTTAGCTTATGTATATTAGTATGTAGCCTGTAGAACAAGGTATGCTTAATTTGTGAGAAATTTGAAGCTAAGTTAGGTTCATATGTTTTTTGAATAACAGAATATATAGCTTTCCATCTCAGTTTCAGCAATTCAAGTTTTGGCTGACCTTTTTGCAAGCATAGCAGGCTATTCGAATTTGGCCAGTAGTGAGGAGGGAAACTCCATATCCATCCACTCGTTGAAACATCATACTGCTAAGATTAGTATTGAACATTAAGGTTGATCTAACTTTTGCTAAGCAAACCATCATGCTTGAGGTTGAGGTTATTTTCCTATATTTAGAAGTATGATTTAAGGATAGTGGGTACTCTTGTTACAAGCATATTCATCATTCTATTCTATGGTATTTTCTCTGTGTCGTTTTAGATTGGAGAACATTCAGAGAAATGATAGTCGTATTGGATTGGAGAACATTCAGAGAAATGATAGTTGTATTAAATTGGAGAACATTCAGAGAATGATAATCTTGGCAAGCGTTTGCTTTTTCTGTTCTGATTTACTACTCAACGCGATAAATAATAAATAAATAAAAATGAGACAAAAGTTCTACCGTAACATATTTTGTGATGGTACTAGCTATCCTTGAAACAATATTCACACAAAAGACACATTCCTTCAAGTTTTCTTGCTCATTGTACTATTGGCTGTTGACATGTTACACTTGACTGATGTTCCGTTGTTACATGTCAATATGCCCCTATATTTGCACCATTGTTAGTAATATTTTATTTCTAGAGTTTATGTCATTTGGGCCTCATTTTATATTTTGACCAAATCATATTTTGAACTCAATTTATTTTATTTTAAAATTTCCGGTCAAATCTATTAATGTGCATGATGGCACTCAGAATTATTTTGTAATTACTGCTACGAATAAAGATTGGTGCTTCTATGATATTTTAACATGTTCTTGCCTCTCATAGGTCCACTCACACACAGACTACACTCAATAGTTTCCATGCGTGCACTTGCATATATGTGTGTATGCAATGCTAATTCTTTTATCAGGTTGGCAAAGCATCAGGATATACATCTGCCTTTCCCCACCTAGATGGTCTCTTCCTTGGAATAAATGTATGTTGTTGTGTTCGCCGGCCGACAATAATTTTAATTAGTTGATCGCTCACTCAGAACTCAAATATCTTACAGTATTGTGCATTAGCATCATATGAAAACTGAACTTCAAGTTTGCACTGGCTAATTGGCAATCCCTTGTAGGATAAACCACACCACCCTTTGGACTGACCGCCGTTGAGTTGGACCGGACTGGACAAACCAGTCGAACGGCCTGGATTTCGTTGACCAGACCAGCGACGCTCTGGCCCGGGCGGCTCGCTGCCGTGTGCCGTGAACGACCAGCAGAGGGCACGAGCGGGAGGGAGGAATGGAAGATCACAAGGATGGCAATGGCGAGGTCAGCAAGGCTTGTGGAGGATGGGAGCATGGTCATGGAGCTCGGCAACGGCTGCCAAAGTAATGAAGTATGGCGATGTTGGGAGCACGTTGGAGGAAGTGCTGCTCATCACGGACATGTCCTGCAGCTTCTGGAGCACCGAAGGGAGCTTGATGGAGCAAGGAGAGATGTAGGGGCGTGGTAGCGGCGATGAGCTTGGTGAATTTTCCTCAGGTTTAGCATTTGATCAAATGTCATATTTTAAATTAAAGCATGTGTTGCGATTGTATTCTTCATGATTGTAAATTAAGCAATCTCTTAATATTGAAAATAAACTCGGCAGCGGCTGCCAAAGTAATGAAGTATGGCGATGTTGGGAGCACGCTGGAGGAAGTGCTGCTCATCACAGACATGTCCTGCAGCTTCTGGAGCACCGGAGGGAGCTTGATGGAGCAAGGAGAGATGTAGGGGTGTGGTGGCGGCGATGAGCTTGGTGAATTTTCCTCAGGTTTAGCATTTGATCAAATGTCATATTTTAAATTAAAGCATGTGTTGCGATTGTATTCTTCATGATTTTAAATTAAGCAATCTCTTAATATTGAAAATAACAAAACAATTTTAAGATAGTTCTTAATTCGGTATAGGTTGCATTTTAGAAGAAAAACAATTCTAAGATTTTTGACGTACGTGCACGTGTGCTACACCATATAATAGGCAACCTGCATTGCACATGCTCAATTAGGCCAATATATTTTATAGGACTAATATGCCATGTCGTTAAGGTGGTTTATAGGGCAAGTAAGTGATGTAAAATGTGACTCTGATGTCGTACTAATGTATAGTACCATGAGTCGCTTCTACTAGGATTCATTAACGGGTATACAGAAAAGGAAGGTTTTGGTTCTACAAGAGAAACATTTTCTTGTCGCGTGTGCACTCGATTATTTGTATAAGGCAGTTCTAAATGTTAGGGATTAAAATTAATTTCTATATAATATGGTTATTTATTTATTTCAGATTAATGTCATCGTAGTTTAAAAATCAGAAGTGTGCACTGTGCACAAAGGATTTGGAGAAGTAAACGAAAGGTATATTCCTCATTAGTTGTCGAATTATTACAAGAACGATGGATGAATCGATTCTTTTATTCTATGTAATTCTGTAGTTAGTCCTCCTAGATTATTACAAGAGTGTTTTCACTACCCCGTGAGACAACTAATTATCAATGATATTTCTACGAGATTGTAGCTGTGAAAATTTCATGCACATCTTCCTTTGGTACATGTCATATTGTTTAATTTGCGTCTACAACTTCTCATGAGTGATCAACTTAACTTTCTTCCTAACCTTTCATATTTATTTGTGTCGACTTTTTGTAATGCTTTCTTGGGTCACCACTGTAGTTGTTTAACATGGGCTCTTGACCATGCATTTAGAATTCAGAACATAGTGGATTTATTTGTTTTAATCTTATTCTTAGAAAAGAAGGGATCTCATGTGCTATGCGGTGTCGGATTGACAAGAAAGAGAGGAAAAATAAATTATGGAACTGGGTAGGTTACTACACTGATGATCTAAAGAAAGGCTCATCGATGGTTTGATTTTGTATACATGAATGTCTAAATTGTTCTTATGCTGAATAAAAATATTTTTAGTGCAATAATATAAAGAACCGGTGCTTATATCATAACTTTAAAATACCAGAGATGATTTGCCTATGTGCATAGGCTGCTCATGAGTTTGTAGAAAGTATCATAATGTTTAGACCTGAGCCTCTCTGAAAAGACTTGTTGTAATAAAATGCTTTAATAGTAGAGATATACGCCATATATGAAGAGAAGACAAAGAAACGAGGCATGGTTTTATATACATTCGCATGATTAAGAATTTAATAACTAGAAGAGGTCAAGCACTATCCTCAATTTCAGTTTCCGTGGGGCATGTATATTTCTGTTTTCTTTTGTTGGAAATGCATGTTCTTGTTATTTTGTAAGAAATAAAGCCTGAAGATCATAATAACTCAGATACATATACTGAGCTGCTTGTTAGCTATTACCTTGTTTATAAACTTGGTGGAGAACCTATGTAAACAATATCATCTTAAAAACGTATTGATAACATTTGTTGCGAACAGGTTTATGTTCTAAAAAGAACGGACCCAACTAACTATTGATAAGATTTATCGGGATGCTTGGATTTGCAGGTTGCTTTAAACTGTGATAAGTAGTAAAATGGAGCCGTCTTGGAAGAAAAGGTTTAACTAGAGAAGTTAAAACTTGTTATTCCACACAATGGCACTCGGTGGGGAGGAAGGGACATGGAAGGATCTGTTGCGGTGTGTAGATTGCGTGAAGAATTGTTGGGATCCTGTGTTTGACACAACACATTCACTGAGCGGATATAACGTAATTTCGTCAAATATGTATATGTCTTTGTTGTTCCATACCAATGGACCTACAGTAGTGTTCATACACCTACTCGCATACAATGACCATGAATGTGAAGCCAATACCTCTCAAGCTGTACAAGATTTTGTCAAGAGAATAAAACTATTTTTTCATGTAGACCCATGATCTTAACTATGTTCACCTTGAGTTTGAGTATACTTTGTTTTCTATGAGTGAATAAGCACTATTTTGTTGTAACACAATCATAAGCAGCATGTTTTAATCAATGTCTTCATGTTAAAATTTGTTGTTTCGTGACAACGTACGGGCATTCAACTAGTATGGTTAACCCTAGTGTCTAGTTGTCACATACGCGTAACTATAGTTGTCATCTAGCATTATACGGGCATCCTGTGTGCGAAGAGCAATTTATCTACACACACGAAAACAGTATGATGACTTGTATGGACGGAAACTGATTCACCCAGACGACGTAATTGACAACCACGCGCTGCGGTACGTGCTCTAACACCTATACAACACACTATGCCTATATGGCATTGAAATCTTAAAATTCCTTCAAATTTGTATTAAAATATAACAAATGAAAATCAATGCGGATGAGCGAACTGCAGATATGCAAGACGCTATCATTTGGGCTTTCTTCTAAAGTCAAATCTGCTTCGTTGGTTGGGAGTCGAGGAGTCCACGGGATCGAGCTGCCAGCAATGTCCCCGTTTGAAGCGTGAATGATGTATCTCGCTCATAGCAAAATAACATATGTCTTGCCTGAAGGCGTGTGCATACAGGGCCGGCCCATTAGATCGGGTCGCTCGCTCGTTCGGTATACTGGTTTGGTTCTTGTTTTCTTTCCTTTTTCTTTTGTTTTTTTCCTTTGCCATCTTCTTTGGTCTCTGTCTTTTCTTTTCTCCATTTCTTTCATGATTATTTATTACTGATTTTGCTTTTCTTTCTTTGTCTATTTTCACTATCTATTTTGCTTTTCTTTCTTTGTTTATCTTTGTGTTTCACTTTTGTTTTTGCTAGAAAAAAGGCTCGTGCGTTGCAATAGAAGTAAGAAAACTACATATTGGATATTTATTATTATAACTAGTAAAAGGACACGTGCGTTGCATTGGGTGTACAATATATATATATATATATATATATATATATATATATATATATATATATATATATATATATATATATATATGTTTAGACAGTTGGAAAAAAACTATCACTAAAACAACATTGCAATTAGTCAAACAGCCATATAAAAATAAATTTTTCAAATAATTTTGGTTCAAAATAATTTTTCAGTTTCTAAATCACATATCATTATCAGAAAACAAACTAATAAGTAAAGATGGATATACTGTTCCTTGATTTTCCACATGACAAGTTGAAACACTTTTTCTTGTCAAAATCGAAGTACAGTATCAAAAGTATTGGGATAAGATTTTCGATCAAAGTTGACGAATGATTTTGGTTTAAATAGTCAACAAAACAATGCTATTAGATCTGATTACTGCATGTCTAAGGCTCAGATCCAAGAATAGCCATGTACCCATTGTGAAGAATAACCATGCAAATCATGAACAAATTTAGTCAAAAAGATTTGCTGCAATCCACCTTGTGCAGTTCTCCTCCTCAAGTGTAGGTCGCCCTACCACCAACCGCTGCGACCAGCCCACCACCTGCCCCGTCGACAATGAATGCCTCTACCTCCTCGCCACCACCACCGTCGCATCCATACTGCCAGGTAAGACCGAGTTGCTCCCCTGCGCTCCATCGGCGTCATGGTCGATCGGATGTACTCCGAATTAGCATCACATAGAACAAATCTCAAGAAGGTACCATATGAAAAAGACCTACGGATTAGATGCAATCATCCATGAAAGTTTACAAGTTTTATGAGTTTTCATTGATTGCAACATGAAGCACTTTTGTAACAGATATTTGAGCATGTATATGATTTCTAATATGCTTGCAAATAACACCAACGTGTAGAACATGAAGAGTAGATATTTCTACATATAAAATTCATCACAAATGGATACATGTGCACCAAGTTATGGCCTCCACAAAATGCATATATGTTGATGAGTTCCTCGGGACTTAGAACAAAAAAAAACAACCCGAGAGAAACGGGACGACTCGGAGCGGGATATCGCGGGGCGTTGGATCGGGGGTTCGGGTCATCCCGGGATGATGTCGAACAGATCCGGTGATGGAGGAGCTCAAGGCCGGGGGCAGCGGCGGCGATGTGAGGCAAGGTCGGAGAAGGCCGTGGCGAGGTGGATCCGGGTTGGGGTGAGGTGGCCGACGGCGGAGCTTTGAGCTCGGGCTCCCATGGCGGCAGCCTCGCTATAGGGAAGAGGGAGACCGAGTGAGGGAGAGAGGAGAAGGAAAGAGAGGGACAACAGTGCAAGAGGAAGGCGGGGACCTGGCCTGGCGCGACGCTGCGATCGCTGGTGGCAAGGTGGAGTGGGCGTGCGGCTACGGTGCGGAGCGCCGACGGAGGTCAGGGTCGACCTTCTCTGCCACTCGATTAGGAGCGTGGGCGGAATTATTACATGACGCAAGGGTTAATTTGTAAACTCAAAACGTTTTTTCCCAGATCCACTTACATAGGGACTGCGGGTTGAATACCCAGAAGCGGAGGGACTTTTGTGCAAAAGTGTCGATGATGGACGACAGAAGTGTAGTGACCCAAGTGTAAAGCTTTCCCTTTTTGTACCTTCCATGTGGGACCACCTTGACTTTGTCATGAGAGTTATCTATGCATGTATGATTTCATGTGTCACAGTGTGTTCTTCTTTTGCATGCATGCATCCATGTCATACCATCCTTGCCATACCTTATGATGCTATGTCTTGATATGATTGCATGTGATCTTGCTAGGTGTGAGTTATGTGATCTTGTGATTTCATGCTTGTGTGGCTTGAGTGGAGTGGTGCATGTGATAGTAAGTACTTAGGTTTCAAAACCATCTCCACCCCTCATCTCTATTTCTCCTATGACAAGATTCCCCTCTCCCTTCCCTCTTTTAAAAATGCTCATGGTTTAGCAGGTTTTGTGTGGGATATGGAGTGTGTGTTTGCTATTGTTAAAAACATGTTTTGAGGGGCATATAATTACAAAACAGACCAAGTAAATTCTGTTTTGTAAAATATTTACGTGCTCCTAAACTCTTGTTTCTATTTTTGTTAATTAGGTTTAGATTTTACATGTCCAATGCAAGTGCCATTTTTATTTTAGCACTTGTAGTTTATCTTGGGCTTTTCTTTTCACCCTGTTAATTCTGTAAACAGGAAATAGCTTAGGATGTTTTCTCTTCCTTATGTGGCACCTAAGGTGGGCTCCCTCCCCCTGGCGACCCATTCCCTCTCTTTCTCTCGCTGCAACTCCTCTTCTCGCCCGTAACTCCTCGCTGTAGCAGCCCAGCTAGCGGCGCGTCTTCTTCTTCCCCGACGTCATGCACGTACGATCAACGCTCCACCACTGATCTCCCTTCCCCTCGATCTGGTGGCTCCGAGCGTGCCTCCCGAGGATATTTAAGCGACCGGCCCTCCTCCCCGCAACCCTAGGGCGCCGTTTTCCCCTCCCCTCGTCCCTCGCGCCGTCAAGGCAGGACCCCGCAGGCCGCCATGAGAGGAGCTCGATGAGCTCGTAGCGGCAGCAGGAGTCGACTTCTCGCCCCGTCGACAGTGCCAGGAGGACGCGGTGGCCAAGGAGGTCGCGTTCCCGCAGCCACCCGTCGACGTCCTCGACATCCTCGATGTCCTCGACGTCCTCTTCTTCCCCGGCCAGCCACCTCCTCTGCATCGGCTCGCTCCCCTCCTTCCTCTCCGTTCGACCCCGTAGGTGATCCGAGGTGAGCTGTAGTGCCTCTTTCGCTCCCCCTCTCGGCGTAGCGTGCGTAGGATAGGAGCGGCTGACGCTTTGCCGGAGTAGATGGTAGACCATGGCGGCAGCACAACAGCAGCTTCGGTGCAGTGACATGGTGCCAAGCGAGCACCTTTTCCCGTGCTTAGTGCAAAAATGGAACCCCTGGGTTCCCCGCGTCCCCTGTCGAGGTTCTTCCTGCCGTAGGTGGTCGTGAGAGGCGCCGCCAGCTCCCTTTGGTTCGGTCGCCGGCGGGACGCCTCGTAGCAGCAGAGAGGCCTTCTTCTGTTTTCACAACGAGGATGTGCCAGCCGTCGAACCGTAGCGTAGTGGTAGTGGAGCGTGTGCCTGATGAGGAGGGCATGGGTTCGAGTCCCCCCCTCGGCACTCTCTTTTGTTTGCTTGTTTTTCGGTTCAGAGGGCTTCAGGGAAGCCTTACCCTTCTTATTCCATCTCCTTTGTCAACAGCAGTAGCAGCAGCGCAGTGGATGTGTGTGGTGTGTTGCACCAGGGGCTCTGGGGTTCGAATCCTAGAGAGACCCCATTTTTTTCCCTTTTCTTTCTTTCTGATTTGTTGTTGTTTTCCCTTGCTTTGTTTGCTACTCTATGCCTAGATCAATGGGGTACAATGCCCTTATATATTTTTTACTTCCCTGTTGTTTGATGGAGGAGTGAGAGAGAGTATGTATGTAGGGTTCATGTGTGTTAGGGTAGATGTGTAGATTTATGTGTGTGTGAGTGTGTGCTTGAGGGTGAGTGTGTGTGCAAGTGTGTGTGTGACCCTACACACATGCTTGTGCAATTGCACAAGCCCTTGAGTTTAAGCTTTGGTGGTAGTATTTTTGTGCATGTGTGTGTGTCTCCCCACACACTTGTGCATACACACCCATGTGAGCATGAGTGTAGGTTTGAGCTACTCCATGATGTGTGTGTATTAGCTTGTGGTTGCACTAGAATAGTCATGATGTGAGTGTGTTTCCCTTGTGCTTAGAGTTGGGCTCTTGCACCATGTGGTGCTAGTGTGTTTGATGAGTGTGTGAGCCTTACACATGCCAAGGCATGATGTGCCTTGATGTGCACATGAGCAAGCTAGGGTGTGTAGGTGTTGGAATCATGATGTGAGTGTAGTTAGTGTATGTTCTAACTAGCATGGGTAGGGCTAGCTATATGTTATGCTTGACATATGTGTGTGTGTGGACCTTCCCACCTTTGCAAGTTGTGCACCTCCTCATGTTTAATATGAGAGAGAGCATGTTGTGTGTGGGGTTGGCTTGTGATAAGTATTGGTGTTGTTGATGTGCATGACACAAACATGGGGTTCAAACCCCCATGTCACTTTGTCATTGTGCACATGAACCCAATCTTGTAGTTGTTGTCTTAGTAGGATACCTTATGGAGTTGACATATTCAGTTTTGTTGCAAGTTTGATCTTTGATTCCATGGAATAGGTGGAGCCCAAGGGCATGAGTTTTTGTGTGATAGTAGTAGGGGTTTTGCTCTACACTATAGTGGTGTCAATTATCACTTGGTGTAACGTGTGTGCAAACTATGCCTAGAAAAATTGGGCATGTGACTGGAAAATTCCAGATTAGTGAACTCTGAAATTTCACAAAGTCTGGGATGCTGGAATCATTTTCTTCTCTTATAGATGAGGATGTGCTGGTCATTCTGTTGAGAACTAGCCTTAGTTCAGTGCTAGGATTTTGAACCTGGTAAGTTTTTGAAGCTCCCTGTCAAATTTCAAATCATTTGAAGTCCAGTAGGTTGTGATTTGATTGCTGTCAAAAAGCTTCAGAACAGAGACAGAAACTCAGGTGCAGGAATTTTCACTAAGTCCCTGAGATTTGATGGTTTTGGGAAAGTTTGTGGCCTTGTATCTTCTAGAGTTTAATTCCTTTTGCTGTGATTCTTGCTGGTTCTTGTAGTGTTCTTGGTTGGCTACATCCACATATATTATTTGTCATGTTTGAAGACCTGTAGCTATGTTGCATGCAGCTCCCAAAGAGCTAAGATGCAGATTATGGCAGATTATGTAGTTTTGTCATTTTGGTCAATGTGTGTGCTTAGTTGATGTTGTGGTGTTCTTCCTTGATCCAATCCATTCATGTTGGGTTGTTACTTGTCTTGGCAACCTGGGAATACCAGATTTGTGCCAATTGTGAGTGTGGTGTTGATTCTTCCACGTAGAGCTTCATATCTTGTTTCGTTGATTCCTGTTGATCCGTAGCTCCGTTTGCAATGTTCTTTATATGGTTTTGCACCATTTTCACGAGCCGCATCTGTTCATGTCATTCTCATGCATGTCAAAATAGCTTAGTGTACAGTTCTGTCCAGAAACTTGCAGTAGTTTATTTTGCTTGTGCTAGTGATAGAAATAGTGGTGCATGCTCAATTTTCATCTCATGCATCATGTGATTGTTGCATCTTGTGGTGCTGATGTTCATTGGCTGTTATTCTTATGTTGGGTAGCACCGGGATTGGAGAACGAATACGTGGAGTCAGGAGAGTACGTGCAGGACGAACCAGAACCATTCCAAGCTGAGGATATCACAGGCAAGATGATATGACCTTGATTCCATCTCTAGACTTGTTATGTTAGTTTCGTTTCCATGTCATATTGCTTGCTGCCTACCACTGAAATAAATTGCCTCTTGAAATGCCATGAGCCCAAACACCGTTCTCCTTCCTAGCAAACTTGTGTGGCTAAGTAGGCTTGCTCAGCTACTAATGTTAGCATTGCTAGTTGCAGATGTTTTTGACTCATGTGATAACATGAGCTCGTATCATTATATTAAATTTTTTTATTCAATTAATGCACCTATATACTTTGTAAATGACGGGAGGCCTAGCCTTTTGCCGGGTGCCTTGTTCCGTTATTGCCGCCTTAGTTACCGGTTATCGGTGTTTGATTCCATAATGATCGCTCCTAACACGTTCGGGGTTGTTATGGGGACCCCCTCGATAAATCGCGTAGTGCTAAGGCTTGTCCGGCACGACCCAACATTGGTTTTTAATCTGCTAATCACATAATAATCTGCATAGGGAGTAGCTACCCCGAGGACTTTAATCAACAACCCGGGCCAGTGCTCCTCATGAGTGTTGGTCCAACCCAGAGCAGCTTATTACGCCCCCCGGGGCAACTCGGTGTTTGGCGTGGTGACTATCGCTCATCCGGCGTGTCCTGAGACTGAGATACGCGGCTCTTATCAGGGTCGTCGACACGTCAGGAAGTCCTGCTAGCCTTGTCTTACCTTAGCGGTATATCTTGCGTATAGGAATCCCAGTGAAGCTTTGGTTTCCCCCAGAGTTGAGGGTTTTCCTTTAAGGAATCCGACGAGATCACGAGATTCATGATAGAGGATGCCTTTGCGGCCTGTGTTCGTTTGTGATGGACTAGTTGGAGCACCCCTGCAGGGTTTAATCTTTCGGAAAGCCGTGCCCGCGGTTATGTGGCAACTTGGAATATTTTGTTCACATCCGGTATTAGAGAACTTAAACATAAGCTAATAAAATTGCCAACGGTGTGCGTAACCGTGACTGTCCCTTCGAAGATCTCTCTTCGATCGGGAACACGGTGGGGTTATGAATGCCGTAGGTAGGTGTTCAGGATCACTTAGTGATCAAGTAAACCCGACCGTTAGCGTAGACCACCTTCACTTCTATTTTGCGTAAGTTAGCCACTTATTCAAGCATAGGATGTTGCAGCCTGATACACTTCTCCCTTACTCTACCCAATAACATGACTAGTTCTGGCACCAAGGTCTTAGATTGCTGAGTCCCCGTGGCTCACGGATTCCTCCGAAACTCCCAGCAGGTACAGGTACCCCAGAGACAAATGATCCCGACGGCACCCAGCTGGCGTGGCAGTACGACGAGGAGACAGACCGCCTCTACGTGAACTATCCAGAGGACTGAGGCGTGGTCGTGATCGTGGGCCTGCAGCAGGGTAGCATAGTATTTTCCATGTTTTGTAGTCCGTAGCGGAACTACCTTGTTTGTATCTGTGTTGTACTCTGAGTTATTAATAAGAAGACAGTTGAATCTCGAATTGTCTACTTTTATTATTATTTGTGCTATGTTACTTGCTTGCGAAACGCTTAGATGCGCTTCTTTCCTATTCGGGGGCCTCGACCCCCAGATCGGAAAGGATTGCATCTTGGTCGTTACAAGAAGCTTTATTATTAGAAAAAGATGGGTGTTGAGTGCGTGAAGATTTTAACCGTCTCATGTGTAGTTGATATACGATTGTTAGATAAACACGTTAAGACTTTATGAGGTAATTCATCAAGTGTCCACCACATCCAACCAAAAATTTAACACGTTAAGACTTTATGAGGTAATTCATCAAGTGTCCACCACATCCAACCAAAAATTTAACGTCTATGCGCAGGAGGAGAAAGGTGCGTCCTTTGCATTTGACGAACTTGCTCACTCTCTTTCTCTGACCTTTTTCCTATGTGCTGTCATTTGATTTCTTGAATTTGTGTGCGCAAACATGAATCCAACTTTTTCAGGTTCTTGGTTAGTAAGATCCATCCCCGTTGCTAGTTTTAATCCGATTATTTCAATCCTCACTCTGCTCTGTATTTTTGCGTTCATCGCCTCTTAAAAACCTTAAACAAGGCTCCATGAGCTGAGTTTGTTCCATGAGGCTAGTGGCATAGATATTGTATTGGTGCAATACTTATCATGTTTTTTACCATTAAATCACTCTTCTTTCTTAATTACAATATACCATGAATAATATTTGCTCTCCTCCGTAGCTCAAAAATAAATAGTTTAAATTAGCGATTTAGTTCGAGAAATCAGCCAAAATGGTAATAGTACTCCCTGTGTTCCCTTGACGTTTTGGTGGTTCAAATTAAACTACAGCCAAAAAGAACGATTCACATGTGCTGGCGACCTGTAGGATTTGGGGGAGGTTGTTAGCGAGCCAGGCATCCAAGTCCTCATGTGATGATGGCGCGTGGACGGGGAGGATGCACAAGATCTCGGCGGGCGCCATTGTGGAGGTCATGGCAGGTTGGGTGGCGCAGGATCGGGTAGAAGGTGGATGGCACGCGGATACGGGAGGGAGGCTCCGGATCTGGCCGGTGGAGATCCCATGGCGCGCTGAGCTCTTGGAGAGAAGGGGAGAAAAGGAGATTAGAGAGACATGTGGGAAAGAGAGAAGGCAGGGGAGCGACGTGCATGACCTGGGAATCGGCGGCGGCGGTGACGGACGCCGGACAACGCGCGAGGGAGGCCGGGGAGGAGGAGCTCGGGACCGGGGATAAGGGTTGCGGGCATAGTTTCTAACAATTGCAATGGTTTTTGCGCAAAAACGAAACCTTTTTTTAGAGTGTCACTTAAAGAGAGACTGCGGGTTGAACATCTAAAACTCCGGGGGCTTTTTTACAAAACTACAACGACGACGTACGGCAGAAGCAGTAGCTGCTTTATTATTATGAAGAGATTAGGTTTTCTTGTTTTCTTTATAGATTGTTCTTATACATCAGCAACACACACACACACACATATATATATACATAGAAAGTCTATTCATCACCCAGGGTGCAGAATAAGTTATTCTTCACCCGAGGTAGTCCTACGATCGTTTCATAAATAAATTACATTTGAAGTATAAACAGTTATATTTATAATGATTCACTACGTAAAGTTTGACATAAGAAAAATAAAAATATAGGTTATAAGACCACAAAAATCGTATTTTACGTATAATTTACACTATGTGTTTGTTTTTACATTTTTACATGACATACAATATTTTTTATGGTCACTATATATTTTTTCTTACGGTCTTTTTTTACGTATGAAATAAGACAAAATTTGTGGAACGTCAAATTGTGGTGCATTGATATAAAAATAGAGGGGGTAAAGAATAACTATTCCTCACCCAGGTTGACGAATAGTCAATCCTAATATATATAAACATATTACAAATTACATGATTAATATTTTTGAAAACTTATAATTCTTTTATGTCTAGTTTTTTCATAAATACTGTACATTATTTAGTATACATCAGATATATTTAAATATACACGTTTGAGATTTTTAATATATATAGTTACCTTTTTAAAAACATATATTTTATATGCTTAATTTTGAAATCAACATTTTATATTTTCTGTATACATTAAGAACATCTTATACATATTTGTTTCCAACTACATGATTAAAATTATTTTAGACATATATACATACATGTTTGCATTTTTAAAGTACATATTAATATTGTTTTAAATATATTTTTATGTCCACTCTTTCCATACACACTGTACAATTTTTGTATATGTAAGGAATATTTTCTATATGCATGGTTTAGAATGATTCAAATAAACGGTTAATATTTTTGAAAAAAATATATTACTCTCTGTCTACTATTTTCCTGTCACATTGCATACTTTTTTATACATTTTTTGTATTTATCAGAACTAGTTCATCTATACAGATTTACATTTATTAAATAAATGAATACGATTTTTAAAAAACTTTATGTAAAGTGTAAACAAATTAAAAATAGAAAAGAAAAAAATATGAAAAGAAAACAGTGAATAAAGCGAGCGTATTTGAAGCATGTGGCCTCCCACACACACTGGGTTGGCCCAGTCTAACGCTCCCTTGGGTTGGCCTGACAATCAATTTTCTGTTTTTTTTCTGGTTTCCCCCAGAAAATACGCGAAAATTATGCTTTCATGAGAAGCACAATTATGCTTCTGCACAGCTAGGAGGAAAATGCACATATTTGCTTGTCGTGGAGACACATTTGTGCTTCTTGAAAAGGAGAAAAACATGTGATTTCACAAGAAGCACAAATTCGCTTCTCGTTGGGGCACAGGTTTGCTTCTACAAGGAGCACATTTGTGCTTCTCGGGAAGGGGAAATTGTGCTCCCATGAGAGGCACAAATTTGATTGTCATGGAGGCACGGATTTATTTCCGTGAGAAGCATAGATGTGCTCCTCGAAAAATATGTACTTTCACAAGAACCACTAATTTGCTTTTGCGGGAGGCATAGCTATGCTTCTCGAAAAGGGAAAAGATCGGGTGTTGCGGGGGGAGGGGGGCTACCGTGCTTCCGGCTCCGAGTTCTTTTCTTCATTCATGTTTTCAGTTGCTGATGTTTTGGGTTTTTTAATTTTTATCGGTTTTCTAGGGTTTTTTTTCCTATTTTTCGGTTTTTGGGTTTTATCATGCAAAAAAAAGTGTGTCAAAACCTATTAACATGAAGATCTCAACGTGAGAAATCCGCTGGTAAAATCCATTCATGATTTGGACGCAAGGTTCAAAATGTTTTGAATAAACAAATCTACAAAAAATAGGTTACGAGAAGTGATGCATATGCAGTGCACCACTTGTCAGCACGTGAGAGAATGAGAATGACAATTGCAAGGAATAACCTGTAACTAGTGATTTCGTCTTTTCTACGCGAGCCTCCTCCACACATTGTCCATGGATTGAGTGTGAAAAACAGAACTCCCTCAAAAGTAGAGGCTTATGCAAGTTGTAATAGGTTTTCCTTTATGTTGACCACGTCTCTCTAACGGTTCTCATATGACAATATCAAAACTCACGTTCTACTAAAACAATTTTATAAAAACATTTATGAATTTGTGCTTTTTATGAATGATTAGGGAACACAAATTTTATAATATAAATCATGAATTCAAATGATATTTAAAATTTTTCAATTTCTTTACAAATGTGAAGGAAAAAAAAATCATCAATTGAAAAAATGTTCATGAGTTTTATAATTGTTCATGATTCCTACAAGTGCTTGCGAACTTCAAATAATCTTCATGTATTATTAATGTTTGTAACTTTAAAAATGTTAAGGTATACGAAAAAGTGGATTTTAAAAAATGTTCACAATTTTGAAGAAACATTTATGAATTTGGAAAGTCCTCAAGTGTTTAAATTATGTTCCTCAAATTTTAAAATATTCATGAATAAAAAAAATACAATAATGAAACATGAAACAAGCAAAACTATATAAAAAATAAAATAAAATAAAAACCGGAGATAACCATCCCAAAACTAGAAAGGTCAGCCTTTATGACCAATCCAATAGCACCCGCAATGGTTCATGTTTACTCGACCGCCTACTTAGTAGCACATAATGTGAATTGCTATAAATCTTGGGAGAAAATATAATTAATATCAAAACCGAAGAATGGTGCGACAAACCGTGTGTTAACCTATTGTATGAATTTAGTTTCCTAGGATTTAGTCTCTAGGTGTATAATCCAAATGAGCTCGAATGAACAGTATAATCGAAACTAATTCAAAAAAAGTTCAAGAAATTCTAATTTTTGTATGATAACATTGACGAAAGTTATAATATCTTGCAAAATTTCATCAGAAAATAATATTTTTGTGAGGCGTGGCAAAAAAAGCAAAAGCGATACTCTGAAAAATGCTACTTTCAAAAGCATTTTGGAGTACCAAATTTGTTTTTTTGTCACGGCTTCCATAAATGTGATTTCGTAATAAAATTTTGCAGGCAGTTATAACTTTTGTCAATGTTTGTCGTCAAAAAAATTTAGATTTTTTTCAATTCATTTTGAATTTTTTTAATATTTTACTATTCACTCGAGCTCATTTGAGTTCGGGCTGAAAAGCACACTTTCCTAGAAAAGCTCTTTTTCGAAAAGGCCAAGTCTTGGAACCACCCAAACCAAGGAAGGCCCATGGGAGTTGCCCATTCCCACATTGTGAAGCTTTATGAAGCGGACACTTCATACACTGCAACGACTGGGTGCTTATGCTTTTATACAGTTTTTCTGTAAGTAAACTTGGGTACCAAAACAACAACTAAAAGATATTTTGCTTGAAGCATTTGAATACACTTCTATTATTTCATTCAAAATTATTTTGTGCCCTTCGACCATTTTTGTGGAATCTAAATGTTGGCCACAGGATGCTTTGTTCCTTTATCATGATATAGTAGAGACTGGTTTGAAAATGATCGTATATGAAACTATAAGATTAGTTATAGTGGGAGTAACATAATACCAACATGCATCAACATCTGAGTGACATCTTTCTTACCTCACTAGCACAGTCTATGTATATGAATAAGAGAAAATAGATATTATTTTAAAATATTGCGATGTTGGTGTTTCCTAGAGCATAATTACACGGAATATAGATTTAAGGGCATCTCTAGCCCATCACCCATATTTCAAATATCCATCATATCCCCCGTATGTCAATTCCCTATTTTTTGGCGAATTAAACTTGTGGTCAACTAGCCCATCCAAATAACTTAATTCTCCCCAAAAATCAAGTTGCCAATTCATCCAAACATTTGCATACAAATTACATTTGAACATATATTATCACAACATATTAACTCGAAACTTGAGATTTCAAATACACACAATTCAAGATCATGTCAAATTTGATCTTTTCAAATGTAAACAATGAATATGAAACACGCCATAATGTCCAAAGGAACTAACAATCTGGACAAAACACACACAAAAAAAGATTTGTGAAGTTGCCACAAGTGCTCAACAAGAGCATACTGGAGTTGATTTTGAGTGTCTCGGTTCTCAGTGTAGAACATATAGATGGCCCAATATTGTTTTATCCGTTGTTGTATTGATCTAACCCTTATAGAGGTATATATAGAGTAGAGAGAGAGACTTGGAGGACAAGACAAGTCGTAGTAGGTTTAACCTATTCTGTCTCTATCTCCTTATCTCTATCTTAAAGACGTTTATATTCTAACATTCCATCTCAGTCGTAGCGGGAGTGAAGCAGACGATTACGACTGAATTTGAAGTCTTATGCTTCCGTCGTCCTATACGATGTGCCATCATCAACTGTGTCTCTGATGGGTCGGTATATAGACGATGAATACCGTCCCCTTCTAGTGTCTTCCTGCCTTTTCCTTTATTCCCTCAAGCAATGACACTGGGGGTGGCATGGACGCTAGTGACGACGCACATGTTGAGTTTTTTTTGGCTAGAGTTGTTGCCGATGAGTTGCTATAGCCTATAGACGCAGTCATTAATGTCGATGTCCAGGTAGCCATTCATGATGATGTAGCCGTGGTCGAGGTATCACTGGTACCGTTACGTGCTATACAAATGGTTTTTACCCCCTTTTCGCGATGAAGTTTTAAACCATCACCTAGTGAGTGCGGGCGATAGGGGGTCCTTCCCACACGACCCAAAAAACGCCGGGGGATAGGAGAGCGGCTACTGACGATAGTCATAGAATAAACGTATGAGAAGGCGCGCATTTCCCACACACTATGTCTCGCTGTTATGTTTCTGATCTGGTAGACATCTGAAACGATTACGCCCTTATATTTGTGTGGAAAAGGTGGATATCACAAACATTTAATCTACCAATGTGTTTGCATATCTACGTTATCGCACATAGTTCGAAAATGTATATTTACGTCATCGCACATAGTTCAAAAATGTAAAATGTGTGCGGTGCCTCTACTATCGTCAATGTGTCCATTTTCATAACTCTATGCGTAGGTATTCCTATCACACACGGGCTCCATATATGCACCGTCTTCTTTTTGTCCAATATTACACATGCATATAGGTTTGAAACGTTTGACGTATTATCATGAATTGCACACACATATGAAAAGAACTGTGTGTGCATCCGTCGACCATTGCAAACGTTTCACGTCAAAGAACCGTCTGTCCTTTCTAACCGTGTGTGCATTATTTAATTCTTTCTTGTTAATTTTATTTCCCCCTGTAATTTATTATTAGAATAGGATATTTTGAAATATGAAATGTGGAATTCAAATTCTCAGCACAATAGTTCAACAACCAATTCACAAATAAAATTCTCCGTACAATATGTTTCGTAATTGTAGGATTAGGCACCAATTAACCATGATAAACCATAATATTTAGAGGCAGTAAAGGTGAAGAGACAAGTGTAAATCATTTTGGCTGTTAATGGTGTTGAACAAGCGTAATGCACATAATGTACCCGCCTGCATACCATAGGAACGAAAATCCTTTGACCATCCCCTTGTGACGATCGCCCACCCATCCTTCATCGCCTTCAGGAAGACATCTAGGCCATTACCATGGCATTATGAATTATGTACTTTAACCTTAGTTGCCTTCACTCCGGTCATGTAGTTTGTAGGGTAATCATCAGTAAATTGCTTCAGAAACCACAAAAAAAAAAGAAAACTATCAGATACTCGTGTCTAATAGAGTAACTCCTTATGGACAGGGGAAAAGGCATCACATTACTTACCATCATAAAGTTAACCGTTGTCTTGGATAAAGTGTAAATAAAGAGTTTAATTCCCATCACCCATCTCTTTCGCCTAACAATCTTTCTTAGTTTCCTCACTTAACGCTTGTTCATGAATATTTCATTTCCCATACCCAAAAGAGATCGAAGCGTGGATCAGTACCGCTGATATATGTACCTACATGCAACAAGTAAATGTTAGAAGCGAAACTGTGATTGCACAAATGATGTAAAATACAACTACCTATGTTCCTAAGTACAAGTATTTTTAGAGATTACAATATGAACTACATACGGATGTATATAAACATAGTTTAAATTAGAATGTAAATTCACTCATTATGTTCCATATGTAATCTATATTGGAATCCCTAAAAATACTTTTATTTAGGATTAGATGGTGTATAAGACATGTGATGCAGCTAACCTTGACGGCAAACAATAACATCACCCATTTGTAGCCCTGTGTAAGTACATGAAAAGGCAATGTTAACTAGGACAAGGTTAAAATCCACTAAAAATAGCAAATGGTAATAAAACGACAACATCTGTAGTGATATCTTCATTGCGAAAAAGTAGCACGGTAGCAAATGGACAGAATTGTTTACTACAAGAGGCACGTTTCACTACAAATAACCGTATAGCCATTGAAACTGGTACTGAACTACAGATATAAATGAAATTGACAGAGTTAAACATCACAAGGAAGGTCCTTCTAAAGAATAGATTGGCCCCGTTGTCCATGAAAAGGTAGGGAAAATAGATAAGATGGGTTAGGCGATGTTTACTATAACATGCTTAATACATCAACCGTACAAAACATGACCATTGCAACTGGTATTGGTAAGATTCAACTGGTCAGTTCATACTTGGTAAGTCGTGAGGGATAGTTGTTGGCCACTTCATATGGGCAAGAGCCCGTCCCAAGTCAGCCACATCGGAGGCGAGGTGTTCCTCCGAGTCGGAGCGTGACTCGGTGTCGCTAACATGTGTACCTACAAGAAGCAAGTAAATGTTAGAAGTTAACTGCAATTGCACAAATGATGTAAAACATTGTAGACATGGGATGCAGCTAACCTCGACGGCAAACAACAACATCATCCGTTATGGCCCTGCGTAAGTACATGGAAAGGCATGTTAACTACAATAGGTTAGAATCCACCCAAAATTGCAAATGGAAATAAAATGACACCATCTATGGTATATCTTCATTGCGTAGAGTAGGACGGTAGAAAATGGAAATAAAATGACACCATCTCTGGTATATCTTCATTGCGTATATCTTCATTCACCCACACATCCAAAAGGTAAAAAGAAAACCCTCACCCCCTTCCCACTAGTCGCACACTCCTCTGCAACTCTGCACCTCATCAACTTCTATCGCGGCATCCACCCTAAGCTCAACGGTGGGCGGAGGTTGCACTCGAAATGGCACGGGGTTTTGCCCCTACGCTTGCCGCCACCTATCTGCACCGACTTGCACCGACTTTCTGGACTCTGGTAGATTGGGGTTTTCTGCAGGATTGGGCCGTGGATTTTCTTCATGGAGAAGGTACTTAATTTAGCAAAATATTCTCTCATCTCTTATCGCAGTCTGTCCAATGTTCTTGATCAACCAACAGAAATCACCGTAAATTCTCATTTTTCTTTCATTCAAGTGTGCATAGTGCGAGCACAAATTAGGCAAGTGTAGTCGCGACTAGTCAAAAATGAAGTTCTATCTCACCATTCCACATGATTTCAGGGAGCATCGGTATGTTGAATCTCACCCTACCACGGTCGGCTTTGCCTAAATTTATGAACATATACATTATATTGCTACATTTGAATAAAGGGTACGATGCCACACGCAACCTAGACGTCGAAGATGATTTTTCTCTGTTATTTCAATATATCTAATTTATGATCTTAATTTTCATTTCAAGTAGTACATCCCTTGCTTTGCAAGAACACGAGCAGAAGGAAATCTTGAGCTTTACTTTGTTGATGACTCCATAGATGTCATATTGATAACGCAACATGGATTTACAATGAAAGTTAGCGTAAAACGTGATAAAGATGGTCACTCTTATTTTGATGCGGACCTTTGGAGAAAAATTTCTAAGTTTTTTGAACTGAAAGCTGGCAATAAAAATGATAGTGCGTGCACCACAACCTGGTCTAATTAACATGGATGTTTACTTCCCCAATGTCATCAACCGTTCAGAGTATGATCGAGGTTAGTGCTCTTTCAACTTTCTCCATGTTGGCATATTACTTAGCAAAATCATGGTATTTGTTCTCACTAACTGATCAATATTTAAGCAACCGATTGTGATTATATTTTCTGACCTCATTCATATGCAGTAACAAATTATAATTACCAATTTATGCCCACTATATATTCTGCTGCCATGTTCTGAATAAATAATACCTTTCCACCTTTCAAGCAGGATATGTTGGATGCATAGTTAACGATCTGTATGTTACTCGGCATACCAAATTTCATTCGAAAGACCTCAAGCATGTCATGATTTTTTTTTTGATAATCTGAGAGAGATAGCACCACGCTG
This sequence comes from Hordeum vulgare subsp. vulgare, assembly GCF_904849725.1. NCBI lineage: Eukaryota > Viridiplantae > Streptophyta > Magnoliopsida > Poales > Poaceae > Hordeum > Hordeum vulgare. The sequence continues at coordinate 473,764,343 of NC_058522.1, forward strand.
GATTTTGGATGGGATTAGTTCTACTTATGGTGCACACATTGAAGAAGACCAATTGTGTGCACAAAATGCTGGTACAAAGTCTTATTTTTATTTTGATGTTCATAAACTATATATATATAATGATATGTTACAATTGGTTTTTATTCTACATTGCAATAGAAATTGCCCGCTGCAGTTGTTCCTGAATCGATTTTTCGGTGTGGTCGAATTACACTTGTGCGGGATAATAACGCCAAAGTGATTGCAAGGTACTGCATTTCCCACATAAATGGTACCATTCAAATTAACAAGTTCTCACTTGTCCTGGCAATGGATCCATATTGGAAAACTGGAGATACTGTTCTACTCATGCTATACCAAGGCACGGGAGGGTTCTTCCTCTTCATTGACGAGATGTTGAGTCGCCGTGATCAAGCTATTTCCAGCGGATATTTGTGGTTATTGGCCCTCAGCCTCTTAAAATGTGCTAATTGTTACTATGTTAAGTATGTAGATATGGACCATATGTTTGTCAAAATTGTTAAGTACCGTGCTACCAAGATCCTCCTTTTGTCGAATAGTGTAACCAATATATATATATATATATATGTGTGTGTGTGTGTGTGTGTGTGTGTATGTATGTATATGTATGTTACTCAAATGTTGTCAGCCAAGTTCTTAAATTTTCATGAAAAGTATCATACACAGTTCATTCAGTTTAAGCGCGTGCTCAGTTTAAGCGCGTGCCATGTAGAGTAGAGGATGTCCATGTTTTCGACGTGGCGATCAACACAGATGTCCTAAAGGAACTTGCATATTGATTCTCCATATTGCAAATTGAGATAATATATGGATAAGTTAGCCCATACAATGTACATATTTGACATGCATGAACAAATCAATAGTTCACTTAGTAATTTACAATCCATAAGCTCGCTAATTTACAAGAATATAACGAACCGAGCGCGCACAAAAGGGCCACCATGCAAGTGACACCGACCCACCACGCACATCAGCCATCGTCCATCAGCGTGTCGATCATGGGCTTAGTGGGAGCAAAGTCCGCCAAGTCGATGACCTACACACCTTGATCGATCGAGGCTGGGGCAAACTCGACATCGGGGATCATCGGTACTGCCTCGGGCGCAACACTCACTTGGGTTATCGCGCTCGCCTGGTTTGCCCCAGCAACATCCGGCGAGACGATGTTGGCTCTCGCCAGGGCTGCCGTGACGCACCCCAGGCATGCCCTCCTTCGTCTGGGACATAAGCCTGCGCCTCGTGTGGCGGCCGCCATGGCCCCAGTTATCCTTGCATCATCCCAGTTCCTGCTCCGCCTTCCACACCATTGATAACCCACAATTATAGGGGATCGCAACAGTTTTCGAGGGTAGAGTATTCAACCCAAATTTGTTGATTCGACACAAGGGGAAGCAAAAGAATATTCTCGAGTATTAGCAGTTGAGTTGTCAATTCAACCACACCTGAAAGACTTAGTATCTGCAACAAAGTTTCAGTAATAGAGTAGTGTGATAGTAGCAGTAGCAATGGTAACAGTAGCAGTAGTGACAACAGTAGCAGTAACAGTAGCAGCAGTAACAGCAGTAGCGGCAAAGTAACGTAGCAAGGACCAGTAGGAAAAATTCGTAGGCATTGGATCGGTAATGGATAATTATGTCGGATGACATTCATCATGCAACGATTATAACATGGGGAGATATGTAACTAGCTCCAGTTCGTCAATGTAATGTAGGCATGTATTCCGTATATAGTGATACATGCTTATGAAAAGAACTTGCATGACATCCATTGTCCATCCCTCTCGTGGCAGCGGGATCCAAATGGAAACTACGGGATATTAAGGTTCTCCTTTTAATAAAGAATCAGAACAAAGAATTAGCACTTAGTGAATACATGAACTCCTCATACTATGGTCATCTCCGGGAGTGGTACCGGCTATTGTCACTCCGGGGTTGTCGGGTCATAACACATAGTAGGTGACTAGAACTTGCAAGATAGGATCAAGAACACACATATATTGACGAGAACATAATAGGTTCAGATCTGAAATCATGGCACTCGGGCCCTACTGACAAGCATTAAGCATGGCAAAGTAGTAGCAACATCAATCTCAGAACATAATGAATACTAGGGATCAATCCCCATCAAAACTAACTCGATTACATGATAGATCTCATCCAACCCATCACCGTCCAGCAAGCCTACGATGAGATTACTCATGAACGGTGAAGCGCATCATGGAATTGGCGATGAAGGAAGGTTGGTGATGACGACAGTGACGATCTCCCCTCTCCGGAGCCCAGAAAGGACTCCAGATCTGCCCTCCAGAGGAAGAACATGTGGTGGCGGCGCCTCCGTATCGTAAAACGCGATGAACTCTTTCCTTGATTTTTTTTCCGGGCGAAAGAGACTAAATAGAGCTGGAGTTGGAGGCGGTGGAGCCCTGAGGGGCTCACAAGCCTGCTAGGCGCGGCAAGGGGGGGCGCGCCTCCTGGGCTTGTGGGCTCCTCGCTCCACGTCTCCGGTTGATTCTTGCGCCATTATTTTTTATATGTTCCACAAAAAATCCTCGTAAATTTCCAGGTCATTCCGAGAACTTTTATTTCTACGCAAAAACAACACCATGGCAATTTTGCTAAAAACAACGTTACTCCGGTTAGTTCCATTCAAATCATGCAAATTAGAGTCCAAAACAAGGGCAAAAGAGTTTGGAAAAGTAGATACGATGGAGACGTATCAACTCCCGCAAGCTTAAAGCCTTGATTGTTCTCAAGCAATTCAGTTGACAAACTGAAAGAGACAAAAAGAAAAACTTTTACGAACTCTGTTTCATCTTGTTGTTGTAATTATGTCTAACTCATATTCGGATTTTCAGCAAGATCATAAGCTAACCACATAAGCAATGACATTTAGGTCTCATGATGTACTCATATCAATGGCATAATCTACTAGCGAGCAATAATTATAAGTTTCAAACGTCAACACTTCAATCAAAACAATCATGAAGCAATATGAACAGATGGTATCTCGCTAGATCATTCTGAGACCGCAAAACAGAAATGCAGAGCACCTTCAAAGACCAAGAGCTGACTGAACATTGTAATTCATGGCAAAGAACATCGAGTCACAGTCATACTCAATAACAATTAATAGCAAAGCATAAAAATGATGGAGGTGCTCTCTAATTGGTGCCTTTGTAAGGAGAGGATGACTCAACATAAACATAAATAGATAGGCCCTTCGTAGAGGGAAGCATTGATTTGCAGAGGTGCTTGAGCTCAAGCTTTGAAGACAGAGATAAATAATTTTGGGTGGCATGCTTTCATTGTCAACGCAATGACCAAGAGTTTTCACCATCTTCCATGATACACATACTATAGGCGGTTCCCAAACAGAAAAGTAAAGTTTTGACTCCCCCACCACCAATCAATCACACTCCATGACTAGCCGAATCCTCGGGTGCCGTCCATACCAACTACAATCCAGGGGGAGTTTTGTTTGCAATTATCTTTTCGATTTGAGCATGGAACTGGGCATTCCAATTACCGGCCCCTTTCTCGTGAGTGATAGTGAATAAACATGTATCGAGGATAACACGCCTAGCATGGAAGATACTGACCGCCCCTTGTCACCACATGAGCGGTTCGGGCATGTAAAACAGATTATTACTTGAAGGTTTAGAGAGTGGCACATGCAAATTTACTTGGAACGGTAGGTAGATACCGCATATAGGTAGATATGGTGGACTCATATGGAACAACTTTGGGTTTATGGAAGTGGATGCACAAGCAATATTCCTGCTTAGTACAAGTGAAGGCTAGCAAAAGACTGGGAAGCGACCAACTAGAGAGCGACAACAGTCATCAATATGCATTGAAATTAACCAACATTGAGTGCAAGCATGAGTAGGATATAAATCACCATAAACATGAATATCATAGAGGCTATGTTGATTTTGTTTCAACTACATGCGTAACCATGCACCAAGTCAAGCCACTTGAATCATTCAAAGGAGGATACCATCCTATCATACTGCATCATAATCATCTTGAAATTCATGATGGCATCCAAGACAAACCATTATAAGCTCCTAGCTAATTAAGCATGGCATCAGAAACTATGATCTCTAAGTTGTCATTAACATGTTTCTCTCATAACAAAGCTGAATTAGGAACAATGAGCTAGTCATATTTACAAAAAACAAAATAGGTCGAGTTCATACCAGCTTTTCCAGGCTCAGTCACTTCATCATATATCGTCATTATTGCCTTTCACTTGCACGACCGAATGATGTGGACAATAATAAGAGTGTTCATGCATTGGACTAAGCTGGAATCTGTAAGCAAACACAAAGGAGAAGACAAAGTAATATGGTTCTTTGACAGATAAACAGATATGCATGCGAGAGCCACTAAACATTGTAACCATGGTCTTCTACCTTGACCCAAAGAAAAAGAAAACTATTTACACGAGAAAGCTCCCGACAAGCAAAAGAAGAACATGAAATCTTTTTGGGTTTTCTCAAACTGAACAAACACATGAGAAGAAAGCGAGAAAAAGAAATAAACTAGCATGGATGATATAGTGGCAAAGTGTGAACACCGACTAACAAAGTGAAAGAGTGAGCAAGAATATAAAGTCGGTGAGAAACACGTACTCCCCCAAGCTTAGGCTTTTGGCCTAAGTTGGTCTACTCCCAAGGTGGGAAGTAACCATCTCCAGGGTACTCCGGAGTGTACTGAGGGTGCCACTGCTGGGTGAGCTCCTCTAGCTCCCACTCATAAACTGGCGTCTGGTACTCGACTGGTAGCTCGGGCACGGGCGCCTCTGGTGGTGCTATGCCCCAATATGCGTAGATGTCCGAGGGCATAATAATGTACCTGCCTAGATGAAGATTGAACAAAGAAGGAGCAGGCAAAGTAATAGTCTCACGAGTACCCTGACTAAATACCAAGTTATAAATCATCCTCTTATTAATATATTTATCAAGAAAGTCATGGCGAACCATGCTATCATAATCCAGATATCTCTTAGGAAGAAGCATTTCTTCTTCCTCGTGCAGTCTAATAGGTATCTCAAAATGTCTAGCAAGACGGGCAGCATAGATACCTCCATACACAACACCTTTAGTACGGTTCGTGTTCAACCATTGAGCCACTATAGCGCCCAAGCTATAAGTTTTATCATTATAAAGAGCTTCGCGCAAGACCGCAAGATCTGGGGAGCTAAGGGCTCTAGCTTTCCAACGGCCAATCAAACATTTTCCCACGAATAGAGAGAAATACCAAAGCACGGGAAAATGTATGCTAGCAACTCTAGCGCAAGATACCCCTCTCTCCTCTCCTACAACAATAGTATCTATGAAAGCCTCCAAGTCCCGTGGACGAGGTTCATGAATATCCCCAACATAAGGTAATTTGCAAACATTGCAAAAATCCTGAAGTGACATGCGCTGGGGGATATCATATAACTTGATCTCAACCATAGGAGGGTTCTTCCTTGGATAGAAATTAAAGATTTGCACGAAAATATTAGCGAAGAGGAGGTATTGTGGACACTTATCTTCAATAAACGCGGTAAGGCCTGCGTTCTCCACCAAGTAATAAAAATCCTCATAAAGACTGGCGACACGTAAGAACACATCGCTTGGCCATTCACACGCTCGAACTTCTGCAACTCGGGGGACCGGATACTTGGGTTTCTTCTTCTCATTTTCATCATCCTTGGGGTCACGGCTTGAAGAGCCTCTTAGGAACCTCCTCATCTTTTCCTTTTTCTTTCTCTGAAATTTTCTGAAATTTTTAGTGACTCAAAGGAAAAGTGAACAAGGCTCAACGAAACTCATAGCAACTACTCCTACAAGTGCCTAGAGGCAATATCATGCATCAAAACCACTTGGGACCATCTAAAATTAGCATGCAAAGCTCAAGAACAGGGTCACCAAGGCAGCAAAAGTACGCAACGAATACGACACTAGAGCAAAAACTAATTGGACCAATGGAGGAGTCGCATACCAAGGAACAATTCCCCCAAAACAGTTTGGTGAATGGGGCTTTGCACAAGGAGATCGAAAATCGCAGCAAGAAGAGCAAGAACACGGGTTTGAGTCGTGGAATGATTTTTTCTGGAGGTAGGAGAAGGAGATGGGAGCTGGAATAAGTGGAGGGGGGCCACGTGGGCCCCACAAGCCTGGTAGGCGCGACCAGGGGGTGCCCGCACCTCCTGTGCTTGTGGCCCACTGGTGCATCCCCCTGACTAGCTCTGTGTCTCAGAATTTTTCAAAAATTCCAGAAAAATCATACTTGATTTTCAGGGCATTTGAAGAACTTTTATTTTCGGGACACTTTTCTAAGGGACGCAAAAGGCAGAAAACAGGAAAGTAAAGCTAAATCTATCATTTTTCTTCTAAACAATAGAAAATGGAAGTTCGAAACAGGAGGTTTGTGACTCCTAGATTCATCCATCTTATGGTCACCAAAAGAAATCCGTCAATGAGGTTGATCAAGTCTCCTTGACAAACTTTTTTCGAATCGCATAAAACCGAAGAATTTTTGAATAGTCACTAGGTTACCTCAATGGGGATGTGCATATCCCCAACAAGCAAATCATACTTCATCTTGACAGTAGGTATAGGGCATTCAAAGCTCCCAATAAGAATCGATGAAGTTTTTTCAATAGCATTGATGCAATGTACTCGATATTGTTTCTTCGAAAAGTGCACCGTATGCTCTTACCATTGACATAGAAAGTGACATTGCCTTTGTTGCAATCAATAACAGCCCCTGCACTGTTTAAAAAGGGTCTTACAAGGATGACCGCCATGGCATCATCCTCGGGAATATCCAGAATAACAAAGTCCGTTAAGATAGTAACTTTAGCAACCACAACAGGCACATCCTTGCAAATGCCGATAGGGAAAGCAGTTGATTTGTCGGCCATTTGCAAGGATTTTTCAGTGGGTGTCAACTTATCCAATTCAAGTCTATGATGAAGATAGAGAGGCATAACACTAACACCAGCTCCAAGATCGCATAAAGCAGTTCTAACGTAGTTGCCTTTAATGGAGCAAGGTATAGTGGGCACTCCGGGATCACCTAGTTTCTTAGGAGTTCCACCCTTGAAGGTGTAATTGGCAAGCATGGTGGAAATCCCAACCTCAGGTATCCTCCTTTTATTAGTCACAATATCCTTCATGTACTTAGCATAAGGAGACATTTTGAGCATATCTGTCAAACGCATTTGCAGAAAGACAAGTCTAATCATTTCAACAAAGCGCTCAAAATCCTCATCATCCTTTTTCTTGGATGGTTTGGGAGGAAAGGGCATGGGTTTCTGAACCCATGGTTCCCTTTCTTTACCATGCTTCCTAGCAATGAAGTCGTTCTTATCGTATCTCTTATTCTTAGGTTGTGGGTTATCAAGATCGACATTAGGTTCAATCTCCACATCCTTATCATTACTAGGTTGAGCATCATCATGAACATCACTATCGATATTATCATTAGGCTCATGTTCATCACCGGATTGTGTTTCGGCATCAGAAACAGATATGTCATTTGGATTCTCGGGTGTAACAGCAACAGGGTTGCTAGCATGCAAGTTCCTATCATCTTTCTTTTTCTTACTAGGATGACTAGGTGCCTCGGTGCTAACTCCTTGAGAATCTTGTTCAATTTTCTTAGGATGACCCTCAGGATACAAAGGTTCCTGGGTCATTCTACCACCTCTAGTGATAACTCTAACAGACTTGTCATTCAGCTCATTGAGCAAGTCATTTTGAGCCTTAAGTACTTGTTCTACCTGAGTAGTGACCATAGAGGCATGTTTACTCAAAAGCTTAAGGTCATTGACATTTCTATCCATACAAGCACTTAAATGACTAAGCATACGAGCATTCTGTTCCAATCGTCTGCTAACATAATCATTGAAACTTTGTTGTTTGGCAACAAAGTTATCAAATTCATCTAAGCATAAGCTAGCAGGTTTATCAAAAGGAATATCACTCTCATTGAATCTACGAAGATAATTTACCTCTACTACCTGTGTCGGGTTATCAAGACCATGTATTACTTTGATAGGTGGTAGATTCTTGAAATCTTCAGATTTAATGCCTTTCTCTTGCATAGATTTCTTAGCTTCTTGAATATCTTCAGGACTGAGGAATAGGATACCTCTTTTCTTCGGAGTTGGCTTCGAAGGTGGTTCGGGAATAGTCCAAGCATTCTCATTGCACAAGATATTATTCAATAGAATCTCAGCTTGTTCCATAGTTCGTTCCTTGAAAACACAACTAGCACAACTATCTAGGTGGTCCCTAGAAGCATCGGTTAGTCCATTATATAAGATATCAAGTATTTCATTCTTCTCAAGAGGGTGATTAGGCAAAGCATTCAGTAGCTGGACAAACCTGCCCCAAGCTTGTGGGAGACTCTCTTCTTCAACTTGCAGAAAGTTATATATATCCTGCAAGGTAGCTTGTTTCTTATGAGCAGGAAAATATTTCTGAGAGAAGTAGTAGATCATATCCTAGGGACTACGCACACAACCAGGAGCAAGAGAAGTGAACCAAGTCTTAGCATCATCCTTTAGTGAGAAAGGAAACAACTTAAGGATATAGTAATGGCAGATCTTTTCCTCACTCGTGAATAGGGTGGCTATATCGTGCAACTTAGTAAGATGTGTGCTACCTCTTGAGCTTGCGTTGGTTTTTCCCTTGAAGAGGAAAGGGTGACGCAACACAGTAGCAGTAAGTATTTCCCTCAGTTTTGAGAACCAAGGTATCAATCCAGTAGGAGAATCAAGCCAAGTGTCCAGAGTACTGATGACCCACAAGTATAGAGGATCTATCATAGTCCTTTCAATAAGTAAGAGTGTCGAACCCAACGAGGAGCAGAAGGATCTGACAAGTGGTTTTCAGCAAGGTAATATCTGCAAGTACTGAAATTATCGTTAACAAGTAGTTGTGTGGTAAGATGATTCCTAGCAAGTAGCAAGTAACAAAAGTAACAACGGTGCAGCAAAGTGGCCCAATCCCTTTTGTAGCAAGGGACAAGCCTGGACAAATTCTTATAGGAGGTAAAACGCTCCCGAGGACACACGGGAATTTCTGTCATGCTAGTTTTCATCATGTTCATATGATTCACGTTCGTTACTTTGATAGTTTGATATGTGGGTGGACCGGCGCTTGGGTACTGCCCTTACTTGGACAAGCATCCCACTTATGATTAACCCCTCTCGCAAGCATCCGCAACTACGAAAGAAGAATTAAGACAAAGTCTAACCATAGCATTAAACTAGTGGATCCAAATCAGCCCCTTACGAAGCAACGCATAAACTAGGGTTCAAACTTGCTCCTTTTTCAGGCCAGAATTCGAGCTGTCGGCATTCTCCCTCTTCATGTAAACCTTGCAAAATAAGAGAGAAAAGGCATAAGTATCGTACCGTGAAGTGAAACAACAGCCCAAGAAGCGATAAATATCAACATAAAAGCATGATGCAAAATGGACGTATCAAGTACTTGCGCAAACACAAACAAGCTTGCACCCAACGCTAAAAAGGGGTTGTCAATCCCTTCAAGATTGATTGCAAAGTGAGATCTGAAGGCGGAAAATGCAACGAAGTAACAGTGTAAGGCTGAAAATATGATGTGAAGTAGACCCGGGGGCCATAGTGTTCACTAGAGGCTTCTCTCAAAATAGCAAATATTACGGTGGGTGAACAAATTACTGTCGAGCAATTGATAGAACCGTGCAAAGTCATGACGATATCTAAGGCAATGATCATACATATAGGCATCATGTCCGAGACAAGTAGACCGATACTTTCTGCATCTACTACTGTTACTCCACACATCCACCGCTATCCAGCATGCATCTAGTGTATTGAGTTCATGACGAACAGAGTAACGCCTTAAGCAAGATGACATGATGTAGAGGGATAAACTCAAACCAATGATGTAAACCCCATCGTTTTACCCTTGATGGCAACAACACGATGCGTGCCTCGCTACCCCTTCTGTCAGTGGGTGAGGTCACCGCACGATATGAACCCAAAACCAAGCACTTCTCCCATTGCAAGAATCATAGATCAAGTTGGCCAAACAAAACTCACAACTCGAAGAGAATTACAAGGATATGAAATCATGCATATAAGAGATCATAAGAAACTCAAATAAGATTCATAGATAATCTGATCATAAATCCACAATTCAACGGATCTCGACAAACACACCGCAGAGAAGATTACATCGGATAGATCTCCATGAAGATCATGGAGAACTTTGTATTGAAGATCCAAGAGAGAGAAGAAGCCATCTAGCTACTAGCTATGGACCCGAAGGTCTATGGTGAACTACTCACGCATCATCAGAGAGGCAATGGTGTTGATGAAGAAGCCCTCCGCATCGAATCCCCCCTCCGGCAAGGCACCAGAACGTGCCCGAGAAGGGATCTTGCGGAGACAGAAGCTTGCGGCGGCGGAAAAGTATTTTCGTGGATCTCTCGCGTAGTTTTGAATTTTTGGGAATTTATAGGCGGAAGAGGTAGGGCAGACGAGCCACACGGGGCCCACAAGCCTGCTAGGCACGACCCCCGTGGCCGCGCCTAGCGGGCTTGTGGCCTCCCCTGGTTGCCTCTGCCTTGGTTCTCACGTCCCCTGCGCATCTTCTGTTCCGGAAAAAATCTTTTCGGAAGTTTTATTCCGTTTGGACTCTGTTTAATATTCTCCTTTCAAAAGGGTCAAAAACACGGAAAAAACAGGAACTGGCACTTGGCAGTGAGTTAATAAGTTAGTCCCCAAAAAGATATAAAAGGCATACAAAACATCCAAAGTTTGACAAGATAATAGCATGGAACCATCAAAAATTATAGATACGTTGGAGACGTATCAAGCATCCCCAATCTTAACTCCTGCTCGTCCTCGAGTAGGGAAGTGATAAAGATTGAAATTTTTGATGTGGAATGCTACCTAGCATAGTTGTCCTTTGTAACTTATTTCATGTGACATGAATGTTCAGATCCGTAAGATTCAAAACAATAGTTTTCTATTGACATGAAAACAATAATACTTCAAGCAAACTAGCAAGGTAATCATGAACTTTAGAAATAACAAGGCCAAAGAAAGTTATCCCTACAAAATCATATAGTCTGGCTATGCTCCATCATCCCCACACAACTAATTTAAATCATGCACAACCCCGGTATTGGCCAAGTAATTGTTTTCGCACTCTTACTTTCTCAAACCTTTTTCAACTCTCACACAATACATGAGCGTGAGCCATGGATATAACACTATGGTGGAATAGAGTGTGGTGGAGGTTGTGAGACAAAAAGGAGGAGATGGTCACATCGACTCGGCGTATCAAAAGGCTATGGAGATGCCCATTAATATATATCAATGTGAATGAGTAGGGATTTTCATACAAAGGATGCACTAGAGCTATACGTATGTGAAATCTCAAAAGGAGAACTAGTGGGTGTGCATGCAACTTGCTTGCTCACGAAGACCTAGGGCAATTTTGAGGAAGCCCATCATTGGAATATACAAGCCAAGTTACATAATGAAGATTCCCACTAGCATATGGTGGTGACAAAACGAGAGGCTCTCAATCATGAAGAACATGGTGCTATTATGAAGCACAAGTGTGAAAAGAGATAGTAGCATTGTCCCTTCTCTCTTTTTCTCTCTTTTTTTTGTTTGCGCTCTTTGGCCTCTTTGCATATCTTTTTTTTGTGGGCAACTTCGGCCTCTTTTTTTTATTTCCTCACATGGGACAATGCTCTAATAATGATGATCATCACACTTTTATTTACTCACATCTCAAAGCTTAGAACGATGATGACTCTATAGGAAATGCCTCCGGCAGTGTACCGGGATGTGCAACGATCTAGCTTGGCGTATGGCGTTGAAACATCTCGCTAGCTATCTTACGATCATGCAATCGCAACATGAGAGTGACGACATAAGTCATGAGACAGAACGGTGGGAGTTGCATTGCAATATATCTCGAAATGGCTATGAAAATGCCATAATAGGTAGATATGATGTCTGTTTGGAAAAAGGCATGTGGTGGGTTTGTGCACCGGCGAAAATTGCGCGGCACTAGAGAGGCTAGCAATGGTGGAAGGTGAAAGTGCATCTATACCATGGACTCACATTAGTCATGAAGAACTCACATACTTATTATGAAAGTTTTTATTAGTAATCAAAACAAAGTGCTAAACGCATACCCCTATGTGAAGGGTTGGTAGGTGTTAACCATCGCGCGATCCCGACCGCAACACAAAGGATGACAATCAATAGATCAATTATGCTCCGACTTCCTAACATAGCGGTTCACCATACATGCATGTTACGAGAATCACTAACTTCAACACAAGTATTTCTAGATTCACAACACCCTACTAACATAACTCTTAGTATTACCAAATCCACGTCTCAAAACTAATTGAGAGGAATCAAACTTCTCTTTCTAATCAATGCACATGAAGATGGAAGTTTTATTGTATCATCTTTGGGTGCCTATCACCTTTGGGACTACTTTCATAGCACAAGCCAACTACCAAGTTACTCGCCGCCGTGCTCTAAAAGATCTAAGTGAAGCACATAGAGCAAAGTTATCTAGCTCAAAATATATAAGTGAAGCACATGTGAGCTAAATTGCCTAACTCAAAAGATATAAGCGAAGCTCAACGAGTATTCCAGCAAATTCACGATGAGTGCATGTCTCTCTCAAAAGGTGTGCAGCAAGGATGATTGTGACACAACAAAAAGAAAAGAATCCTACGATACAAGATGCTCCAAGCAAAACACATATCATGTGGTGAATAAAAATATAGCTCCAAGTAATGTTACCGATGGATTGAAGACGAAAGAGGGGATGCCTTCCCGGGGCATCCCCAAGCTTAGGCTTTTTGGTGTCCCTGAATTTGGCTTGGGATGCCTTGGGCATCCCCAAGCTTGAGCTCTTTCCACTCTTTATCCCTTTGTCCATGAGAACATCATCCAAAACTTGAAAACTTCACAACACAAAACTTAAACAGAAACTCATGATATCATTAGCACAAGAAAACAAACTACCACCTCTTGAGGTACTCTAGCAAACTTGATTTATATTTATATTGGTGTTAGATTACTGTATTCTCACTTTTCCATGGCTAGTACCCCCCAATACTGTCCATAGTTTTATCAAAACAAGCAACCAACACAACAAAAACAGAATCTCTCAAAAACAGACCAGTCTATAGCAATCTGTATACTTCGTATACTTCTGGTACCTCAACAATTCTGAACAATTACAACAGCCTGGGGAAATGTCATATCAACCAGCAGCAAAAAGAATCAACTCAAAATCTCCTTCTGGATAAAAATGAAAAATAATTTGGTGAGCGAAAAGTTTCTGTCTTTTAACAGCAGGATCAAACAACCAACACCAAACTAGTCATAAAGGTTTTGCTTGGCTCAAACACAAAAAGAAACACAAAAGACACAATCATAACATAATTATGATGGTGTGGACGCAACAAAACAGAAAGCAAAAGATAAATTCATTGGGTTGCCTCCCAACAAGCGCTATTGTTTAACGCCCTTAGCTAGGCAAAAGGTGATGGAATCACGTATCGTCGTCTTTGGTACTCCAACCATAAGTAGCCCTCATCATGGATTCATAAGGCAATCTTATTTTATTTCTAGGAAAATGCTCCATGCCCTTATTTAAAGGAAATTGAAATCTAATATTCCCTTCCTTCATATCGATGATAGCACCAATAGTCCTTAGGAAAGGTCTACCAAGAATGATAGGGCATGTAGGATTGCATTCAATATCAAGCACAATGAAATCCACGGGTACATAGTTCCTATTTGCAATAATAAGAACATCATTGATCCTTCCCATGGGTTTCTTGACAGTAGAATCCGCAAGATGCAAATTAAGAGAGCACTCCTCAATCTCATTAAATCCTAGAACATCACATAAAGACTTTGGAATCGCGGAAACACTAGCACCCAAATCACACAAAGCATTGCATTCATAGTATTTGATTTTGATTTTGATAGTAGGTTCCCACCCATCATGAATCTTTCTAGGAATAGAAACTTCCAACTCAAGTTTCTCTTCACGAGATTTTATCATAGCATCGACGATATGATCGGTAAAGGCCTTGTTTTGGCTATAAGCATGTGGAGAGTTTAGCATGGATTGCATCAAGGAAATACATTCAATCAAAGAGCAACTATCATAATTGAATTCCTTGAAATCCAAAGTAGTAGTTTCATTACTACTCAAAGTTTTAATATCTTCGACTCCACTTTCAATGCTTTTAGCATCAAGATAGATGGACTCCGAATCATTGGGGCGTTTTTCAACCAAAGTGGATTCATATCCAGCCCCATCGTCATTAGGTTTGACACTAGAAAACAAGGATTCAATGGGAGTCACACCAAGCACTTTAAGATCTTCGTGATTCTTATCACGAGAACACGCCTTTTTAAGCCATTCATGTCTAGCACGAAGTTGGGCGGTTCATTCTTTGCTCTCATTCATGGAAAGACGCATAGCTTTGAAAGTTTCATCCATATTGATATTGGGAGGAGCACATCTAACTTTCAAAGCATCAATATCAATAGACATTCTATCAACGCTCCTAGCCAAATCATCAATTTTGAGTAGTTTTTCCTCTATGGACGCATTGAAAATCTTTTGCGAGTTGACAAACTCTTTGATATTACTCTCTAGATCAGAGGGTAATTTATTGTAATTTCCATGAGTATTGTTGTAGGAGTTGCCAAAGTTATTAGATGGATTACTAGGAAAAGGCATAGGAACATAGTTTCCTCTAAAAGCATTATTGTTGCCAAAATTATTCCTACCAACAAAATTAACGTCCAAGCTCGCGTTGCTACTCTCAATCAAGGAAGACAAGGGCATATCATTAGGATCTAAAGGAGCACCTTTACTAGCAACAAATTTCATTAACTCATCCATCTTAGCACTCAACGAGTTAATTTCTTCTATAGCGTGTACCTTTTTACTAGTGGGTGACCTTTCAGTGTGCCACTGAGAGTAGTTTGTCATGATATTGTCTAGGAGTTTTGTGGCTTCTCCTAATGTGATTTCCATGAGCGTTCCACCTGAGGCGAAGTCCAAGATATTTCTAGAAGCGAAATTCAAACCAGCGTAGAAGATTTGTATAATCATCCAAAGACTCAAGCCATGAGCGGGACAATTTCTAATCATCAATTTCATTCACTCCCAAGATTGTGCAACATGTTCATGATCAAGTTGCTTAAAATTCATGATATCATTATGGAGAGAGATAATCTTAGCCGGCGGAAAATACTTGGATATATAAGCATCTTTGCACTTGTCCCAAGAATCAATACTATTTTTGGGCAAATATGACAACCAAGTTTTTGCTCGATCTCGCAACGAGAACGGAAAAAGCTTCAATTTAATCACATCATTATCCACATCTTTCTTATTTTGCATATCGCAAAGCTCAATGAAGGTATTAAGATGGGATGCGGCATCTTCACTAGGAAGGCCGGAGAATTGCTCTTTCATAACAAGATTCAGCAAAGCAGCATTGATTTCGTATGATTCCGCACTAGTGGCAGGAGCAGTCGGAGTACTAATAAAATCATTATTATTAGTATTCGAGAAGTCACAAAGTTTGGTGTTTTCAGTCATGGTAACTTCAGCAAGCAAACAAGCAAACAAGCGAACAGAAAGCAAGCGAGAGAAAAGGGCAAACGAAAAAGGCAAATATTTTTGTAAATTTTTGTTTTCAGAAGTGGGGGAGAAGAAAATGAGAGGCAAAAAAGTAAATGCAAGAGATGAGTTTGCGACACTTACTTGGATAAGCTTCACCTAGAATAATCCCCTGTGCCACAAATTGACACGTTGATGGGAGACTATTCTTGACTTGATCCTTCTTGCTACCTCTTGAGCTTGCGTTGGTTTTTCCCTTGAAGAGGAAAGGGTGATGCAGCACAGTAGCAGTATGTATTTCCCTCAGTTTTGAGAACCAAGGTATCAATCCAGTAGGAGAATAAAGCCAAGTGTCCAGAGTACCTGCGCAAACAAAATGAGCTTGCACCCAACGCTATAAAGGGGTTGTCCATCCCTTCAAGATTGATTGCAAAGTGAGATCTGAAGGCGGAAAGTGCAACGAAGTAAAAGTGTAAGGCTGAAAATATAATGTGAAGTAGACCCAGGGGCCATAGTGTTCACTAGAGGCTTCTCTCAAAATAGCAAATATTATGGTGGGTGAACAAATTACTGTCGAGCAATTGATAGAACCACGCAAAGTCATGACGATATCTAAGGCAATGATCATACATATATGCATCACGTCCGAGACAAGTAGACCGATATTTCTGCATCTACTACTATTACTCCACACATCGACCGCTATCTAGCATGCATCTAGTGTATTGAGTTCATGACGAACAGAGTAACGCCTTAAGCAAGATGACATGATGTAGAGGGATAAACTCAAACCAATGATGTAAACCCCATCTTTTTACCCTTGATGGCAACAACACGATGCGTGCCTCGCTACCCCTTCTGTCACTTGGTGAGGTCACTGCACGGTATGAACCCAAAACCAAGAAATTCTCCCATTGCAAGAATCATATATCAAGTTGGCCAAACAAAACCCACAACTCGAAGAGAATTACAAGGATATGCAATCATGCATATAAGAGATCAGAAGTAACTCAAATAAGATTCATAGATAATCTGATCATAAATCCACAATTCATTGGATCTCGACAAACACACCGAAAAGAAGATTACATCGGATAGATCTCCATGAAGATCATTGAGAACTTTGTATTGAAGATCCAAGAGAGAGAAGAAGCCATCTAGCTACTAGCTATGGATCCGAAGGTCTATGGTGAAGTACTCACGCATCATCGGAGAGGCAATGGTGTTGATGAAGAAGCCCTCCATATCCGAATCCCCCCTCCGGCAGGGCACCGGAACGTGCCCCAGATGGGATCTTGCGGAGACAGAAGCTTGCGGCGGCGGAAAAGTATTTTCGTGGATCTCTCGCGTAGTTTTGGATTTTTCGGGAATTTATAGGCGGAAGAGGTAGGGCACACGAGCCACACGGGGGCACAAGCCTGCTAGGTGCCCCCTGCCGCGCCTAGGGGGCTTGTGGCCTCCCGTGGTGGCCTCTGCCTTGGTTCTCGCGTCTCGTGCGTATCTTATGATCCGGAAAAAATCTTTTCGGAAGTTTCATTCTGTTTGGACTCCGTTTAATATTTTCCTCTGAAAAGGGTCAAAAACACGGAAAAACAAGAACTGGCACTTGGCACTGAGTTAATAAGTTAGTCCCCAAAAAGATATAAAAGACATACAAAACATCCAAAGTTTAACAAGATAATAGGATGTAACCATCAAAAATTATAGATACGTTGGAGACATATCAATGTGCTACAAACGTTTCAGACTCATAACCATGAAAAGGATCAGATTCGACCAAAGTGATTAACTCTGGATCGATAGAGAATTCATAATCCTTTTCGGTCACAAAGATAGGCGAAGTAGCAAACTTAGGATCGTATTTCATTCTAGCATTCAGAGATTTTTCTTTCCACTTGCGCAATAAGTTCTCAAAATCATAGCTATCCTTACAAGCAAGAAAGTCCTCAGCTACCTCTCCCTCCATAACATAACCCTTAGGTATATCAGGCAATTCATATCTAGAAGAGCTAGTTCTAACAGGTGAAATAGCAGGTTGTACTTCAATAATCTCAGCAGTCTCAGAAGTATCATCACATTCAGCAGCAACTCTAGCAATTTGTGCATCAAGGAATGCACCTAGTGGCAAAGCAGTATCAAGCGAAGCATCATCACAAGCATCATGGATAGCAGAAGTAGCATCATCAAGCACAAGCGACATATCAGAATTTCTAGCAGGCGGTGGTGTCGCAAACTTACTCATAACTGAAGGTGAATCAAGTGCAGAGCTAGATGGCAGTTCCTTACGTGTCCTCGTAGTTGAGGACAAGACTTTAGTTTTTGGATCTCTCGGATTCCTCATAGTGATTAACAGACGTAAATCCCAAGTGACTCAGAGAATACTGCTAGGCCTTGATACGTCTCAAACGTATCTATAATTTTTTATGGTTTCATGCTGTTATCTTGTCAACTTTGTATGTTTTGTATACCTTTTATATCTTTTTTGGACTAACTTATTAATTCAGTGCCAAGTGCTAGTTCCTGTTTTTTCTGTGTTTTTGACTCTTTTCAGATCTGATTTTGGAACGGAGTCCAAATGGAATAAAATCCCTGAAATGAATTTTTCCAGAACAGAAGAAGATCGGGGGACATGAGGGCCAAGGCAGGAGGCCCACAGGGAGCCCACATGCCCTGTATCTGCGGCCAGGGGGGGCCCGCGGCTACCAAGCTTGTGGCCTCCCTGGAGCTCACCTGCCCTAGCTCTTTGGCCTATATATTCCCTAAAATCCCAGAAAAAATAAGGGCGTCCATGAAACCACTTTTCCGCCGCCGCAAGCTTCCGTTTCCGCGAGATCTCATCTGGAGACCCTTCCCGGTGCCGTGCCGGAGGGGATTTTGGAGCTGGAGGGCTTCTACATCAACACCATTGCCTCTCCAATGACTCGTGAGTAGTCTACTTCAGACCTACGGGTCCGTAGTTACTAGCTAGTTGGCTTCTTCTCTCTCTTGGATCTTCAATACAAAGTTCTTCATGATCTTCATGGAGATCTATTCGATGTAATCTTCTTTGGCGGTGTGTTTGTCGAGATCCGATGAATTGTGGATTTGTGATCAGATTATCTATGAATTATATTTGAGTCTTTGCTAATTTCTTATATGCATGATTTGATATCCTTGTAAGTCTCTCCGAGTCTTGGGTTTTGTTTGGCCAACTAGATCTATGATTCTTGCAATGGGAGAAGTGCTTGGTTTTGGGTTCATACCGTGCGGTGACCTTTCCCAGTGACAGAAGGGGCAGCAAGGCACGCATCATGTTGTTGCCATCAAGGGTAACAAGATGGGCTTTCATCATAGATTTGAGATTGTCCATCTACATCATGTCATCTTGCTTAAGGCGTTACTCTGTTCTTATGAACTCAATACACTAGATGCATGCTGGATAGCGGTCGACGTGTGGAGTAATAGTAGTAGATGCAGAAAGTATCGGTCTACTTGTTTTGGACGTGATGCCTATATGTATGATCATTGCCATAGATAACGTCATGACTTTGCGCGGTTCTATCAATTGCTTGACAGTAATTCGTTCACCCACCGTCTACTTGCTTTCATGAGAGAAGCCACTAGTGAACACTACGGCCCCCGGGTCTATTCACAACTATCATCTCCGCTTTTACTTTTACTTCGCTTTGTTTACTTTTTGCTTTCAGTTCTCACTTTGCAAACAATCTATAAGGGATTGACAACCCCTTCATAGCGTTGGGTGCAAGCTCTTTGTGTTTGTGAAGGTACTTGTGACTTGACGCGATCCTCCTACTGTATTGATACCTTGGTTCTCAAACTGAGGGAAAACTTACCGCCGCTATGCTACATCACCCTTAATTTCCTCTTCAAGGGAACACCAACGCAAGGCTCCAAGGCCGCGGGGGAATCCTTTGGATATTTGCCAAGGAAATCCCTATAGGCGTAGCCAGCAACAGGCCTCCCCGGTAACGGCGCCAGAAAATAGTCTTGATAACCCACAAGTATAGGGGATCGTAACAGTTTTCGAGGGTAGAGTATTCAACCCAAATTTGTTGATTCGACACAAGGGGAAGCAAAAGAATATTCTCGAGTATTAGCAATTGAGTTGTCAATTCAACCACACCTGAAAGACTTAGTATCTGCAACAAAGTTTCAGTAACAGAGTAGTGTGATAGTAGTAGTAGCAATGGTAACAATAGCAGTGGTGACAGCAGTAGCAGTAACAGTAGCAGCAGTAACATCAGTAGCAGCAAAGTAACTTAGCAAGGACCGGTAGGAAAAACTCGTAGGCATTGGATCGGTGATGGATAATTATGCCGTATGACATTCATCACGCAACAGTTATAACATGGGGAGATATGTAACTAGCTCCAGTTCGTCAATGTAATGTAGGCATGTATTCCGTATATAGTCATACGTGCTTATGAAAAGAACTTGCATGACATCTATTGTCCATCCCTCCCGTGGCAGCAGGGTCCAAATGGAAACTACGGGATATTAAGGTTCTCCTTTTAATAGAGAACCGGAACAAAGCATTGGCACTTAGTGAATAGATGAACTCCTCATACTATGGTCATCTCCGGGAGTGGTACCGGCTATTGTCACTCCGGGGTTGCCGGGTCATAACACATAGTAGGTGACTACAACTTGCAAGATAGGATCAAGAACACACATATATTGACGAGAACATAATAGCTTCAGATCTGAAATCATGGCACTCGGGCCCTAGTGACAAGCATTAAGCATGACAAAGTAGTAGCAACATGAATCTCAGAACATAGTGGATACTAGGGATAAATCCCCATCAAAACTAACTCGATTAAATGATAGATCTCATCCAACCCATCACCGTCCAGCAAGCCTACGATGAGATTACTCACGAACGGTCAAGAGCATCATGGAATTGGCGATGAAGGAAGGTTGGTGATGACGACGGTGATGATCTCCCCTCTCCAGAGCCCAGAACGGACACCATATCTGCCCTCCAGAGGAAGAACGGGTGGTGGCGGCGCCTCCGTATCGTAAACCACGATGAACTCTTCTTCTTGATTTTTTTTCCGGGCAAAAGAGACTAAATAGAGGTGGACTTGGAGGCGGCGGAGCCCCGAGGGGCTCATAAGCCTGCTAGGCGCGGCCAGGGGGGCCCGCGCCTCGTGGGCTTGTGGGCTCCTCGCTCCATGTCTCCGGTTGATTCTTGCGCCAGTATTTTTTATATATTCCACAAAAAATCCTCGTAAATTTCCAGGTCATTCCGGGAACTTTTATTTCTGCGCAAAAACAACACCATGGCAATTCTGTTGAAAACAACGTTAGTCCGGGTTAGTTCCATTCAAATCATGCAAATTAGAGTCCAAAAGAAGGGCAAAAGAGTTTGAAAAAGTAGATACGATGGAGACATATCAATCATCCGCTGCACTCTGTGTTGAGCGAGAAGTATCACCCGCTGGCGATCCCTCACCGATTTTAGGATGACCCTGGCTAACCTGGTGGCTTGCTCGTACCGCGCTTTGTACTTCCTCTGGCCGTCATCGGGAGAGGCGGCGGTATGGCCGTCGAACAGCAAGCTGACCATCGTGCCTTCAGCCTCGATTCCACCGACGCATAACTCCATCCTATCGTCAGTCGTTGGGGGTATGCCGGTATATGTGGGTAACTAGCTAGCAAGTGGGTCAGTAGCGAGTCGCCGTCGACGGCCATTGCTGTGATTATTTATAGCTAGGAGCCATATTATAACGACGGTGACCGTTGGGGGTATTCCCGATGTGGAGCGGTGGAAGCCATCCCTAGAGCGCGGGTATACTAAAAGTGGAGCACACAAACCGACAACCGTATGTGGTGTCACGTGTTATCACACATTTGTTAACATAAGGAAACGTATGTGTAACTTACTAATCATCACACACGACTACTCGCATACGCATAGTGTGCGATACTCCTAGCCACCACAAGAAACTAGTAGTTTTGCATTTTCCAAAGTTTTTCTACACACAAAATACCACACGAATTAACTGTAGTAACCGTATGTGTTATATTTTCTCATCACAAACAGTTCATCCGTGTGGATTGTTTGCCGCATATCACACACATCTTGTTTACATAACTCGTTTGTGTTCTTTTTGCTCATTGATACGTCCATTTTACATCATGTTTTGTTACTGTTATTTATAGTGTTTTTATGCATTTTGCCACTTGCTGGAGTAATTCTAATGCACATTCTCTCATAATATACAAGATTTACATCAAGTGGGAAAATGCTGGCTAATGGAATTCTGGACCTGAAAAAGCTACGTCACAGATACCTATTCTGCACATCTCCAATTGGGCTCAAATTGCACGGAGAATTATTTTATAATAAATAATAACTACTAGAACGAAGAAGTGCTGGAGGGGGGCCACTAGACACCAGGGCGCGCTAGGCACCCCTGGTGCGGCCTGATGTCTAGTGGGCCACCTGGCCCACCTCTCGCACCCATCTTCTGTTATAGATTCTCCTTCGCCCTAAAAATAAGGGGGGGGGGGAAATTTCAGGACGAAGCACCACAGTCTCGGGGCAGAACCTGGGCAGGAGGACCTTTGCCCTCCGGCGGAGCGATTCCGCCGGAGGAATTTCCCTCCAAGAGGGGGAAATCAGGGCCATCGTCATCAGTCATCACCAACAACCCTCTCATCTTCGGGAGGCCAATCTTCATCAACATCTTCATCAGCACCATATCCTATCAAAACCCTAGTTCATCTCTTGTACTCAATCTTGTATCGGAACCTCGGATTGGTACCTGGGGTGTGTCTAGTATTGTTGATTACGTCTTGTAGTTGATGCTTTCTGGTTTATTTGGTGGAGATAATATGTTCAGATTCATTATGCTATATAATACCTCTCTGATCATGAACATTTTTTTCACTTGTGAGTAGTTACTTTTGTTCTTGAGGCCAAGGGATAAATCATTTTGCAAGTAGTCATGTGAAGTTGATATTCGTTCAATATTTTGATGATATGAATGTTGTGATTCCCTTAGTGGCGTTATGTGAACGTCGACTACATAACACTTCGCCATATTTTGAGCCTAAGGGAATGCATTGTGGAGTATTAATTAGAGGGTGGGTTGCGAGAGTGACAGATACTTAAACCCCAATCTATGCACTACTTTGTAAGGGGCTGATTTGGATCCCTAAGTTTAATGCTATGGCTAGAATTTATTCTTAATACTTTTCTCGTAGTTTCCGGATACTTGCAGGAGGGTTAATCATAAGTTGGAGGTTTGTTCAAGTAATAACATCACCCAAGAACCGGTCCACCCACATATCAAATTATCAAAATACCGAACGCGGATTAACCCAACATAATGAAAGTGACTAGATGAAATTCCCGTGTGCCCTCAAGAACACTTTTCTTATTATAAGAAATTGTTCTGGCTTGATCTTTGCCACAAAAGGATTGGGCTACCTTGTTGGATCTATTGTTACTATTGCTACTTGTCACTTGTTACAATTATCATGCTACCAAACAAGTCGTTACCACTATTTCAGTGCTTGCAGAAATTATCTTGTTGAAAACCACTTGTCATTTCCTTCTGCTCCTCGTTGGGTTCGACAATCTTACTTATCAAAAGGACTATGATTGACCTCTACACTTGTGGGTCATCAAGACTCTTTTCTGGCGTCGTTGTTGGGGAGTGAAGCGCCTTTGGTAAGCAGAATTTGGTAAGGGGAATTTGGTAAGGGGAAATTTATATTATGTGCTGAGATTTACTGTTACTTGTCACTATGGAAAGTAATTCTTTGAGGGGCTTGTTCGGGGTATCTTCACCTCGACCGAAAACACCAAGAGTTGTCCCTCAACCTGCTGCACCTACTGAAAATGTTTACTATGAAATTCCTTCGGGTATGCTAGAGAAACTACTAGCTAATCCTTATGCAGGAGATGGAACAAAACATCCTGATATGCACCTGATCTATGTGAATGAAGTTTGTGTATTATTTAAGGTTGCAGGTTTATCCGGAGATGAAGTCAAGAATAAGGTTTTCCCTTTATCTTTGGGGGAGTATTGACATGGTATAGGCTATGTGATGATACAAGATCTTGGAACTAAAATCGATTGCAATTGGAGTTTCACCAAAAAAATATCCTATGCATCTTGTTCATCATGATCAGAATTTTATCCATAATTTTTGGCCTCGTGAAGGATAAATTATCTCTCTAGCTTGGGGGAGGCTGAAGTCAATGTTATATTCATGCCCCAATCATGAGCTCTCGAGAGATATTATTGTTCAGAATTTTTATGCTTACCTTTCTCGTAATGATCAAACTATGCTCGATACTTCTTGCTCTGGTTCTTTTATGAAGAAGACTATTGAATTCAGGTGGGATCTTTTAGAAAGAATTAAACGCAACTCTGAAGATTGGGAGATCGGTGAAGGTAAAGATTTAGGTATAAAACCTAAGTTTAATTGTGTTAAATCTTTGATGAATATCGATGCTTTGAATGATTTTAGCACTAAGTATGGACTTGACTCTGAGATAGTAGCCTCATTTTGTGAAACCTTTGCTTCTCATGTTGATCTCCCTAAAGATAAATGGTTTAAATATTATCCACCTATTAAAGAAAAAATTGAAGAACCAATCAAAGTTGAAGCTGAAACTATTATTTACAATGTTGAGCCAGTTGTGCCTACTGCTTACATTGAGAAACCACCTTTCCCTGTTAGGATAAAGGAACATGCTAAAGCTTCAACTGTGGTTAATGAAACTTATGTTAGAACAACCACACCCTCTGAGCAAATCAAGGTAGAATCTAGTACCGCTATGGTTAAATATGTCTTGGTAGACAATATTGATGGGCATGTTATTTGTTTGTGTAATGAAGCTGCTAGAATTGCCAAAAATAATACTAAAGACAAGAATAGACCTGTTGTTGACATGCATGTTGTTTCAGTCAAAATAGTAGATCATTACAATCATGGTTTATGTGATATGGGTGCTAGCGTTAGTGCTATCCCTTTTTCCTTATATCAAGAAATTATGCATGAGATATCACCCGCTCAGATAGAAGACATAGATGTTACTATTAAACTTGATAATAGAGACACAATGACACCACTTTGGATTGTTAGAGACGTTGAGTCTTATGTGGAAAAGTAAAATACCCTACTGATTTTCTAGTACTTGGCTCAACACAAGATAATTTTTGTCCCATAATATTTGGTAGACCATTCTTGAACACCTTCAATGCTCAAATATATTGCAAAAAGGAAACTACCAGTGTTAATTTTGGTGGTACGTTTCATGAGTTTCATTTATCCAAGTTTAGTAAACAACCCCATGACAAAGAATTGCCTACTAAATATGAAGTAATTGGTCTTGCTTCTATTTCCATTCCTCCCACAGATCCATTAGAACAATATTTGCTAGACAATGAAAATGATATGCATATGCATGAAAGAAATGAAATAGATAATATGTTCTTTGAGCAAAAACCCATCCCTAAACACAACTTCCCTGTTGAAACTCCAGGAGGTCCTCCTCCACCCAAGGGTGATCCTGAGTTTGAATTAAAGCAATTGCCCGACACTTTGAAATATGCTTATATTAATGAAAAGAAGATACATCATGTTATTATGACTACTAACCTTACAGAGCATGAAGAAGAAAATTACTAAAAACTTTAAGGAAGCACCGAGATGCTATTGGGTATACTCTTGATGATCTTAAGGGCATTAGTCCCACTCTATGTCAGCACAAGGTTAATATGGAACCAGATACTAAACCCGTTGTTGATCATCAACAAAGACTTAATCCCAAAATGCAAGAAGTGGTGAGAAATGAAATATTAAAGCTTCTGGAAGCAGGTACAATTTATCCCATAGTTCATAGTAGATGGGTAAGCCCTACTCATTGTGTCCCTCAGAAAGGAGGTATTACTATTGTTCCTAATAATAATAATGAACTCATTCCACAAAGAATTGTGACTAGCTATAGAATGGTAATTGATTTTAGAAAATTAAACAAAACTACTAGAAAAATATCATTGTCCTTTACCGTTCATAGACAAAATGCAAGAAAGCTTATCAAAGTGCACACATTTTTGCTTTCTAGATGGCTATTCTGGTTTATCTCAAATACCCGTGTCACAACCTGGTCAAGAGAAAACCACCCTGACTTGTCCTTTTGGAACATATGCTTATAGACGTGTGCCTTTTGGATTTTGCAATGCACGTGCTACCTTTCAAAGATGTATGACTGCTATATTCTCTGATTTTTGTGAAAATATTTTTGAGGTCTTCATTGATGATTTTTCCGTTTACGGTACTTCTTTTGATGATGCTTAAGCAACCTTGATCGAGTTTTGCAAAGATGTTAGCAAACTAACCTTGTCTTGAATTGGGAGAAGTGCCACTTTATGGTGAATGAAAGTATTGTCTTGGGCCATAAAATCTCCAAACGGGGTATTGAGGTGGATAAGGCTAAAGTTGATGCAATTGAGAAGATGCCATGCCCCAAAGATATTAAATGTATCTGTAGTTTCCTTGGTCATGCTCGTTTCTATAGGAGGTTTATTAAAGACTTCTCTAAGATTTCTAGGCCTCTTACTAATTTACTACAAAAGGATGTTCCTTTTGTTTTTGATGATGATTGTGTAGAAGCCCTTAAGAAAGCCTTAACTTCTGCACCGATTATTCAACCACCGGATTGGAACTTGCCTTTTGAAATTACGTGTGATGCTAGCGATTATGTTGTTGGTGTTGTTCTAGGACAAAGAGTTGATAATAAATTAAATGACATTCATTATGCTAGTAAAACTCTAGACGGTGTCCAAAGAAATTATGCTGCCACTGAAAAAGAATTCATAGCAGTTGTATTTGCTTGTGATAAATTCATACCTTACATGGTTGACTCTAAAGTAATTGTTCACACTTATCATGCTGCTATTAAATATCTTGTGAAAAATAAAGAAGCTAAGCCTAGAATTATTAGGTGGGTTCTCTTGCTACAAGAATTTGATTTGCATATCATTGATTGGAAAGGAGGTGAGAACCCCGTAGCTGATAACTTGTCTAGGTTAGAAAATGTTCTTGATGACCCACTTCCTATTGATGATAGCTTTCGAGATGAACAACTAGTTGTGGTCAATGTTTCTCATAACACACCGTGGTTTGCTGATTATGCTAATTACATTTTTGCTAAATACATACCACCTAGTTACACCTATCAACAAAAGGAAAAAATTCTTCTTTGATTTAAGACATTACTTTTGGGATGACCCACATCTTTATAAAGAGGGAGTAGATCGTATTATTAGATGTTGTATACCTGAGCATGAAAAGGAACAAATCCTCCGGAAGTGTCACTCCGAAGCTTATGGAGGACACCATGCGGGAGATAGAACTTCACACAAGGTATTATAGTGTGGATTTTATTGGCCTACTTTTTTCAAAGATGCTTGTAAGTTTATCTTTTCTTGTGATGAATGTCAAAGAATTGGTAATATTAGTAGATGTCGGTAAATGGCTATGAATCATTCACTCATTATTGAACCACTTGATGTTTGGGGATTTGATTATGTGGGACCTTTTCCTTCCTCCAATGGGTATAAACATATTTTTGTTGTTGTTGATTATGTCACTAAATGAGTAAAAGCTATTCCAACCAATAGTGCTGATCATAACACCTCTATTAAGATGCTTAAGGAAGTTATTTTCCCATGTTTTGGAGTCCCTAGGTAATAATGGTGGTTCACATTTTATTCATGGTGCTTTCCGTAAGCTGCTTGCTAGATATGGTGTTAACCATAGAATTGCATCTCCCTATCGTCCTCAGTCTAGTGGTCAAGTAGAATTAACCAATAGAGAAATAAAATTAACAATACAAAAGACTGTCAATTGGTGCCCAAATAATTGGTCTAAGAAATTAGATGATGCATTGTGGGCTATAGAACACCTTATAAAAATCCTATGGGTATGTCTCCTTATAAAATGCTTTATGGGAAAGCATGTCATTTACCTCTTGAGTTAGAACATTAAGCTTATTGGGAGTGAAAGAACGCAACTATGATTTCAAACTTGCTGGTGAAAAGAGGTTATTTGATATTGGCCCATTAGATGAATGGAGAACCCAAGCTTATGAAAATGCCAAACTATTCATAGAAAAAGTTAAAAGATGGCATGACAAAAGAATCCAAAAGTGAGAATTCAAAGTTGGTGAATATGTTCTATTGTACAATTCTCGTCTTAGATTCTTTGCAGGAAAACTGATATCTAAATGGGAAGGACCATATATCATCGAATCAGTTTATCAGTGTGGAGCTATTAAGATCAATAATCCCGAAGGCACTAACCCGAAGGTGGTCAATGGACAAAGAATAAAGCAATATATTTCAGGTACACCAATTAATGTTGAAACAATAATTATCCAAACCATGACATGGGAGGAGAAAATTAGGGAGACGTTCTATAACACTCTAGAACCCTTAAAAGGAAGAGGTATGTGATACAGTATGTAAATAGGCTCAAAAAAATCCACAAAAATATTTTCTGGCAGTTTTGGAATGTTAGAAAATTTAGGAAACTGAGAAACACCCGGGAAGGCAACCCAGGTGTTCACTAGACACCAGAGCATGCCAGGCCCCCCTGGCACCGCCTGATGTCTAGTGGGCCCTCGGGTATCTTATTGGCCCCGTTTTCTTATGGAACATGTACTCCCTTGTATAAAATTCTCTCTATATATATCCCGATGATTTGGCCCTAGTACCATGGAGAAATCCTCTGTTCTTGTTTCGTGTTATTTTTCTGTCAGAACTATCAAGCCGAGCATCATTTCCTCTTCCTCCTCCAACCACTTAGAAGAAGATGCTTGGCTTATGAAGATGGAGCTGAAAAATAGGAACCAAAAGAAACTATCAAAGAGGAATTCACTTCCCCCTTTCAATCTAAGGGCCGACACGGGGAATTCACAAGCTCAGTCCTGCTGAATTCGCCAAGATACATCCATGTGTGGGCAGTGTTTTAACTATCAACAGAAAGCTACGTCGGGAAATGATGGAGCTTAAACAGCTAGTTAACAAGCTCAAGGAGAAAAACGTATCCTGAGGGGCATCATTGTCATGAATCTACCATGTTCACCACCAAAGAAGGAGACTTGAGTACACGGGTATGGGCACTCCCCTGGGCTTTTGCCAAGCTTGGGGGAGGCGCCCCGATATCATATCACCATCATCCTTCTTTATCTTTAGCTGTCCTAGTTTGATCTTTAGCTATTCTAAAATCTAGTCAAATAAAATTTTAGTTCAATCTTTTTCTTTTGAGTGCTAGTTTCATGATCTATTTATCTATCTATGTAATCGAGTGAGAGTTATATAATAAAATTTAGTTTGAGTTTTGCTTCCTTACTTTCTTGCTGCAATCCAAATAAAGAAAAATAACGAAAAATATCATATGCCAATCTTATAGTAAGTAGTGACATGACATAACAAAAAGTATAAGTGGTAAAATCTGTTGAAGATTGACAAACATAGCATTGGTCGATGATGTAACACTTGCAAGAATTAGTAAGGGAAGAGAATATTTACATGCAAATACACTATCCTTGACATCTTTTATGATTGTGAGCCCCCATTAATTATAGTATGCCAAAACTGTTGACATTGGACAAGGAAGACCACGTAATGATTTATGCTTGTTCACATTCACATAGAAGTTATATTGTTATAGATCCTCCAACATGTGTTGTTGTACCAATACCTTTGCTAGCAAAAAACTCCACACTAAGTAGAGATACTACTTGTGCATCCAAAACTTTAAACCCAAACCCATGTTTTAAGAGTCCACCATACCTACCTATGGATTGAGTAAGATCCTTCAAGTAAGTTGTCATTGGTGCACAAAGCAATTAAATTGCTTCAAAACATGTTTGATCATTTAGTGTAAGAGAAACTAAGCATTGTACATGTTGGGTAACATAGTAAATTCAAAATTTTCCTACGCCATACAAGGATCTATCTATGGAGAGACCAGCAACGAGCAAGAGGGAAGATCATCTTCATACCTTTGAATATCGCTAAGCGGAAGCGTTACTAGAACGCGGTTGATGGAGTCTTACTCGCAGCGATTCAGATCGCGGTGTGATTCGGATCTACGTGCCGAATCACGGCACCTCCGCATTCAATACACGTGCAGCCCGGTGACGTCTCCAATACCTTGAACCAGCAAGGAGGGAGGAGAGGTTGAGAAAGAGCTTCGGCAGCACGATGGCATGGTGGCGGTGGAGCTACGTGGAACTCCGGCACGGCCTCGCCAAGCACCGCGGAGGACGAGGAAGGAGAGAGGTAGGGCTGCGTCGAGAGAGAGAGATTCGTGTGTCTCAAAACAGCCCCAAACCTCAACTATATATAGGGGGAGAGGGAGGGGCACAACCCTTAGGGTTCCCACCCCCAAGGGGTGCGACAGCCCCCATCTGCGCCAGGAGGGGAGGAGGGACGTGGCGCACCCCTGGTGGGCCTTAGGCCCACCTGGCGTAGGGTTTGCCCCCCTTCCCTCTCCCCTGCTCCTTGGGCCCCTGGTGGGAGGTGCATCAATAATCTAGTTACATTGTGATGAATCGAACACCCATAGAATTCTGGTGTTGATCATGTTTTGCTCGTGGAAGAGGTTTAGTCAACGGGTCTGCAATATTCAGATCTGTATGTACTTTACAAATATCTATTTCTCCCTTCTAGACGTAGTCCTGGATGGAGTTGTAGCGGCGTTTGATGTGCTTTGTCTTTCTGTGAAACCCGGGCTCCTTTGCTATGGCAATAGCTCCACTGTTGTCACGGAAGAGTGTCATCGGGCCTGATGCACTTGGACTTACTCCAAGGTCGGTGATGAACTCCTTCATCCAGATCCCTTCTTGAGCTGCTTCTAAAGCAGCTATGTACTCCTCTTCACATGTAGATGCTGCCACGACATCTTGCTTGCAGTCGCACCAGCTGACTGCCCCACCATTCAAAACATACAAGTATCCGGTTTGTGACTTGGAGTCATCTGGATCTGTGTCGAAGCTAACCCTTTACGACGAGCTCTTCGTCACCTCCATAAACGAGAAACATCTCCTTAGTCCTTTTCACGTACTTAAGGACATTCTTGACCGATGTCCAGTGTTCCATACCAGGATCACTTTGGTACCTCCCTACCAAACTTATGGCAAGGTTCACATCAGGTCTGTTATACAGCATGGCATACATAAGAGAACCTACGGTTGAAGCATAGGGGATGGTACTCATCTTCTCTTTTTCTTCTGCCGTGGTCGGGCATTGACTCTTACTCAATCTCATACCTTGCAATACAAGCAAGAACCCCTTCTTTGACTTATCCATATTGAACTTCTTCAATATCTTGTCAAGGTATGTACTTTTTGAAATACCTATGAGGCATCTTGATCTATCTTTATAGATCTTGATGCCTAATATGTATGCAGCTTCTCCAAGGTCCTTCATAGAAAAACTTTTGCTCAAGTAGGCCTTTATGCTCTTCAATAACTCTATATCATTTCCCATCAACAATATGTCATCCACATATAGTACGAGATATGCCAGAGAGCTCCCACTCACTTTCTTGAAAATACAGGCTTCTCCATAAACATGTATAAACCCAAACGCTTTAATCACCTCATTAAAGCAAATGTTCCAACTCTGAGATGCTTGCACTAGCCCATAGATGGAGCACTGGAGCTTGCATACTTTGTTAGCACCCTTCGGACCGACAAAACCTTTCGGTTGCATCATATACAACTCTTCCTTAAGTTATCCATTAAGGAATGTTGTTTTGATGTCCATTTGCCAAATTTCATAATCATGAAATGCGGCAATTGCTAACATGATTTGGACTGACTCCAGCTTCGCTACGGGAGAGAAAGTCTCATCGTAGTCAATTCCTTGAATTTGTCGAAAACCCTTTGCGACAAGTCGAGCTTTGTAGACGGTCACATTACCGTCCGCGTCAGTCTTCTTCTTAAAGATCCATTTATTTTCTATGG
This sequence comes from Hordeum vulgare subsp. vulgare, assembly GCF_904849725.1. Classification (NCBI taxonomy): domain Eukaryota; kingdom Viridiplantae; phylum Streptophyta; class Magnoliopsida; order Poales; family Poaceae; genus Hordeum; species Hordeum vulgare. Next base: position 473,796,052 of record NC_058522.1, read on the forward strand.
CTCGCCGATCATTGGGCAAGTCCACCAAAGTCCATACTTTGTTCTCATACATGCATCCTATCTCGGATTTCATGGCTTCAAGCCATTTGTTGGAATCCGGGCCCGCCATCGCTTCTTCATAGTTCGAAGGTTCACTGTTGTCTAATAACATGATTTCCATGATAGGGTTGTCGTACCACTCTGGTGCGGAGCGTACCCTTGTCGACCTTCGAGGTTCAATAGCAACTTGATCCGAAGTGTCATGATCATCATCATTAACTTCATCTCTAGCCGGTGCAGGCGCCTCAGAAAAACATTTTCTTGCGCTGCGCTACTCTCCGATTCGAGAGGAGGTACGATTACCTCATCAAGTTCTATTTTCCTTCCACTTACTTCTTTCGAGAGAAACTCTTTCTCTAGAAAGGATCCGTTCTTAGCAACAAAGACTTTGCCTTCGGATCTCAGGTAGAAGGTATACCCAATAGTTTCCTTAGGGTATCCTATGAAGACGCATTTCTCCGCTTTGGGTTCGAGCTTTTCTGGTTGTAGTTTCTTCACATAAGCATCGCAGCCCCAAAATTTCAGAAACGACAGCTTAGGTTTCTTTCCAAACCATAATTCATACGATGTCGTCTCAATGGATTTAGACGGTGCCCTATTTAAAGTGAATGTTGCGATTTCCAATGCATATCGCCAAAATGATAGCGGTAAGTCGGTAAGAGACATCATAGATCGTACCATATCCAATAAAGTGTGATTACGACGTTTAGACACACCGTTACGCTGCGGTGTGCCAGGCGGCATGAGTTGTGAAACAATTCCACATTTCCGTAGGTGTGTGCCAAACTCATGACTCAAATATTCTCCTCCACGATCAGATCGTAGAAACTTTATTTTCTTGTCGCGTTGATTCTCCACCTCACTCTGAAACTCCTTGAACTTTTCAAAGGTTTCAGACTTGTGCTTCATTAAGTAGACATATCCATATCTACTTAAATCATTAGTGAGGGTGAGAACATAACGATAGCCACCGCGAGCTTCAACGCTCATTGGACCGCATACATAGGTATGTATTATTTCCAACAAGTTGGTTGCTCGCTCCATTATTCTGGGGAATGGAGTCTTGGTCATCTTGCCCATGAGGCATGGTTCGCATGTGTCAAATGATTCAAAATGAAGTGACTCCAAAAGTCCATTTGTATGGAATTTCTTCATACGCTTTACGCCGATATGACCAAGGCGGCAGTGCCACAAGTAAGTGGGACTATCATTATCGATCTTGCATCTTTTGGTACTCACACTATGAATATATGTAACATCACAATCGAAATTCATCAATAATAAACCATTGACTAGCGGGGCATGACCATGGAACATACCACTCATATAAATAGAACAACCATTATTATCTGACTTAAATGAGTAGCCATCTCGCATTAAGCAAGATCCTGATACAATGTTCATGCTTAAAGCTGGTACTACATAACAATTATCAAGGTTTAAAACTAATCCCGAAGGTAGATGTAGAGGTAGCGTGCCGACGACGATCACATAGTCCTTGGAACCATTCCCGACGCGCATCGTCACCTCGTCCTTAGCCAACCTTCGTTTATTCCGTAGTTCCTGCTTTTGAGTTGCAAATGTGAGCAACAACACCGGTATCAAATACCCACGAGCTACTACGAGCGCTGGTAAGGTACACATCAATAACATGTATATCATATATACCTTTGATGTTGTCGGCCTTCTTATTTGCTAAGTATTTGGGGCAGTTCCGCTTCCAGTGACTGGTTCCCTTGCAATAGTAGCACTCAGTCTCAGGCTTGGGTCTCTTGTTCCCGGCAACTGGCTTACCGGGCGTGGCAACCGTTTTGCCGTCTTTCTTGAAGTTCTTCTTACCCTTGCCCTTCTTGAAACTGGTGGTCTTATTGACCATCAACACTTGATGCTCTTTCTTGATTTCTATCTCTGCAGATTTCAGCATCGAGTACAACTCGGGAATGGTCTTCTCCATCCCTTGCATGTTGTAGTTCATCACAAATCTTTTATAGCTAGGTGGAAGCGACTGGAGGATTCTGTCAATAACAGCATCATCTGTAAGTTCGACTCCAAGCTGAGTCAGACGACCGTGCATCCCAGACATTCTGAGTATATGCTCACTGACAGAACTGTTCTCCTCCATCTTACAACTAAAGAACTTGTCGGAGACTTCATATCTCTCGACCCGGGCATGAAGCTGAAAAACTAGTTTCAGCTCCTGGAATATCTCATATGCTCCGTGTTGCTCAAAACGCCTTTGGAGCCCCGGTTCTAAGTTGTATAGGATGCTGCACTGAACCAGAGAGTAGTCATCACTCCGCGACTGCCAGGCATTCTAAACATCCTGGGCTGTCGGGGCTGCGGGGGGATCACCTAGCGCCGCATCAAGGACATAAGCTTTCTTGGCCGCAATAAGGATGATTTTTAAGCCATGGACCCAATCTGCATAGTTGCTGCCATCATCTTTCAGCTTTGTTTTCTCTAGGAACGCGTTGAAATTCAGGTTGACACGTGTGTTGTCCATTGGATCTACAATATTTGTAAAGACAACTTTTAGACTAAGGTCATGATAATCAAGTTCATATAATCAAATTATGTAATGAACTCCAACTTAAATTGACACCCCTCTAGTCATCTAAGTGTTACATGATCCACGTCGACTAGCCCGTGTCCGATCATCACGTGAGACAGACTAGTCATCAACGGTGAGCATCTCCATGTTGATCGTATCAACCATACGACTCATGTTTGACCTTTCAGTCTCCCGTATTCGAGGCCATGTTTGTATATGCTAGGCTCGTCGAGTCAACCTAAGTGTTTTGCGTGTGTAAACTGGCTTACACCCGTTGTATGCGAACGTTAGAATCTATCACACCCGATCATCACGTGGTGCTTCGAGACAACGATCCTTCGCAATGATGTACACTTAGGGAAATACTTTCTCGAAATTTTATGAGGGATCATCTTATTAAGCTACCGTCGTTCTAAGCAATAAGATGAAAAACAAGATAAACATCACATGCAATCATATAGTGACATGATATGACCATTATCATCTTTGCTCCTTTGATCTCCATCTTCGGGGCATCGCATGATCATCATTGTCACCAGCGTGACACCATGATCTCCATCATCATGGTCTCCATCATTGTGTCTCCGTGAAGTTGTCACGCCAACTATTACTTCTACTACTATAGCTAACCGTTAGCAATGAAGTAAAGTAATAAACACATGGCGTTGCATCTCATACAATAAATTAAGACAACTCCTATGGCTCCTGCCGGTTGTCATACTCATCGACATGCAAGTCGTGAATCCTATTACAAAAACATGATCAATCTCATACATCACACATGTAACATCACATCCTTTGGCCATATCACATCACATAGCAAACCCTGCAAAAACAAGTTAGACATCCTCTAATTGTTGTTGCAAGTTTTACATGGCTGATTTGGATTTCTAGCAAGAACGCCTACTTACCTACGTGACAGCCACAACGTTGATATGCCAAAGCTATTTACCCTTCATAAGTACCCTTCTCATCGAATCCAATCCGACTAGAGTGGGATAGATAGACACCCGCTAGCCACCTTATGCACCATGTGCATGTCTGGCGGTGGAACCAGTCTCACGTAAGCGTACGTGTAAAGTTGGTCTGGGCCGCTTCATCTCACAATACCGCCGGAAAAGATAAGACTAGTAACGGCAAGCGATTGACAAAATCACCGCCCACAACTTTTGTGTTCTACTCGTGCATAGAATCTACGCGTAGAACCTTGGCTCCGATGCCACTGTCGGGTAACGTAGTAAATTCAAAATTTTCCTACGCCATACAAGGATCTATCTATGGAGAGACCAACAATGAGCAAGAGGGAAGAGCATCTTCATACCTTTGAAGATCGTTATTGATACGTCTCCAACGTATCTATAATTTTTGATGGTTTCATGCTATTATCTTGTCAAACTTTGGATGTTTTGTATGCCTTTTATATATTTTTTGGGACTAACTTATTAACTCAGTGCCAAGTTCCAGTTCCTGTTTTTTCCATGTTTTTGACCCCTTTCAGAGGAGGATTTTGAACGGAGTCCAAACGGAATGAAACTGCCAAAAAGATTTTTTCCGAAACAGAAAAAGATCGGGAAGCCGGAGAATAAGGGCAGGGGGCCACCAGGGACCCCACAAGCCCTCATGGAGCTGCCAGGGGGGCCCGCGCCCTCCTGGCTTGTGGGCTTCCTGAGCCTCCTCTGCCCTAGGTTTTGCGCCTATATATTCCCTAAAATCCCATAAAAAATCAGGAGATCATCGAAAGTACTTTTCCGCCGCCGCAAGCTTCTGTCTCCGCAAGATCCCATCTGGGGCACGTTCTGGTGCCCTATCGGAGGGGGGGTTCGGATACGGAGGGCTTCTTCATCAACACCATGACCTCTCCGATGATGCGTGAGTAGTTCACCATAGACCTACGGGTCCATAGCTAGTAACTAGATGGCTTGTTCTCTCTCTTGGATCTTCAATACAAAGTTCTCCATGATCTTCATGGAGATCTATCCGATGTAATCTTCTTTTGCGGTGTGTTTGTCGAGATCCGATGAATTGTGGATTTATGATCAGATTATCTTTGAATCTTATTTGAGTTTCTTCTAATCTCTCTTATGCATGATTTCATATCCTTGTAATTCTCTTCGAGTTCTGGGTTTTGTTTGGCCAACTATATCTATGATTCTTGCAATGGGAGAAGTGCTTGGTTTTGGGTTCATACCGTGCGGTGACCTCACCCAGTGACAGAAGGGGTAGCGAGGCACGCATCATGTTGTTGCCATTAAGGGTAAAAAGATGGGGTTTTCTATTGGAAATATGCCCTAGAGGCAATAATAAATTAGTTATTATTATATTTACTTGTTCATGATAATCGTTTATTATCCATGCTATAATTGTATTGATTGGAAACACAATACTTGTGTGGATACATAGACAAAACACTGTCCCTAGTAAGCCTCTAGTTGACTAGCTCCTTGATCAAAGATGGTCAAGGTTTCCTGACCATAGGCAAGTGTTGTGACTTGATAACGGGATCACATCATTAGGAGTATCATGTGATGGACTAGACCCAAACTAATGAACGTAGCATGTTGATCGTGTCATTTTGTTGCTACTGTTTTTCTGTGTGTCAAGTATTTGTTCCTATGACCATGAGATCATATAACTCACTGGCACCGGAGGAATACCTTGTGTGTATCAAACGTCACAACGTAACTGGGTGGCTATAAAGATGCTCTACAGGTATCTCCGAAGGTGTCCGTTGAGTTAGTATGGATCAAGACTGGGATTTGTCACTCCGTGTGATGGAGAGGTATCTCAGGGCCCACTCGATAATACAACATCACACACAAGCCTTGCAAGCAATGTGACTTAGTGTAAGTTGCGGGATCTTGTATTGCGAAACGAGTAAAGGGACTTGCTGGTAAACGAGATTGAAATAGGTATGCGGATACTGACGATCGAATCTCGCGCAAGTAACATACCGAAGGACAAAGGGAATGACATACGGGATTATATGAATCCTTGGCACTGAGGTTCAAACGATAAGATCTTCGTAGAATATGTAGGATCCAATATGGGCATCCAGGTCCCGTTATTGGATATTGACCGAGGAGTCCCTCGGGTCATGTCTACATAGTTCTCGAACCCGCAGGGTCTGCACACTTAAGGTTCGACGTTGTTTTATGCGTATTTGAGTTATATGGTTGGTTACCGAATGTTGTTCGGAGTCCTGGATGAGATCACGGACGTCACGAGGATTTCCAGAAAGGTCCGGAGACGAAGATTGATATATAGGATGACCTCATTTGATTTCCGGAAGGTTTTCGGAGTTACGGGGAATGTACTGGGAATGACGAATGGGTTCCAGATGTTCACCCAGGGGGGGGGGGGCAAGCCCACCCGGGGGAAGCCCATAGGCCTTAGGGGTGCCACACCAGCCCTTAGTGGGCTGGTGGGACAGCCCAAGAAGCCCTATGCGCATGAGAAAAAAAATCAAAGAGAAAAAAAGGGGAAGTGGGAAAGTGGAGAAGGACTCCACCTTCCAATCCTAGTTGGACTAGGATTGGAAGGGGAGGACTCTCCCCCTTGGTTCAGCCGAACCCCTTGGGGCTCCTTGAGCCCCAAGCCAAGGCCCCTCCCCTCCCACCTATATATACGGAGGTTTTAGGGCTGATTTGAGACAACTTTGCCACGGCAGCCCGACCACATACCTCCACGGTTTTTCCTCTAGATTGCGTTTCTGCGGAGCTCGGGCGGAGCCCTGCTAAGATTAGATCACCACCAACCTCCGGAGCACCGTCACACTGCCAGAGAACTCATCTACCTCTATGTCTCTCTTGCTGGATCAAGAAGGCCGAGATCGTCGTCGAGCTGTACGTGTGCTGAACGCGGAGGTGCCGTCCGTTCGGCACTAGATCGGAGCGGATCATGGGACGGATCGCGGGACGGTTCGTGGGACGGTTCGCGGGACGGTTCGTGGGACGGTTCGCGGGGCGGATCGAGGGACGTGAGTATGTTCCACTACATCAACCGAGTTTATTAACGCTTCTGCTGTGCGATCTACAAGGGTATGTAGATCTGAAATCCCCCTCGTAGATGAACATCACCATGGTAGGTTTTCATGCGCGTAGGAAAATTTTTGTTTCCCATGCGACGTTCCCCAACAGTGGCATCATGAGCTAGGTTCATGCTTAGATGTTATCTCGAGTAGAACACAAAAGTTTTTTTGGGCGGTGATGTACGATTTGCTGCCCTCCTTAGTCTTTTCTTGATTCCGCGGTATTTGCTGCCACTCACTTTCTTGTACAGACGGGCTTCTCCGTAAACCTGTATGAACCCAAACGCTTTAATCACCTCATTAAAGTGAATGTTCCAACTCCGAGATGCTTGCACCAGCCCATAGATGGAGCGCTGGAGCTTGCACACTTTGTTAGCACCCTTAGGGTCGACAAAACCTTCTGGTTGCATCATATACAACTCTTCCTTAAGGTTCCCGTTAAGGAACAATGTTTTGACGTCCATTTGCCAAATTTCATAATCATAAAAGGCGGCAATTGCTAACATGATTCGGACTGATTTCAGCTTCGCTACGGGAGCGAAAGTCTCTTCGTAGTCAACTCCTTGAATTTGTCGAAAACCCTTTGCGACAAGTCGAGCTTTGTAAACGGTTACATTACCGTTTGCATCAGTCTTCTTCTTGAAGATCCATTTATTTTCTATGGCTCGCCCGTCATCGGGCAAGTCCACCAAAGTCCATACTTTGTTCTCATACATGGATCCTATCTCGGATTTCATAGCCTCAAGCCATTTGTTGGAATCCGGGCCCGCCATCGCTTCTTCATAGTTCGAACGTTCACCGTTGCCTAACAACATGATTTCCATTACAGGGTTGCCGTACCACTCTGGTGAGGAGCGTGCCCTTGTGGACCTTCGCGGTTCAGTAGTAACTTGATCCGAAGCTTCATGATCATCATCATTAACTTCCTCTTCAGTCGGTGTAGGCGCCACAGGAACAACTTCCCGCGCTGCGCTACTATCCTGTTCGAGAGGGGGTGTAATTACCTCATCAAGTTCTACCTTCCTCCCACTTACTTCTTTCGAGAGAAACTCTTTCTCTAGAAAGGATCCGTTCTTGGCAACAAAGGTTTTACCTTCGGATCTAAGATAGAAGGTATACCCAATAGTTTCCTTAGGGCATCCTATGAATACACATTTCTCCGCTTTGGGTTCGAGCTTTTCTGGTTGAAGTTTCTTCACATAAGCATCGCAGCCCCAAACTTTAAGAAACGACAACTTAGGTTTCTTGCCAAACCATAGTTCATACGGTGTCGTCTCAACGGATTTAGACGATGCCCTATTTAAAGTGAATGTTGCAGTTTCTAATGCGTATCCTGAAAATGATAGCGGTAAGTCGGTAAGAGGCATCATAGATCGTACCATATCTAATAAAGTGCGATTACGACGTTCAGACACTCCGTTGCATTGCGGTGTGCCAGGCGGCGTCAGTTGTGAAACGATTCCACACTTCCTTAGGTGTGTGCCAAACTCGTGACTCAAATATTCTCCTCCACGATCAGATCGTAGACACTTGATTTTTCTGTCACGTTGATTCTCGACCTCACTCTAAAATTCCTTGAACTTTTCAAATGTCTCAGATTTGTGCTTCATCAAGTAGATATACCCATACCTACTCAAATCATCGGTGAGAGTGAGAACATAACGATACCACCGCGAGCTTCAACGTTCATTGGACCACACACATCATTATGTATTATTTCCAATAAGTCGGTTGCTCTCTCCATTATACTTGAGAATGGAGTCTTAGTCATCTTGCCCATGAGGCACGGTTCGCATGTGTCAAATGATTCAAAATCAAGAGACTCTAATAGTCCATCAGTATGGAGCTTCTTCATGCGCTTAACGCCGATATGACCAAGGCGGCAATGCCACAAGTATGTGGGACTATCATTATCAACTTTACATCTTTTGGTACTCACACTATGAATATGTGTAACATCACGATCGAGATTCATCAAGAATAAACCATTCACCAGTGGAGCACAACCATAAAACATATCACTCATATAAATAGAACAACCAGTATTCTCTGACTTAAATGAGTAGCCGTCTCGCATTAAGCAAGACCCTGATACAATGTTCATGCTTAAAGCTGGTACTAAATAACAATTATTAAGGTTTAAAACTAATCCCGACGGTAGATGTAGAGGTAGCATGCCGACGGCGATCACATCGACCTTTGAACCATTCCCGACGCGCATCGTCGCCTCGTCCTTGGCCAGTCTCCGCTTATTCCGCAGTTCCTGCTTTGAGTTGCAAATGTGAGCAACAGCACCGGTATCAAATACCCAGGAGCTACTGTGAGTGCTGGTAAGGTACACATCAATAACATGTATATGACATATACCTTTAACATTGCCGGCCTTCTTGTCCGCTAAGTATTTGGGGCAGTTCCGCTTCCAATGACCTTTTCCCTTGCAATAGAAGCACTCAGTCTCAGGCTTGGGTCCATTCTTTTTCTTCTTCCCGGCATCTGGCTTACCGGGCGCGGCAACAGCTTTGCCGTCTTTCTTGAAGTTCTTCTTACCCTTGCCCTTCTTGAAACTAGTGGTCTTGTTGACCATCAACACTTGATGCTCTTTCTTGATTTCTACTTCTGCAGACTTGAGCATCGAGTACAACTCGGGAATGGTCTTCTCCATCCCTTGCATGTTGTAGTTAAGCACAAAGACTTTATAGCTTGGTGGGAGAGACTGGATGATTCTGTCAATTATAGCATCATCCGAAAGTTCGACTCTAAGTGAAGTCAGACGACCGTGTAACCAAGACATTTTGAGTATGTGCTCACTGACAGAACTGTTCTTCTCCATCTTACAGCTAAAGAACTTATCGGAGACTTCATATCTCTCGACACGGGCATGAGCTTGAAAAACTAGCTTCAGCTCCTGGAACATCTCATATGCTCCGTGTTGCTCAAAACGCCTTTGGAGCCCCGTTTCTAAATTGTATAACATGCCACACCTAACCAGAGAGTAGTCATCACTCCGTGTTTGCCAGACGTTCAGAATGTCCTGGGCTGCTGCGGGAGCGGGAGGGTCACCTAGCGGCGCATCAAGGACATAAGCCTTTTTAGCTGCTTCAAGGATGAGCTTCAAGTTGCGAACCCAGTCCGCATAGTTGCTACCATCATCTTTCAGCTTGTTTTTCTCTAGGAATGTGTTGAAATTGAGGTTGACGTTGGCCATCTACAATATTTATAAAGACAAACCTTTTAGACTAAGTTCATGACAATTAAGTTCATTTAATCAAATTAAGTATGAACTCCCACTTAAATCGACATCCCTCTAGTCATCTAAGTGATACATGATCCATGTTGACTAACCCGTGTCCGATCATCACGCGAGACGGACTAGTCACCATGGTGAGCAACTTCATGTTGATCGTATTCAACCATACGACTCATGTTCGACCTTTCGGTCTCTTGTATTAGAGGTCATGTCTGTACATGCTAAGCTCGTCGAGTCAACCTAGGTGTTTCGCGTGTGTAAATCTGGCTTACACCCGTTGTATGCGAACGTTAGAATCTATCACACCCGATCATCACGTGGTGCTTCGAGACAACGAACCTTCGCAATGGTGCACACTTAGGGGAATACGTTCTCGAAATTTTAAGAGGGATCATCTTATTATGCTACCGTCGTTCTAAGCAATAAGATGTAAAACATGATAAACATCACAATGCAATCATATAGTGACATGATATGGCCATTATCATCTTCGCCATTTCGATCTCCATCTTTCGGCATCGCATGATCATCATCGTCACCGGCGTGACACCATGATCTCCATCATCGTGTCTCCATGAAGTCGTCACGCCAACTACTACTATCACTACTACTATAGCTAACCGTTAGCAATGGAGTAAAAGTAGTAAGCACATGGCGTTGCATCTCATACAATAAATTAAGACAACTCCTATGGCTCCTGCCGGTTGTCATACTCATTGACATGCAAGTCGTGAAACCTATTACAATAACAGGATCATCTCATACATCATACATGCAACATCACAACTTTGGCCATATCACATCACATGTCAAACCCTTCAAAAACAAGTTAGACGTCCTCTAATTGTTGTTGCAAGTTTTACGTGGCTGATTTGGGTTTCTAGCAAGAACGCCTTCTTACCTTCATGACAGCCACAAGGATGATGTGCCAAAGATATTTACCCTTCATAAGGACCCTTTTCATCAAATCCAATCCAACTAGAGTAGGAGACACAGACACCCGCTAGCCACCTTTATGCACGGTGTGCATGTCTGTCGGTGGAACCAGTCTCACGTAAGCGTACGTGTAAAGTTGGTCTGGGCCGCTTCATCCCACAATACCTCCGGAAAAGAATAAGACTAGTAGTGGCAAGCAAATTGAAAAATCATCACCCACAACTTTTGTGTTCTACTCGTGCATAGAATCTATGCATAGAAAACCTGGCTCGGATACCACTGTTGGGTAACGTAGCATAAATTCAAAATTTTCCTACGCATATTCAGATCTTCCCATGGAGAGACCAGCAATGAGAGTGGGGTAAGAGCATCTTCATACCTTTGAAGATCGCTAAGAGGAAGCGTTGCTAGAACGCGGTTGATGGAGTCGTACTCGCAGCGATTCCGATCTAGTGCCGAACTACGGCACCTCCGCGTTCAACACACGTGCAGCCCGGTGACGTCTCCCGCACCTTGATCCAGCAAGGAGGAGGGAGAGGTTGGGGAAGAACTCCAGCAGCATGATGGCGTGGTGTCGATGGAGAGACGAGGTCTCCCGGCAGGCCTTCGCCAAGCATCGGCAGAGAGGAGGAGAAAGAAGGGCAGGGCTGCGCCGAGGGAGAGGGAGAAGTCTGTCTCCCAAGGGCCAAAACCCCTCTCTATTTATAGGAGGAGGTGCAGGGGTTGCGCCACCCCTAGGGTTCCCTCCCTAGGTGGTGCGGCACCCACCAGATGGGAAAGGAGGCGGCGGCTAGGGTGGGAGGGGGTGGCGCACCACCTGGTGGGCCAAAGTCCCACCTGTGCCTAGGGTTTGCCCCCCTTCCCTCTCCCCTGCGCATTGGGCTGAGTGGGGAGGCGCACCAGCCCACCTAGGGGCTGGTTCCCTCCCCCACTTGGCCCACCTTACCTCCCGGGGTCGTTTCCCCCCTTCAGTGGACCCCCGGGGCCACCTCCGGTGGTTCCGGTGGTCCCGGTACGTTACCGGTGATGCGCGAAACACTTTCGGTGTCCGAAACCATCCGTCCTATATATCAATCTTTACCTCCGGAGCTCCTCTGACATCCGGGATCTCATCCGGGACTCCGAACAACTTTCGGTAACCTCATATAACAATTCCCTATAACCCTAGCGTCACCGAACCTTAAGTGTGTAGACCCTACGGGTTCGGGAGACACGCAGACATGACCGAGACACCTCTCTGGACAATAACCATCAGCGGGGTCTGGATACCCATGGTGGCTCCCACTTGCGCCACGATGATCTCATCGGATGAACCACGATGTCAAGGATTCAATCAATCCCGTATATGATTCCCTTTGCCTGTCGGTATAGAACTTGCCCGAGATTCGATCGTCGGTATGCCTATACCTTGTTCAATCTCGTTACCGGTAAGTCTCTTTACTCGTTCCGTAGCACGTCATCGTGTGACTAACTCCTTAGTCACATTGAGCTCATGATGATGTTCTACCGAGTGGGCCCAGAGATACCTCTCCGTCACACGGAGTGACAAATCCCGATCTCGATTCATACAAACCCAACAGACACTTTCGGAGGTACCCGTAGTGCACCTTTATAGTCACCCAGTTACGTTGTGATGTTTGATACACCCAAAGCACTCCTACGTTATCCGGGAGTTGTACAATCTCACGGTCGAAGGAAAATACACTGGATATTAGAAAAGATTTAGCATACGAACAATACGATCTAGTGTTATGCTTAGGATTGGGTCTTGTCCATCACATCATTCTCCCAATGATGTGATCCCGTTATCAATGACATCTAATGCCCATGATCAGGAAACCATGATCATATATTGACTAACGAGCTAGCCCACTAGAGGCTTTCTAGGGACACATTGTGATCTATTTATTCACACATGTATTACTGTTTCCTGTTAATACAATTATAGCATGAACAATAGACGATTATCATGAACAAGGAAATATGATAATAACCATTTTATTATTGCCTCTAGGGCATATTTCCAATAGTCTCCCACTTGCACTAGAGTCAATAATCTAGTTACATTGTGATGTATCGAACACCCATAGCATTATGGTGTTGATCATGTTTTGCTCGTGGAAGAGGTTTAGTCAACGGGTCTGCAATATTCAGATCCGTGTGTACTTTACAAATATCTATCACTCCACTCTGGACATGGTCCTGGATGGAGTTGTCGCGGCAAGCAAATTGACAAATCATCGCCCACAACTTTTGTGTTCTACTCGTGCATAGAATTTACGCATAGAAAACCTGGCTCTGATACCACTTTTGGGGAACGTAGCATAAATTCAAAATTTTCCTACGCATATTCAGATCTTCCTATGGAGAGACCAACAACGAGAGAGGGGTAAGAGCATCTTCATACCTTTGAAGATCGCTAAGCGGAATCGTTGCTAGAACGCGGTTGATGGAGTCGTACTCGCAGCGATTCCGATCTAGTGCCGAACTACGGCACCTCCGCGTTCAACACACGTGCAGCCCGGTGACGTCTCCCGCACCTTGATCCAGCAAGGAGGAGGGAGAGGTTGGGGTAGAACTCCAGCAGCACGACGTCGTGGTGTCGATGGAGAGACGAGGTCTCCCGGCAGGGCTTCGCCAAGCACCGGCAGAGAGGAGGAGAAAGAAGGGCAGGGCTGTGCCGAGGGAGAGGGAGAAGTCTGTCTCCCAAGGGCCAAAACCCCTCTCTATTAATAGGAGGAGGGGAAGGGGCTGCACCACCCCTAGGGTTCCCTCCCTAGGTGGTGCGCAGCCACCAGATGGGAAAGGAGGCGGCGGCTAGGGTGGGAGGGGGTGGCGCACCACCTGGTGGGCCTAAGGCCCACCTGTGCCTAGGGTTTGCCCCCCCCCCCCGCTTCCCTCTCCCCTGCGCATTGGGCTGAGTGGGGAGGCGCACCAGCCCACCTAGGGGCTGGTTCCCTCCCCCACTTGGCCCACCTTACCTCCCGGGGTCGTTTCCCCCCTTCGATGGACCCCCCGGGCCACCTGTGGTGGTCCCGGTACGTTACCGGTGATGCCCGAAACACTTCTGGTGTCTGAAACCATCCGTCCTATATATCAATCTTTACCTCCGGACCATTTCGGAGCTCCTCGTGACGTCTGGGATCTCATCCGGGACTCCGAACAACTTTCGGTAACCTCATATAACAATTCAATATAACAATTCCCTATACCGGTCCTGGTTCGGTGACGCTAGGGTTATAGGGAATTGTTATACGAGGTTACCGAAAGTTGTTCGGAGTCCCTGATGAGATTCCGGATGTCACGAGGAGCTACGGAATGGTCCGGAGGTAAAGATTGATATATAGGACGGATGGTTTCGGATACCGGAAGTGTTTCGGGCATCACCGGTAACGTACCGGGACCACCGGAAGTGGCCCCGGGGGTCCACCGAAGGGGGGCAACGACCCCGGGAGGTAAGGTGGGCCAAGTGAGGAAGGGAACCAGCCCCTAGGTGGGCTGGTGCGCCTCCCCACTCAGCCCAATGCGTGGGGGAGAGAAACGGGGGGGGGGGGCAAACCCTAAGCCAGGTGGGCCTAAGGCCCACTAGGGGTGTGCCACACCCCGCCCCCCCCTAGGAGAGGGAAACCCTCAAGGGGGCGCAACCCCTCCCTCCCCTTATATATAGTGGGCACTTTTGGCCATTGGAGATTAGACTTTGGCCTCTCTCTCTCGGCGCAGCCCTGCCCTTCTTCCTCCTCCTCTCTGCCGGTGCTTGGCGAAACCTTGTCGGGAGACCTCGTCTCTCCATCGACACCACGCCGTCGTGCTGCTGGAGTTCTTCCCCAACCTCTCCCTCCTCCTTGCTGGATCAAGGTGCGGGAGACGTCACCGGGCTGCACCTGTGTTGAATGCGGAGGTGTCGTAGTTCGGCACTAGATCGGAATCGCTGCGAGTACGATTCCATCAACCGCATTCTAGCAACGCTTCCTCTTAGCGATCTTCAAAGGTATGAAGATGCTCTTACCCCTCTCTCGTTGCTGGTCTCTCCATAGGAAGATCTGAATATGCGTAGGAAAATTTTGAATTTATTGGCTCCCACTCACCGAGAGAGAATCCATGTGTAGGAACAAAGTGTAGACTTTGGAGGAACTGCTTAATGGTAGTAAGACTATTAAGTAAAGATGGATCTTTAAAAGTAAGACAGACGATGATGGTGATAAGTCACTATTAAGAAAAGCCCGACTTGTCGCAAAGATGTTTCCGACAAGATCAAATAGTTGACTATGATGAGACTTTCTCACTCGTAGCGATGCTAAAAATCTGTTAGAATTATGTTAGTAGTTGCTGCATTATTTATGAAATATCGTACATAGGATGTCAAAACATTGTTTCCTCGACGGTTTCTTTGAGGGAAGATTGTATGTGATACAACCAGAAGGTTTTGTCGATCCTAAAGATACTAACAAGTATGCAAGCTCCAGTGATCCTTCAATAGGACTGGTGCAAGCATCTCGGAGTTGGAATATACACTTTGAGATCATCAAAGATTTTGGGTTTGTACAAGGTTTATGAGAAACTTGTATTTCCAAACAAGTGAGTGGGAGCGCTATAGAATTTCTGATAAGTATATGTGGTTGACATATTGTTGATCAGAAGTAATGTAGAATTTCTGTGAAGCATAAAAGGTTGTTTAAAAGGAGTTTTTCAAAGGAATACCTGGATTGAGCTACTTGAACATTGAGCATCAAGATCTATGGAGATAGATCAAAACGCTTAATAGAAGTTTCAACAAAATGCATGCCTTGACAAGTTTTTGAAGGAGTTCAAAATAGATCAGCAAAGAAGGAGTTCTAGACTGTGTTGTAAGGTGTGAATTTGAGTAAGACTCAAAACCCGACCACGGCAGAATAAAGAGAATAGACGAAGGTCGTCTTCTATGCCTTAGCCGTAGACTCTAAAGTATGCCATGCTGATACCGCACCTGATGTGTGCCTTGCCTCAAGTCTATTAAGAGGTACAGAGAGTGATCCAGGATTGAATCACTAAATAGCGGTCAAAGTTATCCTTAGTAACTAATGGACTAAGGAATTTTTCTCGATTATGGAGGTGGTTAAAAGAGTTCGTCGTAAAGGGTTACGTCGATGCAAGCTTTAACACTAATCCGAATAACTATGAGTAGTGAAACGGATTCGTATAGTAGTGTAGATATTTGGAGTATTTTCGAATAGCATGTAGTAGCAGCATCTATAAGATGACATAAAGGTTTGTAAAGAACACACGGATCTGAAAGTTTTCAGAACCGCTAACTAAAACCTCTCTCACGAGCAAGACGTGATCAGACCCCACAACTATATGGGTGTTGGATTCGTTAGATTCATATGGTGATGTGAACTAGATTATTGACTCTAGTGCAAGTGGGAGACTGTTGGAAATATGCCCTAGAGGCAATAATAAATTAGTTATAATTATATTTCTTTGTTCAAGATAATCGTTTATTATCCATGCTATAATTGTATTGATTGGAAGCACAATACTTGTGTGGATACATAGACAAAACACTGTCCCTAGTAAGCCTCTAGTTGACTAGCTCGTTGATCAAAGATGGTCAAGGTTTCCTGACCATAGGCAAGTGTTGTCACTTGATAATGGGACCACATCATTAGGAGAATCATGTGATGGACTAGACCCAAACTAATGAACGTAGCATGTTGATCGTGTCATTTTGTTGCTACTGTTTTTCTGCGTGTCAAGTATTTGTTCCTATGACCATGAGATCATATAACTCACTGGCACCGGAGGAATACCTTGTGTGTATCAAACGTCACAACGTAACTAGGTGGCTATAAAGATGCTCTACAGGTATCTCCGACGGTGTCCGTTGAGTTAGTATGGATCAAGACTGGGATTTGTCACTCCGTGTGACGGAGAGGTATCTCGGGGCCCACTCAGTAATACAACATCACACACAAGCCTTGCAAGCAATGTGACTTAGTGTAAGTTGCGGGATCTTGTATTACGGAACGAGTAAAGAGACTTGCCGGTAAACGAGATTGAAATAGGTATGCGGATACTGACGATTGAATCTCGGGCAAGTAACATACCGAAGGACAAAGGGAATGACATACGGGATTATATGAATCCTTGGCACTGAGGTTCAAATGATAAGAACTTCGTAGAATATGTAGGATCCAATATGGGCATCCAGGTCCTGCTATTGGATATTGACCAAGGAGTCCCTCGGGTCATGTCTACATAGTTCTCGAACCCGCAGGGTCTGCACACTTAAGGTTCGACGTTGTTTTCTGCGTATTTGAGTTATATGGTTGCTTACCGAATGTTGTTCGAAGTCCCGGATGAGATCACGGACGTCACGAGGGTTTCCGGAATGGTCCAGAGACGAAGATTTATATATAGGATGGCCTCATTTGATTACCGGAAGGTTTTTGGAGTTACCGGGAATGTACCGGGAATGACGAATCGGTTCCGGATGTTCACCGGGGGGGCAAGCCCACCCGGGGGAAGCCCATAGGCCTTAGGGGTGCCACACCAGCCCTTAGTGGGCAGGTGGGACAGCCCAAGAAGCCCTATGCGCAGGAGAAAGAAAAATCAAAGAGAAAAAAAAGGGGAAGTGGGAAAGTGGAAAAGGACTCCACCTTCCAATCCTAGTTGGACTAGGATTGGAAGGCGAGGACTCTCCCCCTTGGTTCTGCCAAACCCCTTGGGGCTCCTTGAGCCCCAAGGCATGGCCCCTCCCCTCCCACCTATATATACGGGGGTTTTAGGGATGATTTGACACAACTTTGCCACGGCAGCCCGACCACATACCTCCACGGTTTTTCCTCTAGATCGCGTTTCTGCGGAGCTCGGGCGGAGCCCTGCTAAGATTAGATCACCACCAACCTCCGGAGCGCCGTCACACTGCCGGAGAACTCATCTACCTCTCTGTCTCTCTTGCTGGATCAAGAAGGCCGAGATCATCGTCGAGTTGTACATGTGCTGAACGCGGAGCTGCCATCCGTTCGGCACTAGATCGGAGCGGATCGCGGGACGGTTCGTGGGGCGGATCGAGGTACGTGAGGACGTTCCACTACATCAACCGCTTTTATTAACGCTTCTGCTGTGCGATCTACAAGGGTACGTAGATCTAAAATCCCCCTCGTAGATGAACATCACCATGATAGGTTTTCATGCGCGTAGGAAAATTATTGTTTCCCAAGCTACGTTCCCCAACATTTTCATCATTGGTTTGAGTTTCTCCCTCTACATCATGTCATCTTGCTTAAGGTGTTACTCTGTTCGTCGTGAACTCAATACACTAGATGCATGTTGGATAGCGGTCGATGTGTGAAGTAATAGTAGTAGATGCAGAAAGTATCGGTCTATTTGTCTCGGACGTGATGCCTATATGTATGATCATTGCCTTAGATATCGTCATGACTTTGCGCGGTTCTATCAATTGCTCGACAGCAATTTGTTCACCCACACTAATACTTGCTATTTCGAGAGAAGCCTCTAGTGAACACTATGGCCCCCGCGTCTACTCCACACCATATTTTCAGCCTTACACTTTTTACTTCGTTGCACTTTCCGCCTTCAGATCTCACTTTGCAATCAATCTTGAAGGGATTGACAACCCCTTTATAGCGTTGGGTGCAAGATCTTTTGTGTTTGCGCAGGTACTCTGGACTTGACGAGATTCTCCTACTGGATTGATACCTTGGTTCTCAAACTGAGGGAAATACTTACTGCTCGTGTGTTGCATCACCCTTTCCTCTTCAAGGGAAAAGTCGAAGCAAGCAAGAGAAGTAGCAAGAAGAATTCCTGGCATTGCCGGGGAAGGACTTTTGTTGCCGTAGCAGAAGAATTTCCGGCGCCGTTGCCGGGGAGGATCAAGTCAAGAAGTCATCCAAGTAAGTGTCGCAGACTCATCTCTTGCATTTACTTTGTTTGCGAGTTGCCTCTCGTTTTCCTCTCCCCCACTTCACAATTTGCCTTTTTCGTTTGCCTTTTTCATTTGCGTTTTCGTTTGCCTTTTTCTCGCTTGCTCTTTGTTCACTTATGTGCTTGCTTGCTTGCCGAAGTCACCATGAATGAAAACACCAAACTTTGTGACTTCTCGAATACTACTAATAATGATTTTATTAGTACTCCGATTGCTCCCGCCACTAGTGCGGAGTCATACGAAATCAATGCCGCTTTGCTGAATCTTGTTATGAAAGAGAAATTCTCCGGCCTTCCTAGTGAAGATGCCGCATCCCATCTCAATACCTTCATTGAGCTTTGCGATATGCAAAAGAAGAAATATGTGGATAATGATGTGATTAAATTGAAGCTTCTTCCTTTCTCGTTGCGGGATCGCACAAAAACTTGGTTTTCTTCTTTGCCCAAAAATAGTATCGATTCTTGGGATAAGTGCAAAGATGCTTATATATCCATGTATTTTCCGCCGGCTAAGATCATCTATCTCCGTACTGATATCATGAATTTCAAGCAACTTGATCATGAACATGTTGCACAATCTTGGGAGAGAATGAAATTGATTATTAGAAATTGTCCCGCTCATGGCTTGAGTCTTTGGATGATTATACAAATCTTCTATGCTGGCTTGAATTTTGCTTCTAGAAATATCTTGGACTCCGCCTCAGGTGGAACGTTCATGGAAATCATGTCAGGGGAAGCCACAAAGCTCCTAGACAACATCATGACGAACTACTCTCAGTGGCACACAGAAAGGTCACCTACTAGTAAGAAGGTACACGCTATAGAAGAAATTAACTCGTTGAGTGCTAAGATGGATGAGTTAATGAATTTGGTTGCTAGTAGAAGTGCTCCTTTAGATCCTAATGATATGCCCTTGTCTTCCTTGATTGAGAGTAGCAACGCTAGCTTGGACGTTAATCTTGTTGGTAGGAATAATTTTGGCAACAACAATGCTTTTAGAGGAAACTATGTTCCTAGGCCTTTTCCTTGTAACTCCTCTAATAACTTTGGCAACTCCTACAACAATGCTCATGGAAATTACAATAGATTACCCTCTGATCTAGAGAGTAATATCAAAGAGTTCATCAACTCACAAAAGATTTTCAATGCGTCCATAGAGGAAAAGCTACTAAAAATTGACGATTTGGCTAAGAGCGTTGATAGAATGTCTGGTGATGTTGATGCTTTGAAAGTTAGATGAGCTCCTCCCAAGATCAATATGGATGAAACTTTGAAAGCTATGCGTGTTTCCATGATTGAGAGCCAAGAAAGAACCGTCCAAATTCGTGCTAGACATGAATGGCTTAAAAAGGCGTGTTCTCGTGATAAGAATCACGAAGATCTTAAAGTGCTTGGTGTGACTCCCATTGAATCTTTGTTTTCTTGTGACAAACCTAATGATTATGGGGCTGGATATGAATCCCCTTTGGTTGAAAAGTGCCCCAATGATTCGGATTCCATCTATCTTGATGCTAAAAGCATTGAAAGTGGAGTAGAAGATATTAAAACTTTGAGTAGTAATGAAATTACTACCATGGATTTCAAGGAATTCAATTATGATAGTTGCTCCTTGATTGAATGCATTTCCTTGATGCAATCCATGTTAAACTCTCCACACGCTTATAGCCAAAACAAGGCCTTTACCGATCATATCGTCGAAGCTATGATAAAATCTCTTGAAGAGAAACTTGAATTGGAAGTCTCTATCCCTAGAAAGCTTCATGATGAATGGGAACCTACCATCAAAATCAAAATCAAAAACTATGAATGCAATGCTTTGTGTGATTCGGGTGCTAGTGTTTCCGCGATTCCAAAATCTTTATGTGATGTTCTGGGTTTTAATGAGATTGAAGAGTGTTCTCTTAATTTGCATCTTGCGGATTCTACTGTCAAGAAACCCATGGGAAGGATCAATGATGTTCTTATTATTGCAAATAGGAACTATGTACCCATGGATTTCATTGTTCTTGACATTGATTGCAATCCTACACGCCCTATTATTCTTGGTAGACCTTTCCTAAGGACTATCGGTGCTATCGTCGATATGAAGGAAGGGAATATTAGCTTTCAATTTCCTTTAAATAAGGGCATGGAACACTTTCCTAGAAAGAAAATAAGATTGCCTTATGAATCCATGATGAGGGCCACTTATGGTTTGAGCACCAAAGACGACGATACGAGATTCTATCGCTTTTATGCCTAGCTAAGGGCGTTAAAAAATAGCGCTTGTTGAGAGGAAACCCAATGAATTTATCTTTTTATTCCTGTTTTGTTGCATCCACACCATCATAATTCTGTTGAGATTGTGGCTTTTGTGTTTCTTTTGTGTTTGAGCCAAGCAAAACCTTTATGACTAGTCTTGCTGATGGTTGTTTGATCCTGTTGGAAAAAGACAGAAACTTTTCGCTCACGAGATGATTTTTAATTTTTATTCAGAAAGAGCTTTTGAGTTGAATCTTCTTGCTGATGGTTGATATGCCTTTTTCCCAGGCAGTCGTAATGTTTCAGAATTTTTGAGGTACCAGAAGTATACGAAGTATACAGATTGCTACAGACTGGTCTGTTTTTGACAGATTCTGTTTTTGTTGAGTTGGTTGCTTGTTTTGATGAAACTATGGTTAGTACCGGGGGGTACTAGCCATGGAAAAGTGAGAATACAGTAGCCCGACACCAATATAGATAGAATTAAAGTTTTATACAGTACCAAAAGAAGTGGTAGTTTGTTTTCTTGTGCTAATGTTATCACAAGTTTCTGTTTAAGTTTTGTGTTGTGAAGTTTTCAAGTTTTGGGTGATGTTCTCATGGACAAAGAGATAAGGATGTTGGAATTATGCCCTAGAGGCAATAATAAATGTATAGTTATTATTATAATTCCTGTATCAAGATAATAGTTTATTATCCATGCTATAATTGTATTGAATGAAGACTCATTTACATGTGTGGATACATAGACAAAACACCGTCCCTAGCATGCCTCTAGTTGGCTAGCCAGTTGATCGATGATAGTCAGTGTCTTCTGATTATGAACAAGGTGTTGTTGCTTGATAACTGGATCACGTCATTGGGAGAATCACGTGATGGACTAGACCCAAACTAATAGACGTAGCATGTTGATCGTGTCATTTTGTTGCTACTGTTTTCTGCGTGTCAAGTATTTATTCCTATGACCATGAGATCATATAACTCACTGACACCGGAGGAATGCTTTGTGTGTATCAAACATCGCAACGTAACTGGGTGACTATAAAGATGCTCTACAGGTATCTCCGAAGGTGTTAGTTGAGTTAGTATGGATCAAGACTGGGATTTGTCACTCCGTATGACGGAGAGGTATCTCGGTGCCCACTCGGTAATACAACATCACACACAAGCCTTGCAAGCAATGTAACTTAGTGTAAGTTGCGGGATCTTGTATTACGGAATGAGTAAAGAGACTTGCCGGTAAACGAGATTGAAATAGGTATGCGGATACTCACGATCGAATCTCGGGCAAGTAACATACCGAAGGACAAAGGGAATGACATACGGGATTATACGAATCCTTGACACTGAGGTTCAAACGATAAGATCTTCGTGGAATATGTAGGATCCAATATGGGCATCCAGGTCCCGCTATTGGATATTGACCGAGGAGTCTCTCGGGTCATGTCTACATAGTTCTCGAACCCGCAGGGTCTGCACACTTAAGGCTCGACGTTGTTTTATGCGTATTTGAGTTATATGGTTGGTTACCGAATGTTGTCCGGAGTCCCGGATGAGATCACGGACGTCACGAGGGTTTCCGGAATGGTCCGGAAACGAAGATTGATATATAGGATGACCTCATTTGATTACCGAAAGGTTTTTCGGAGTTACCGGGAATGTACCGGGAATGACGAATGGGTTCCGGGAGTTCACCGGGGGGGGGCAACCCACCCCGGGGAAGCCCATAGGCTTTGGGGAGACACACCAGCCCTTAGTGGGCTGGTGGGACAGCCCCAAGGGGGCCTATGCTCCAAGAATAAGAAATCAAAGGAAAAGAGAAAAAAAGAGGGAGGAAGTGGGAAGGGAGGGGGACTCCTCCCACCAAACCAAGTCCAACTCGGTTTGGGGGGGGGAGTCCTCCCCCCCTTGGCTCGGCCGACCCCTTGAGGGTCCCTTGGACCCCAAGGCAAGGCCCCCCTCCCTCCTCCTATATATATGGAGCAATTAGGGCTGATTTGAGACGACTTTCTCACGGCTGCCCGACCACATACCTCCATAGTTTTTCCTCTAGATCGCGTTTCTGCGGAGCTCGGGCGGAGCCCTGCTGAGACAAGATCATCACCAACCTCCAGAGCGCCGTCACACTGCCGGAGAACTCTTCTACCTCTCCGTCTCTCTTGCTGGATCAAGAAGGCCGAGATCATCGTTGGGTTGTACGTGTGCTGAACGCGGAGGTGCCGTCCGTTCGGTACTAGATCGTGGGACTGATCGCGGGATTGTTCGCGGGGCGGATCGAGGGACGTGAGGACGTTCCACTACATCAAGCGCGTTCTCTAACGCTTCTGCTGTACGATCTACAAGGGTACGTAGATCACTCATCCCCTCTCATAGATGGACATAACCATGATAGGTCTTCGTGCGCGTAGGAAAATTTTTGTTTCCCATGCGACGTTCCCCAACAAAGGAGTGGAAAGATCTCAAGCTTGGAGATTCCCAAGGAATCCCAAGCCAAATTCAAGGACACCAAAAAGCCTAAGCTTGGGGATGCCCCGGGAAGGCATCCCCTCTTTCGTCTCCAATCCATCAGTAATATTACTTGGAGCTATATTTTTATTCACCACATGATATGTATTTTGCTTGGAGCGTCTTGTATCGTAGTAGTCTTTTTTTGTCACAATCATCCTTGTTGCGCACCTTTTTGAGAGATAGAGACATGCACTCATCGTGATTTTGCTAGAATGCTCATAGTGCTTCACTTATATCTTTTGAGCTAGATAATTTTGCTATATGTGCTTCACTTATATCTTTTAGAGCACGTCGGTGCGTGACTTGGTAGTTGTCTTATGCTATGAAAGTAGTCCCAAAGGTGATAGGTACCCAAAGAGGATACAAAAACCTCCATCTTCATGTGCATTGAGTAGAAAGAGAAGTCTTGATTCCTCTCAATTAGTTTTGAGACGTGGATTTGGTAATATTAAGAGCTATGTTAGTAGGGTGTTCTGAATCTAGAAATACTTGTGTTGAAGTTAGTGATTCCCGTAGCATGCACGTATGGTGAACCGCTATGTTAGGAAGTCGGAGCATAATTGATCTATTGATTGTCATCCTTTGTGTTGAGGTCGGGATCGCGCGATGATTAACACCTACCAACCCTTCCCCTAGGAGTATGCGTTTAGCACTTTGTTTCGATTACTAATAAAAACTTTCACAACAAGTATGTGAGTTCTTCATGACTAATGTGAGTCCATGGTATAGATGCACTTTCACCTTCCACCTTTGCTAGCCTCTCTAGTGCCACGCAATTCTCGCCGGTGCACAAACCCACCATTAGCCTTCCTCAAAACAGCCACCATACCTACCTACTATGGCATTTTCATAGCCATTCCGAGATATATTCCCATGCAACTCCCACCGTTCCATCTCATGACTTGTGCCGTCACTCTCATATTGCCATTGCATGATCCCAAGATAGCTAGCGAGATGTTTCAACGTCATACGCCAAGCTAGATCGTTGCACATCCCGATACACTGCCGGAGGCATTTCCTATAGAGTCATTTCTAAGCTTTGAGCTTTGAGTAAATAAAAGTGTGATGATCATAATTATTAGAGCATTTTCCCATGTGAGAAATTATAAAAGAGAGGCCAAAGATCCCATACAAAAAAGAAGGAAAAAAGAAGAAGCCCAAGAGCCCAAATAAAAAAAAGAGAAAAAGAGAGAAGGGACAATGCTACTATCTTTTTCCACACTTGTGCTTCATAATAGCACCATGTTCTTCATGATTGAGAGCTTCTTGCTTTGTCACTACCATATGCTAGTGGGAATCTTCATTATATAACTTGGCTTGTATATTCCAATGATGGGCTTCCTCAAATTGCCCTAGGTCTTCGTGAGCAAGCAAGTTGGATGCACACCCACTAGTTTTCCTTTCGAGCTTTCACATACTTATAGCTCTAGTGCATCCCTTGTATGGGAATACCTACTCATTCACATTGATATCTATTAATGGGCATCTCCATAGCCCTTTGATACGCCGAGTCAATGTGACCATCTTCTCCTTTTTGTCTCACAACCTCCACCACACTCTATTCCACCATAGTGTTATATCCATGGCTCACGCTCATGTATTGCGTGAGAGTTGAAAAAGGTTTGAGAAAGTAAGAGTGCGAAAACAATTACTTGGCCAATACCGGGGTTGTGCATGATTTAAATTAGTTGTGTGGGGATGATGGAGCATAGCCAGACTATATGATTTTGTAGGGATAACTTTCTTTGGCCTTGTTATTTCGAAAGTTCATGATTACCTTGCTAGTTTGCTTGAAGTATTATTGTTTTCATGTCAATAGCAAACTATTGTTTTGGATCTTACGGATCTGAACATTCATGTCACATGAAAGAAGTTACAAAGGACAACTATGCTAGGTAGCATTCCACATCAAAAATTCAGTCTTTATCACTTCCCTACTCGAGGACGAGCAGGAGTTAAGCTTGGGGATGCTTGATACGTCTCCAATGTATCTATAATTTTTGACCGTTTCATGCTATTATCTTGTCAAACTTTGGATGTTTTGTATGACTTTTATATATTTTTTGGGACTAACTTATTAACTCAGTGCCAAGTGCCAGTTCCTTTTTTCCATGTTTTTGACCCCTTTCAGAGGAGGATTTTGAACGGAGTCCAAACGAAATGAAACTGCCAAAAAGATTTTTTCTGAAACAGAAAAAGATCGGGAAGCCGGAGAATCAGGGCACGGGGCCACCAGGGACCCCACAAGCCCTCATGGAGGTGCCAGGGGGGCCAGCGCCCTCCTGGCTTGTGGGCTCCCTGAGCCTCCTCTGCCCTAGGTCTTGCGCCTATATATTTCCTAAAATCCCATAAAAATCAGGAGATCATTGAAAGTACTTTTCCGCCGCCACAAGCTTCTGTCTCCGTAAGATCCCATATGGGGCACGTTCTGGTGCCCTGCCGGAGGGGGATTCGGATACGGAGGGCTTCTTCATCCACACCACGACCTCTCTGATGATGCATGAGTAGTTCACCATAGACCTACGGGTCCATAGCTAGTAACTAGATGGCTTCTTCTCTCTCTTGGATCTTCAATACAAAGTTCTCCATGATCTTCATGGAGATCTATCCGGTGTAATCTTCTTTTGCGGTGTGTTTGTCGAGATGCGACGAATTGTGGATTTATGATCAGATTATCTTTGAATCTTATTTGAGTTTCTTCTGATCTCTCTTATGCATGATTTCATATCCTTGTAATTCTCTTCGAGTTGTGGGTTTTGTTTGGCCAACTAGATCTATGATTCTTGCAATGGGAGAAGTGCTTGGTTTTGGGTTCATACCATGCGGTGACCTCACCCAGTGACAGAAGGGGTAGCGAGGCACGCATCATGTTGTTGCCATCAAGGGTAAAAAGAGGGGGTTTACATCATTGGTTTGCGTTTATCCCTCTACATCATGTCATCTTTCATAAGGCATTACTCTATTTGTCATGAACTCAATACACTAGATGCATGCTGGATAGCGGTCGATGTGTGGAGTAATAGTAGTAGATGCAGAAAGTATCGGTCTACTTGTCTCGATCGTGATGCCTATATGTATGATCATTGCCTTAGATATCGTCATGACTTTGCGCGGATCTATCAATTGCTCGACAGTAATTTGTTCACCCACCGTAATACTTGCTATTTTGAGAGAAGCCTCTAGTGAACACTATGGCCCCCGGGTCTACTCCACACAATATTTTCGGCCTTACACTTTTTCTTCGTTGCACTTTCCGCCTTCAGATCTCACTTTGCAATCAATCTTGAAGGGATTGACAACCCCTTTATAGCGTTGGGTGCAAGCTCTTTTGTGTTTGCGCAGGTACTCTGGACTTGACGAGATTCTCCTACTCGATTGATACCTTGGTTCTCAAACTGAGGGAAATACTTACTGCTCCTGTGCTGCATCACCCTTTCCTCTTCAAGGGAAAAACCGACGCAAGTAAGAGAAGTAGCAAGAAGAATTCCTGGCGTTGCCAGGGAGGACTTTTGTTGTCGTAGCAGCTATGTGGAAGCGTTACTAGAACGCGGTTGATGGAGTCGTACTCGCAGCGATTCAGATCGCGGTGTGATTCCAATCTACGTGCTGAATCACGACACCTCCGCGTTCAACACACGTGCATCCCGGTGACGTCTCCAACACCTTGAACCAGCAAGGAGGGAGGAGAGGTTGAGGGAGAGTTCCGGTAGCACGATGGCGTGGTGGCGGTGGAGCTACGTGGAACTCCAGCAGGGCTTCGCCAAGCACCGCGGAGGACGAGGAAGAAGAGAAGTAGGGCTGCATTGAGACAGAGATTCGTGTGTCTCAAAACAGCCCCAAACCTCAACTATATATAGGGGAGAGGGAGGGGCGCAGCCCTTAGGGTTCCCACCCCCAAGGGGTGCGGCAGCCCCCATGTCACCTTTTGGGGCTGGTGGCCCCTCCCGGTGGTCCCGGTGCGCTACCGGTGACGCCCGAACCATTTTTGGTGTCCAAAACCTTTCATCCTATATATCATTCTTTACCTTCGGACCATTCTGGAACTCCTCGTGACATCCGGGATCTCATCCGGGACTCCGAACAACCTTCGGTAACCACGTACACTATTTCCCTACAACCCTAGCGTCATCGAACCTTAAGTGTGTAGACCCTATGAGTTCGGGAGACGTGCAGACATGACCGAGACATCTCTTCGGCCAATAACCAACAGCGGGGTATGGATATCCATGTTGGTTCCCACACGTTCCACGATGATCTCATCGGATGAACCACGATGTCAAGGATTCAATCAATCCCGTACGCAATTCCCTTTGTCTATCGGTATGGTACTTGCCCGAGATTCGATCGCCGTTATCCCTGTACCTTGTTCAATCTCATTACCGGCAAGTCTCTTTACTCGTTCTATAGCACATCATCCCGTGACTAACTCCTTAGTCACATTGAGATCATTAATGATGTTCTACCGAGTGGGCCCAGAGATACCTATCCGCCACATGGAGTGACAAATCCCGGTCTCGATTCGTACCAACTCAACAGACACTTCCGGAGATACCCATAGTGCATCTTTATAGTCACCCAGTTACTTGTGACGTTTGATACACCCAAAGCACTTCTACGCTATCCGGGATTTGCACAATCTCACGGTCCAAGGAAATGATACTTGACATTAGAAAAGCTTTAGCACACGAACAACACGATCTAGTCCTATGCTTAGGATTGGGTCTTGTCCATCACATCATCCTCCTAATGATGTGATCCCATTATAAACGACATCCAATGTCCATGATGAGGAAACCATGATCATCTGTTGATCAACGAGCTAGCCAACTTGAGGCTTACTAGGGACATATTGTGATATATATATTCACACATGTATAACTGTTTCCGGTTAATACAATTATAGCATGAACAATAGACAATTATCATGAACAAGGAAATATAATAATAACCACTTTCTTATTGCCTCTAGGGCATATTTCCAACAGTACAAACTTGTGATGCAATAATAAAAGCGACGGACTGCATAATAAAGGTTGCCATCACAATGGACAATATAATGTAATGTTCCTTTGCACTAAGAGATTTAGCATACAACTAAAAAGCACATGACAACCTCTCCTTCCCTCTATGAAGGGCCTATCTTTTACCTTTATGTTTCTATTTTTGTGTAGAGTCAAAGTGTTTTCCTCTACTTCCTTTATCCTCTCTTTGGCAAGCATCAGATGGTGGGGAAAGATCTAAACATATATATCCAGCTGAATGTGGATGGCCATGAGTTATTATTGTTGACATCACCCTTGAAGTGAATACATTGGGAGGCAATACTATAAGCCCATATCTTTTATGTGTTTGGTTGAAACCTTTTGCCAATATGTATGCGGTGAGTGTTAGCAATCATAGAATACTAAATGATGGTTGAGTATGTATACTTGCTTCAAAGCTCCGACATGTGACCCTTACTGAAAATATGATGAATTGTGTTGCAAAGTTAACTCAAAACATAGTTTGTTAGTTTTCAGTAGAGTTTATGCTTCATACTTCAATGTTGTGATGAATTGCTACTTGTTTATAAGAAGCCTTTATGATAAAAATTATATGATGAGAATGGTGTGATGAAGTATTTTATAATGTTTTATTTGTTGTTATATTAATCAGCATGTTGCTGCTATGTCTGTATTTTGTTTTTGTCGATACCTCTGTCTCAAAGCATGTGGTCATGATTTTCACTATCGGCTTTCGCTTGAGGACAAGCAAGGTCTAAGCTTCGGGAAGTTGATACGTCCATTTTGCATCATGTTTTTTTACTGGTATTTATAGTGTTTTTATGCATTTTTCCACTTGGTGGAGTAATTCTAATGCCTATTCTCTCATAATATGCAAGGTTTATATCAAGTGGGAGAATACCGGCAAATGGAAATCTTGACCTGAAAAAGCTACGTCGCAGATACCTATTCTGCACATCTCAAATTGGGCTGAAAATTTACAGTGATTTATTTCATAATAATAAAAATACTGGAATAAAGAAGTGCTGGAGGGGGTGATACGTCTCAAACGTATCTATAATTTTCGATGGTTTCACGTTGTTATCTTGTCTTCTTTGGTTGTTTTATGTACCTTTTATATCTTTTTTGGGACTAACTTATTAATTCAGTGCCAAGTGCCAGTTCCTGTTTTTTCCGTGTTTTTGACTCTTTTCAGATCTGATTTTGGAACGGAGTCCAAACGGAAGAAAAACCCCGAAATGATTTTTTCCCGAACGGAAGAAGACCAGGGGGCTTTTGGGCCAAGCCAGGTGGGCTCTAGGGAGCCCACAAGCCCCCACTCCGCCACCAGGGGGAGGCGGCGGTGAGCAGGCTTGTGGCCTCCCTGGCCGCCCCCTGACCTAGGTCTTTGGCCTAGAAATTCCCAAATATTCCACAAAAAATCAGGGGAGCCTTGAAAATACTTTTCTGCCGCCGCAAGCTTCCGTTTCCGCGAGATCTCATCTGGAGACCCTTCCCGGCGCCCTGCAGGAGGGGGCTTTGGAGTTGGAGGGCTTCTTCATCATCATCATCGCCCCTCCAATGACTCGTGAGTAGTTCACTTCAGACCTACGGGTCCATAGTTAGTAGCTAGATGGCTTCTTCTCTCTCTTGGATCTTCAATACAAAGTTCTCCATGATCTTCATGGAGATCTATCCGATGTAATCTTCTTTGGCAGTGTGTTTGTCGAGATCCGATGAATTGTGGATTTGTGATCAGATTATCTATGATATATATTTGAGTCTTTGCTGATTTCTTATATGCATGGTTTGATATCCTTGTAAGTCTCTCCGAGTCTTGGGTTTTGTTTGGCCAACTAGATCTATGATTCTTGCAATGGGAGAAGTGCTTGGTTTTGGGTTCTGCCATGTGGTGACCTTTACCAGTGACGGTAGGGGCAGCAAGGCACACATCAAGTAGTTGCCATCAAGGGTAAAAAGATGGGCTTTTTATCATTGGTTTGAGATTATCCCTCTACATCATGTCATCTTGCTTAAGGCGTTACTCTGTTCTTATGGACTTAATACACTAGATGCATGCTGGATAGCGGTCGACGTGTGGAGTAATAGTAGTAGATGCAGAAAGTATCGGTCTACTTGTTTTGGACGTGATGCCTATAGATATAATCATTGCATAGATATCGTCACGACTTTGCGTGGTTCTATCAATTGCTCGACAGTAATTTGTTCACCCACCGTCTACTTGCTTTCATGAGAGAAGCCACTAGTAAACACTACGGCCCCCGGGTCTATTCACATCCATCGTTTACACCTTTGCTTTTACTTTGCTTTGTTACTTTGTTGCTTTCAGTTCTCACTTGGCAAACAATCTATAAGGGATTGACAACCCCTTCATAGCGTTGGGTGCAAGCTTTTGTGTTTGTGCAGGATCTTGAGATACTCCTCCGCCGTATTGATACCTTGGTTCTCAAACTGAGGGAAATACTTACCGTTGCTGTGCTACATCACCCTTTCCGCTTCGAGGGAACACCAATGCAAGGCTCCAAGGCCACGGGGGAAATCCTTTGCATACTTGCCTAGGAAGTCCCTTAAGGCGTAGCCGCAGCTGAAGGATTCCTGGTGCCGTTGACACAACTATTTCTGGCACCGTTGCAAGGGATACACAACAAACATCAGAAGTATTTTTGGCGCTGTCACCGGGGATCTTTTTGAGGTAGCATGGGGCCACCACGTGGCCACTAGATACTAGGGCGCGTCAGGCACCTGTGGCGCGGACTCATGTCTAGTGGGCCAGCTGGCCCACCTCTGGTGCCCATCTTGTGGTATAAATTCTCCTTCGCCCTAAAATTTTTTAAGGGGAGGACTTTCGGGACGAAGCGCCGTCGTCTCGAGGCGGAACCTGGGCAGGCCTGTTATAAGAAATTGTTTTGGCCTGTCCTTTGCCACAAAAGGATTGAGCTACCATGCTAGACTTATCGTTACTATTGCTACTTGTCACTTGTTACAATTATCTCGCTATCAAACAACTTGTTACCACTATTTTAGTGCTTGTAGAAATTACCTTACTGAAATCTGCTTGTCATTTCCTTCCGCTCCTCGTTGGGTTCGACACTCTGACTTATCGAAAGGATTATGATTGACCCCCTATACTTGTGGGTCATCACTCATCGCAAACAGTTCATCTATATGAACTGTATGCCGCATATCACATGCATCTTGATAAATTGAACCGTTTCTGTTGTGTTTTCTAATAAAAAATAGTTCATCCGAGTGAACCGTATGCCATGTATCGCACCCACCTTTATTTGTTTGACCATTTTTGTTGCATTCCCTAATAGCAAACAGTTCATCCGAGTGAACTATATGTCGTATATCGCACACACATTGATATACCTGCCCGTTTTTGTTGTTGTGCTTCATCGCAAACATTTCTTATGGATTAACCGCATGCCATACATCACACACACAGTTATAATATTAACCGTGTTTGATGTTTACGCCATCGCAAATGTTTTGCATCTTTTTTATGGGTTTTTACATCATTGTTTGCGATTAATGCATCGCACACAGTTTCAGTAGTGTCACGTTTGGACCAGCCTACAGTAGTGTAGTTGTGGTCGATGGTATAGTCGTCCTGGTTGATGAAGCCACACAAAGCTGGAGGCGCAAAAAAATGCGCTATGATGTAGATGATGGAGCTGCAGTCGTGGACGATGCACCTTGCGGATGTGAGAGGGTGCCGTCAGCGGTGAGTTCATCGGTTTTGCCAAGACTGAAGGAAGCCCATCGAGCACACATCGATTTTGCCAGAACCATGTGGTTGTGTAGGATTGTCACTGTAGTGACGTCATGTCGATGCAGTCATGTTGTCATGGATGACGTGGTCGATGCCGTCGTCCTGACGCGGTCATTGCTGTCGTCGAGGTTGCGCCTTGCAAAAAAATATGTGAGAGGGTGCTAGGTGTCCATCTTGTGGACCAAGCGACGGTGATGTGTTAACGAAGAAGTTGATCAAGACCAGTTGGTCAAGATCTTGGCGGTGAAGTGTCGGTGTTGATACTGCAGCAGCATGTCGACTATGATTCATCGCTTGGAGGCATCCCTCGTGGCAACTGGGTGTCGATGTCGTGTCCTGTTGAAGATGTATGTTGGCTCGTAGGCTGGTATAGTCGTACAACTTGATGAAGTGACATCGGGTCGGCTGCGTGCAATAGTTTGTCCTCATGTCATCATGTGATCCTTGTCATGTTGCACGTACATGGGTGTTGTCGATGTAGACCCCACGTCATGCACACAAAGACCCAGATCCGATGCTTGGTTGCATTGGTTTCTGCTTCAACATGGCAATGGGTATCCGATACCCGCAAACCCGACTCATAAAAACCCCAATTAGGGTAATGGTATGAGAAATAAAAATACCCATGGATTTATAAATAGGAAAATATTATACCCAATGGGTAAGGCGGGTACGGTACAGGATGGCAATACCCATACCAACGAACCCGCAAACCCGTACAGTAGAACATACCGTCAAGTAAGTCCCCTATGTCATTGACATAGATTGAAAAAATCCTAAGCTAACGAGGCACCCACCCACGCCCCCACTCTCCGAATTCCCGATCCAAAATGCGCCACCCCCTACTTTTGTGTCATGTGCTGAAATGTTGTGCATATATGCAAAAATGTTATATAAATGTGTTGAAATATTGTATAAATGTGCTAAAAATGTAGTAGAAATGTGTTGAAATGTTAAAATCTATGTGTTGAAGTGTTCTATATTTACGATGAAATAATGTATATATATGTGTTGAAATGCTTATGTGTCAAAATGTTGAAATATAGACGGGTATTACCCGCACCCGTCGGGTACGGGTATGGAAACATTTTAAAACCCGGGGTGCGTGTACGAAAACATGTATGGGCAAAAAACATAAGACAGATATGGATTTGGGTACGTAACACCCATACTCAAATCCTGCGGGTGCCATGTTGATTTCTGCTTGCTGCACATCCATGCATAAATCTGGAGGTGTTTGGGCCACTAGTGTCCCGTGCGTTCGCATCCATGTCCGGTGGCTCGACATGAACGCTTTAGCACGTCCTGCATGGAGCTTCTGCTTGCTCGGAGATCATGAGCTGGTCGGCTCTCATCCGTAGCGCCGCATCATTGCGGACTTGTGATGGAAGCAGACGGAAACAATCTCCATGATGCGGGGTGTGTGCCGTCCTCCAGGGACTCGATGAAGCTAGTTCGTTCGGAGAGGCCAGTCATGGACGAGCCGCGTACTGTCCTGGGATGTCAGCGAGACGTCGAGCGTGCGCTGCCGGTAAAATTCACTGTTCTGACCTTTTCGAAAAGTTAAGCCGGATTTGACCCCGTCTGGGAAAAAAATCGGATCTCACCCTTTTGCTACCGCTAGAGCCCTTGGCGGTAGGGTATAACAATCTACCGTCGAGAACCCTGGCGATAGGAAAATGGCCTACCGCCAGAGAGGCTATCGGTAGCGCATGTGACCCTACCGCCAAGGGGTCTGGCGGTAGGCACTCGCGCGCACTGTGTCCGCAACTTACAGATATTTTTACGGTAGGCATGCAATCCTACCGCCAGGGGCCTTGACTGTAGGTTGTTATACCCTACAGCCAAATTCTCTAGCGGTAGCTGATGGGGTTATAGTCCTAGGGTAGGGTCATAGGCCTGCCCTGTAGGTCCTACCCAAGGACTACCCCTCACAAAGGACAAGGCCCTTAGTCAGCTCCCACTGAATTAAGGACTCCCCATTGTCCAGTCGGTAACATGTCCTCAGTTATCCAGTCGGAGACTAGCATTCGGAGGATATCAAGCTAACCGACTGGCTACCACTCGGTACATCATAACCTCCCTGGAGGGAAACGGTCGTACGTTTCCAGGTGCATTTATTAGCATTTAGGGCGTACGTTACCTGTAACGTATGCATTCAATCGCCACTACTCCACCCCTGTACCGGAACCGTTGTGGAGGGTAGCGCACTCTTTATAAGCCACCCTCCCCCGCTGGTAGAGGGGTTAGCAACTCATTGTATTCCATATTTCCACTCGACAACAAGATCCCTGAGCACTGAGACGTAGGGCTATTACCTCCACCGTAGAGGGGCCTGAACTCATACAACCTCGCCGTAGCTAAGGCTCTGCCCATCCTTTTCGTACCCTACACATCTACTGTCAGGCTTATACCCACGACAGTTCGCGCCCACCGTGGGACAGGCGTCTAAGCGACTTTCGGCAAGTTTGCGACTACTTCCTTTTGTCATGTCGTCCGGTGGAGATTCGAACATGGGTCACCAGATCTTCTTCGGCGCTCTCTCCTTCATCGTCGACGATTCGGCGTGGCTTCGGGATGCGCCACTCGACATCGAGGCGCTTCCCCGTCGCGGGGCTACGCACTTCCGTGCCGGCGCCCGCGGCATTCTTCTTCTCCAGCAGTCGGCTCCGATGTCGACCTACACCACCGTCACGCGCCGCATCAAGCGGTCCCGCCGTCCGCGGCTCAAGCGTTTGGTGCAACACGCCCAGGCGCGCCAAAACGTGTCTTCACAAGTGGCGGTTCTAGAGTCAGTTGTGGTTGCCCCGCCGTCCCAGCGCTCGGGCTCGGTTCCGACTGAGTTTCCTTCCGAGTACGCGGGTCGCGGGCCTGTAGCAGAAGTACACATGGCCAATTCCCATGAAGACCCTCGTCAAGCTGGCCGGAACGAGCACGAGATCGGCGAAGCGTCCGGCGCGCGTCGTCCGCCTCGCCGTTCTACCAGTCGGCACACTCGGCGGAGCAACGTGGAGCTGTTCCACACACCCCTCCTCAACTTGGCTGCGGCTGCCAAGATAGCCGATTCCCTCCAGCCGACTGATTCAGAGGCTAGTAGAGGGATCGAGCAGATCCGAGCCCTATTGCACACGGCGCAGCAGCAGAATTCGGCGGTCTCCCAGTCGCACAACAGGATCTATAATAGTTCTGTTCATGCGAATACGCATCGGCCGGTTCACAGCCCAGGTTCCCATCAGCGGCACAGAGGAGGCAGCCGTTCCATAAATCACGAAGATCGCCGCCGTTCACGCACCCCTCTGCGGGGTGGGCCCTATGGGCCCCGACATCATGATGATCGGCATTCAGTCGGTGACACTTACGACCCAAGGCCCAACGCAAGAGGGCATATCACCAAGCGGAGGGTTGACACGGGCAGGGCCCACCGCGATGGTCGCGATATTGACCGTCCGAGTGGAAGCAGGGCCATCGTTTCTGGTCCCTAGTGTTTCAGTCGAGCCATCCGTTCGGCTGACATCCCTCCCAACTTCCGATTGGCGATGGGAATTAGCAAATTTACAGGAGAGTCCAAGCCAGAAACGTGGCTGGATGACTACCGAGTGGCAGTCCAGATCGGAGGAGGGGACGACCATGTCGCCATGAAGCACCTCCCTCGAATGCTCGACGGCTCGGCTCGAGCGTGGTTGAACCAGTTGGCCCCCTCAAGCATCTACAGCTGGGCAGATCTGGCCCGGGTGTTCATCAGGACCTTCGAAGGGACGTGCAAGTGCCCTGCTGGCCTCGTGGAGCTCCAGCACTGCGTCCAGAAGCAGAATGAACCCCTGCGCGACTTCATCCAGCGTTGGACAACTCTCTACCACACGGTGGAGAACGTCACCGAGCATCAAGCAGTCTGCGCCTTCAAGGCAGGCGTGCGGTATAGGGATCTGTACCTTAAGTTTGGCCGAACAGGCGACATCTCCATGAGCAAGATGATGGAGATAGCGACACGCTATGCAAATGGCGAAGAAGAGGACCGCATCCGAAGCGGCAAGCACAAAACAGTCGCTGAGGGAGATGGGGGCAACACTCGGAAGCAGAAGCAGAAAGCTCCGACTGCTCCGCAAGCGGAAGCTGCAGCCGTAACGAATGCCAAGTTCAAGGGCAAAGGGAAGGCTCAGTTCACCCCCAAGAAGAAGAAGTTCAATAACCCCATCCTGGACCAGCCATGTCCGGTTCATACAAAGATGGACGAAGAGGGCAACCCCATATATGCGAAGCATACCACTCGACAGTGTCGCCTC
Source organism: Hordeum vulgare subsp. vulgare (assembly GCF_904849725.1). Classification (NCBI taxonomy): domain Eukaryota; kingdom Viridiplantae; phylum Streptophyta; class Magnoliopsida; order Poales; family Poaceae; genus Hordeum; species Hordeum vulgare. The sequence goes on from NC_058522.1 coordinate 473,832,582, forward strand.
CTGATCCAGGGGTTCAGCGAAGGGCAACCGAGTGAGAAGGACCATGAACAGGATGAGGAGGATAAGGAGGATCCGTTCCCCCAAGTCCATGCAACCCTGATGATTTTTGCTGATGTCGAGAGCAAGAGTCGACTGAAGCTGGTGAACGGAGAGGTGAACATGGCCACCCCTGCCAGCCCCAAGTTCCTCAAATGGTCTCAGACTGCGATCACCTTTGACCAGTCGGATCATCCAGCACATGTACCCACCCCGGGAAGACAGGCTTTGGTCGTCGACCCGGTGGTGGAAGGAGTCCGACTGCACAAAGTCCTCATGGATGGCGGCAGCGGCTTGAACATCATGTACACCGACACACTCAAGGGGATGGGCATCCCGATGTCCAAACTCAGCGAGAGAAGCATGCAGTTCCATGGAGTCGTCCCTGGATGGAAGGCTAAGTCACTCGGCCAGATAGCGTTGGACGTCGTTTTCGGCTCCGACAAGAACTTCCGCAAGGAAAAGCTGACGTTCAAAGTGGTCGACTTCCAGAGCGCTTATCACGCAATTCTGGGCCGCCCAGCGTATGCACGTTTCATGGCCCGTCCATGTTACGTATACCTGAAGCTGAAGATGCTAGGCCCGAAGGGTGTGATCACCATCACGGGCAATCGACAGTGAGCCGAAGAGTGCCTGCAGCAGGGATCAAGAATCGCCGACCAGCAAATGGCCGTCCTCGAGCTCGACGAGTACAAGAAAACAGTCGACCCCGCCGACCTGATGCGCTCGAAGAAGCCAGCTTCAGAGTCTGCATTTCAGTCGGTGGGAGAAACAAAGAAGGTCAGCATCCACCCGACGGACGCCACTGCTGCCCCGACGAACATCTCCACCACCCTCGATCCTAAATAGGAAGCCGAGCTCACCCAATTCCTCCGTGAGAACTGGGACATCTTCGCATGGAAGCCCTCTGACATGCCAGGTGTACCCAGGGAGTTGGCTGAGCACCGACTGCACGTGGATTCCACTGCTCAGCCTGTCCGAGAGCGCCTGCGGCGGTCCGCCGCGCACAAGAGGAAGGCATTCGGGGAAGAGGTGGCCAAGCTGTTGGCGGCCAACTTCATTCGTGAGGTTCACCACTCCGAGTGGCTCGCCAATGTTGTCATGGTGCCCAAGAAGGACAAGTCGCTCCGAATGTGCATCGACTTCAAGCATCTCAATAAGGTCTGCCCGAAAGACCATTTTCCGCTCCCCCGCATAGATCAAATTGTCGATTCAACTTCGGGTTGCGAGCGTCTGTCATTTCTTGATGCCTACTCGGGTTATCATCAGATCCGTCTGTATGGTCCCGATGAGTTAAAAACAGCCTTCATCACCCCATTTGGGTGCTTCTGCTACATCAGTATGCCATTCGGTTTGAAGAATGCAGGAGCTACCTTTATGCGCATCATCCAAAAATGTCTCCTCGACCAGATCGGTCGAAATGTGGAGGCGTATATGGATGATAACGTAGTCAAGTCACGCAAAGGTTCCGACCTGCTGACTGACTTGGCAGAAACATTCACCAACCTTCGTAGGTACGATATCAAGCTTAACCCCGCCAAATGTTCATTCGGCGTTCCCAGCGGAAAGTTACTCGGTTTCTTCGTTTCCGAACGAGGGATCGATGTCAACCCCGAAAAGATCGGGACCATCGTCCGAATGGAGAGGCCGGTCAGAATACACGACGTTCAACGGCTCACAGGTTGCCTAGCGGCTTTGAGCAGGTTCATCAGTCGACTCGGCGAGAAAGCGCTTCCTCTGTACCGGCTCATGAAGAAATCAGATACCTTCGAGTGGACAGACGAAGCCCAAGTCGCATTCGACGACCTCAAAGTCCTACTTTCCACCCAGCCGGTTCTTACTGCTCCGCTCAGTAAAGAGCCCCTTCTTCTGTATATCGCGGCTACAAATCAAGTCGTCAGTACTGTTCTTACAGTCGAACGAGAAGAAGAAGGCAAAGCATACAAAGTTCAGCGGCCAGTGTACTACGTCTCCAAGGTCTTGACTCCTTCCAAGCAGAGGTATCCCCACTATCAAAAACTTATCTACGGGATTTACATGACTGTGAAGAAGGTGGCCCATTATTTCCAAGACCACTCGGTGTTTGTCGTTTCTGATGCTCCATTGTCAGAAATTCTCCACAATCGAGACGCGTCAGGCCGAGTGGCGAAGTGGGCGATGGAGATGTTGTACTGTGATATCAAGTTCGAGGCCAAGAAAGCTATTAAGTCTCAAGCTCTGGCTGACTTCATAGCAGAATGGGTAGAACAACAGCAACCGACCCACATCTACTCGGCCCATTGGACAATGTTCTTCGATGGGTCCAAGATGTTGAATGGCTCCGGCGCTGGCGTTGTGATCATATCGCCAAAGGGTGACAAGCTCAAGTACGTGCTACAGATACACTTCGATTCCTCCAACAACGAGGCAGAGTATGAAGCTCTCCTCTACGGTTTGCGTATGGCCATCTCACTCGGCGTCCGTCGCCTGATGGTCTACGGCGATTCGGATTTGGTGGTCAATCAAGTGATGAAAGAGTGGGACGTCAGGAACCCCACCATGACTACATACTGCAATGCAGTGAGGAAGCTTGAGAAGAAGTTTGAAGGTCTAGAACTTCACCATGTTCCGAGACTGAAGAACCAAGCAGCGGATGAGTTGGCAAAACTCGGATCCACTCGGAGACCAGTCCCGAGTGACGTCTGCCTCGAGCACCTCCACCTTCCCTCAGTCAAAGAAGATCCTTTTACAGAGGAACTAGTACAACCAAAGAGTACAACAGATCCGACTGAAGTCGATGTACCTGCGGTGGTTGATCTGGTCATGGAGATTCTTGATGTCGTCCCCGATTGGACTGTGCCGATCATTGCATATATCCTGAGGCAAGAACTACCAGAAGACGAAGTCCAGGCCAGGCAGATAGTCCGCAGGTCGAAGTCGTTCACTGTCATTGATGGCCAATTGTACAAAGAAAGTATCTCAGGCGTTCTTCAACGATGCATCTCCCCAGAGGAGGGGCAGCTGATTCTGGAGGATATTCACTCGAGGACCTGCGGTCATCACGCTTCTTCGAGAGCAATCGTCGCCAAGGCATTCAGGGCTGGTTTCTTCTGGCTGCAGGCTAACGAGATGGCCAAAGATATGGTTGACCGATGTGAGGGCTGCCAGTTCTACTCCAATAAGTCCCACAAGACGACGTCCGCGTTGAAGACGATCCCTCTTGTGTGCCCGTTTGCAGTGTGGGGATTAGATACAGTCGATCCATTCAAGACAGGCCAAGGTGGATACACACATCTGTTGGTGGCAGTCGACAAGTTCACGAAATGGATCGAAGCCAAGCCCATCAAGAAGCTCGACGCCTCAACAGCCGTCAAGTTTGTCAGGGACATCATCTTCAGATTCGGTGTACCTCACAGCATAATCACGGACAACGGGACAAACTTTGATTCGGACAGATTCAAAGGTTTCTGTACAAGCCAAGGTATCCGAGTGGACTTTGCTTCCGTGGCGCACCCGCAGTCCAATGGACAAGCAGAGAGGGTGAACGGACTTATTTTGCAAGGTTTGAAGCCCCGACTCTTGCGAGAGATAGGACATGCCGCTGGCGCTTGGGTTACCGAGCTACCTTCAGTGCTTTGGGGACTTGGCACAACCCCGAACAGATCTACAGGGCGATCACCGTTCTTCCTCGTTTATGGAGCAGAAGCGGTCCTTCCGATTGACTTGCTTCACAATGCGCCACGAGTCGAACTCTTCTCCGAAGCTGAAGCAGAACAAGCAAGGCAAGACGGAGTGGATCTTTTAGAGGAGGAGCGCGAGATGGCACTGACTCGCTCAACCATTTATCAACAAGATCTACGGCGTTTTCACGCACGACACATCAGGAGTCGTATGTTCCAAGCAGGCGACCTGGTGCTCTGAGTAGATCAGCAAAGACCTCACAAGTTGGCTCCTGCTTGGGAAGGACCCTTCATCATCTCCAAGGTGCTGAAAAATGGGGCATACAGACTCTACAACGTCGACAGGGAGACAGACGAGCCGCGAGCATGGAACGGAGATCTCCTGAAGCGCTTCTACACGTGACCGTCGACTGAAGCAATGTAAAGAACAAGTATTGGTGAAATAATATAAAGCAGATTGAGTTTTTTGCAGGTTCAAAGTTCTTCCGCGGTTGCAGACTCCGGTCTCAAAAAAAACTTAGCTGCGATCCAGAATCGCCTAAGTATTAACTTTCTCCGAGTGTACACTTAACGTCACACTCGGGGACTTAGTTGCGATCCAGAATCGCCTAAGTATTAACTTTCTCCGAGTGTACACTTAACGTCACACTCGAGGGCTTAGCTGCGATCCAGAATCGCCTAAGTATTAACTTTCTCCGAGTGTGCACTTCACGTCACACACGGGGACTTATCTGCGATCCAGAATCGCCTAAATATTAACTTTCTCCGAGTGTACACTTAACGTCACACTCGGGGACTTAGTTGCGATCCAGAATCGCCTAAGTATTAACCTTCTCCGAGTGTGCACTTAACGTCACACTCGGGGACTTAGCTGCGATCCAGAATCGCCTAAGTATTAACCTTCTCCGAGTGTGCACTTAACGTCACACTCGGGGGCTTAGCTACGATCCAGAATCGCCTAAGTATTAACTTTCTCCGAGTGTGCACTTCACGTCACACTCGGGGACTTAGCTGCGATCCAGAATCACCTAAGTATTAACTTTATCCGTGTGTACACTTAACGTCACACTCGGGGGCTTAGCTGCGATCCAGAATCGCCTAAGTATTAACTTTCTCTGAGTGTGCACTTCACGTCACACTCGGGGACTTAGCTGCGATCCAGAATCGCCTAAGTATTAACTTTCTCCGAGTGTACACTTAACGTCACACTCGGGGACTTAGCTGTGATCCAGAATCGCCTCAGTATTAACTTTCTCCGAGCGTGCACTTAACGTCACACTCGGGGACTTAGCTGCGATCCAGAAATACAACTCGGTAATAATACAGATCCAATCGGAAATTCCACGGACCCTCAATGAGGCTCATGCAGATGTCAAGACAACTGACATGTTCTGAATGTTTGCCTTTGGCTTCACCAAGAAACGCCAAACAAAAACTCGAGTCAAAATTGCAACAGAAGAGCAAAAGATTCGATTCAAAGTTCAACCAAAGATAGTGGCTCGGTGTGGATCAAGCTTACCCACACTGAAACAAGAATGTGACGGCCAACAGCAGTGGCCAACGTTTCTTACAGATCAACACTCGGCATACCGAGGATAAAAGTGTTCTTACGCATCATCTGGATTAACACCATGACTGGAGGGCTCTACGAACGTGTCCAGATCAATACCGTCGGCGATGCGGGTGGCACTTTCAAGGAAGGTTTCCATGAAGTCTTCGAATCGAAGTGTCTTCATGTTGGTGACCTTCAACGTCTTCAGCTTCTCCTCGTGCACCTCCTTGTAATGGACTCGGACCAGGGACAAAGCAACATCTGCACCACAACGAGCTGCAGATTTCTTCCACGACTGCACTCGGTTCGGAATCTCCTCCAGTCGAGTCATCAGGTTCTCCATCTCCTGTCGTGACTCATCTTCTGGCAAAAGCTCCTTGTCGATTCGGCCAACGACTTCTCTCAGTCGACCGATGAAAGGACCAACTTTGCCCACGCGGATGTGCGCACGGAGCAGATCCCGATTGGCGTCCTCGCCGAGTGGAACGTTCTCGAGAATCGACCGCTCCACATCAGCTGCTTCAGCTTCAGCGTCAAAGCAAAAATCTGCGACAACAGGACAAGCAAACAATAAGCACCGAGTGTGACGCGCATAACACAAGCACTCGGAAAAAGCAGGACTTACCAGCCAGACGCGTCATCATCTGTCGAGCCCAGTCGCTGACGTATTTCTCCTGTGCTCTGCACCGTTTGTTCAGCATGTCCATTTGTCCCATCCGAGCAGTCCTTTGTTTCCCCATCTTTTCAACTTCCTCAGTCAACACCTTGTTCGCTTCACGAGCCTGCTCCAATGACTTCTCTCGTCCCGCCAGAGCATCCTTCATGCCAGCCATTGCAAGCAGCGCCGCATCAAGCTCACCAGCTAACTGATTCTTCTCCGCCCTGAGAGTCTCATAGGTTGTTCCCATTTCACAAGTTTTCTGCCAGCAAACACCAAGGGACAATCAGAAAATTCAATAATAAAAGTCTAAGTTCTTCAGACCCCTGCCGACGCAAGCAGTCGACAGCGGTCTCGGGGACTACACCCAGTGGGTTCACTAAGAGTGACCCCACTGGCACGCAACTCAAGCAGGCCCGCCCTATTGAGATGCTTGTTACCACCTACGCCTATGAGGCCAATACTACCCGACCTGAGTACAAATTACTCTCGGGGACTCTTACAGTAAGTGCACTCCGAGTGCCACGACAGCTCGCAGTCGGTCATATTATTTACAGATCTGATCAAAGCAAAGACAATATGTATAAAGACAACTGCCGGTGCAAGCACTCGACAGACGGGGACTACACCCACTGGGTTCACTCAGAGTGAACCCATTGCAAACAACAGATGCTATCCAAAAACACCCAGTGGGTTACAAGAGAAAAGTAAATACTTACTAGCCCACTTACTCGGATATCATCCCGCAGCTCCAAGCTTCGCTGATACAAGGATGCGACAGAGTCGTAGGCCCTCTTGGCTTCTCCAGCCATCAGCTCCGCCTGCACCATGGCTCCCTTGGCCGCTCCCACCTGCTCCTCCGGGAGACGTTGGATGTTGAACTCGACATTCGACGAGCCTGGCATCGTCGAAAGTTCCTGAGGCATCCCAAAGTCCGCTCCGGTCGGCTCTTCAACCACCAGCGCCGGTTCAGTCGGCGGCAGCACCTCAGTCGGCAGCACGTCGGCAGCGAGAGTAGCAACAGGCGGAGCAGCCTCAAGAACAGGCTCCGCAGCTTGTTCAGCTCTCCCCTGGTCACCCTCGTCCATGCAAATCGCCCGTGATAGACCGAACGGCGCGAGATCTCAGAAAAAGAAAGAGGCAGAACCTACGATAGAATTCGAGACGCGATAGGATAAAACACTCGAAGTCACTGCAACGCACCTGGCTGGGACGAGACGACGTTGTCCGTGTCCATGGGGTCATCCTCTTGGCGCGCCGGAGAGGTGGCAGAAGTAGCAACTCTGTCGAGTGAAATCCATTAGACCAATGAACAGGAATTCACTCGGATATCAGAAGAAATTAGAAGATCGATACACTTACGTGGAGGTGACGGGGACAGCAACCCTCATCCGCGGCAGAGCCTTCCGAGGTTTGGACCCACTCGGTTTGGCCGCCTTGGAAGACTGACCCGCAGGCTCAGCGGCAGCATCCCTGGCCCTCTTGGTGCTCCGAGCACTCGGGACCACCGGGGCAGTGGGCGGAGCACTTGAAGATGCTGGAGGGACCGAGGGAACGGCAGGCTCGTGTCGGCGCTTGGTCCGATGCTCTGGTTGCGGAGGCGGCGAGTCCTGCTCTTCGTCTTCCTCCTCTTCCTCGCTAGTCTCTTCCTCCGACTCCCCGCTGTCGGAGACATACTCAGCGCTCTCCACGCTGCCTTCCTGGCTGCCTTCCTCCTCCTCGGTCAGGTTCCCGTTCGAGATGAGAGAAAACCAGTTGGTCCACTCCTGCGTAAAATTCAGTCGGCGACATCAGACGTCACACAGAGATTCAAGCAAACGATAAGATTAAGACAGTTAGGAGCACTCGACAAGTGCCACTCACCTGATTCGGAGGAGGATTATCCGCGCAGAAAGGCTTCACTCGCCGAGATCCTTTGGGATTCTCGCAGGGGCCTGTGATCTGGAGCACCCACGAGGTCACCTTCTCCTCAGTCACGCCCACAACGTTGGTCCGAGTGGAATCCTCTGGCCCCGTATAATGCCACATGGCGTGGTCGCGAGCCTGCAGGGGTTGGATACGCCGACCGAGGAAGACCTCCAGCAAGTCTATGCCAGTGACCCCCCCCTCCTGACGACATCTACGAGTGCTTCGACCAGAGGCTGGATGTTGTTCTTCTCCACCCTCGTGAGCGCGAGCTGCTTAGGTGGGGTGGGCCGATCTAAGCTAAAGGGAGGCAGCCATGTCGAAGCATTCGGACAGGCGATATCCTGGCAGTAGAACCACGTCGACTGCCAGTTCCTAACCGACTCACTTAGCTGGAGGGCAGGATAACTGCTCTGACTCTTTTTCTGGAAACCTAAGCCCCCGCAGAGCTGGAGAAGATGTGTTTTATCATCCGACTGGCTGAGTCGTTTGATGGTTTGGGATCTAGCAGAAAATATGTGCTTGAACAGCCCCCAATGGGGAGGACAGCCAATGAAACACTCGCACAAAACTATAAAAGCAGAGAGCTGAGCAATGGCGTTCGGGGGAAAGTGGTGAAGTTGTGCCACGAAGTGATTCATGATGCCCTTGAAGAAAGGATGCGGGGGCAAGGAGAAACCTCGATAGACGTGGCTGAGCAGCAAGACGCGCTCCCCCTCCCGGGGCGCCGGCTCGACCTCGTTCTCCGCCGGCAACCTCCAAGACTTGTGCACGATCATCCCATGCTCAACCAGCTGCAGCAGATCCCCCTCCATCACCGTGGAGGGGAGGAAGTCGCCTTGAATCCACCCCGCCGGCAGCGGCCGCTGCCGCCGCTGAGCGGGAGCCGCCGCCTTCCCCTTCTTCTTCCTCGCCTCCATCTTGCTGGTCTGACCCTTGGTCATGGCGGAAACTGCGAACCCACGGGAGGAAGGAGGAGGGAGGAGTGTAGAGGCGCTGGAGGTGGCGAGAGAGACAGAGCAGGCGAAGGCAAGAGATTCGGCGAGCGTAACGAAGAACCCTCGCCGCCGAGATTTAAGTAGGGTTCCGACTGGGTCGCTGGCAGGTGGGCCCGAAACCTTATCCCCCGACCCACCGCGGCGATATTAGTGGAGAGGTTGAAGGCGCGAGAATCGAGGCATCAGGCGCTACTCGAGCGCGATGGCATCATCCCCGCTGAGCGCGTGGAACACGAAATTTGAGATCCCGGAAAATCCGCCGCTGTCAGTTGACCGGTCGCGTCAAAAGATGTCGCAGAAGCACTCAGCTTCCGACAGTCTGTTTCGCGAGTACTTCCACTCGGATCGTTGGTCAGAAAAGATAAAATGGATTGAGGCAAGAAACGCCCAAGCCAAGCCCGCTCCAGTCGGATCCAAACTTCAAACATCGCTTCGTCGTTCCAACCCCAATCCATTAGGGGACTAATGATGGGGTTATAGTCCTAGGGTAGGGTCATAGGCCTGCCCTGTAGGTCATACCCAAGGACTACCCCTCACAAAGGACAAGGCCCTTAGTCAGCTCCGACTGAATTAAGGACTCCCCATCGTCCAGTCGGTAACAGGTCCTCAGTTATCCAGTCGGAGACTAGCATTCGCAGGATATCAAGCTAACCGACTGGCTACCACTCGGTACATCGTAACCTCCCTGGAGGGAAACGGTCGTACGTTTCCAGGTGCATTTATTAGCATTTAGGGCGTACGTTACCTGTAACGTATACATTCAATTGCCACTACTCCACCCCTGTACCGGAACCGTTGTGGAGGGTAGCGCACTCTTTATAAGCCACCCTCCCCCGCTGGTAGAGGGGTTAGCAACTCATTGTATTCCATATTTCCACTCGACAACAAGCTCCCTGAGCACTGAGACGTAGGGCTATTACCTCCACCGTAGAGGGGCCTGAACTCATACAACCTCGTCGTAGCTAAGGCTCTGCCCATCCTTTTCGTACCCTACACATCTACTATCAGGCTTATACCCACGACAGTAGCAAAAGGGTCACATCTGAAATTTTTCCCCAGCCGGGGTCAGATCCGGCTTAACTTTTCAAAAATGGTCAAAACAGTGAATTTTACGTGCGTAGGCTCGTCTCGACGCACCGCGCGAGGCCCGAATTTGCTACTGACGCGTGGTTTGTCGATGTAGCACTACCATAATGGCTCTCTATTTTCACTAGATGTCGAGGGTCATGAGGATCTACTCTAGGGATTTTTATTTGTGGCTAACTGGATCTAATCTATGAATTGAACAAAATTCAAAGTTGGGATATAATCTATTCTAAAGAACTGATCTGACCTTTGATCGAGACCGAGTGTCGCGCCCCCGAGGAGAGGAGATTGATCTCCCTGGGGCGGTGCACTATGCGGTAGTGGTGGAAGTCCTAGGATCGGCGTCATGGGACTAACTACTCTAATACCATGTAGAAAATATAGATGGCTAAATATTGTTTTATTGTTGTCATGCTGATCTAACCCTTGTAGAGGTATATATAGAGTACATGTGAAGGAAGAGAGACTTGGAGTACAAGACAAGTCGTAGTAGGTTTAACCTATTCTATATCTATCTCCTTATCTCTGTCTTAAACAATTTATATTATAACACTCAGTCCTTCAATGTGTTGTGAGGAAAGCTTGGATCTTGTTTGATTGATGCTTTGGCTCCACCATGACATTATTGTAGAGGTTTATCTATCTCATCCTTGATGTTTATGTTGTGCAAGATAACAAATGTTGCCACAGGCTCTGAGGCTCTCAATACTCAGTGAGACCATGCACAATCGCAAAAGCGTTTTTGAAGCACAACAAAATCTCTCTCAACAACCTTCCTAGCATATTCCTAGCACATTACAAAGTGAGATTGCTTGTTACCTAGAGGAGCTAGATTCTCTTCACACATGTGGCCCATGAAGGATAGATATCATTGGCAAGGCAGTACCCCATGTTGTACTCATCACCATTGACAACATAGTTGCAATACAGGGAGCCATCAACAACAGAACTTGGAAAAGGAGGAGATTGTGGGAGGACAATGAGGTCACTACGAGAGCTAGGCATCCTAAAGTATAAATGCAAAATTCATAGATCTTGTGATGCGAATGCCTCAAGAATGATGGTTGGATCATGGCAGTGTCCTTCTATAGACCTTTTCATACCAAAGAACAAATTTTCCATGTCCAATGCATACAGTCAATGTACCAAGCATCCTTGGCCAACCACTCTCTTCACTCTGTGTCATAAGCCTATTGGTATCTTCCTCAGTGTGAGTCCTCAAGTGCTCCGGTCCAAAGATCTCGATCACAATTTTAGTGAACCTGTTCACACACTTGAGGATGGGATCTTCTCTAATGCACACATAGACATGCATACGCAAGCACTCGCACGGCCGCTGTAATCTTTAACAATAGACTTGCACTTGATTCTCCCACAAAACCCCTTATCAGTTGAAACCAAGGATCATGCTTCTCCACAACTCTTGCAATGGTGTTGAAGAGATCCTCGTGGATTAGAAATTGACACCGAAAATAGATGTTATGATATACTACATTCGGTGTGATGTAATCGGTCACTAGATCATCATGACGTTGGATCCTATCTCGAAAAGAATTTGCATGCGACCAATGTAAGAACCATGTCCGGTCTCCTAAAATCATCCTCTTAAATTACATCTCCCACGACCTTTTCATCTACATATTAGGGTGTTTCATGACCAATTTCATGTCGTATTTGATGATGAACACAAAAAATGCAAACAATAATAGTTGGGGCAATTTGTCAAACACCTTGTGGCCAGAGCGACGACAATCGACGATGGAGCTTTGGCTAAAGTAGAACGACGTTAGTTCTCACGCAACTCACGCCTCCGAGATGTAGGGTCGACAATGAAGATGAGGCAATGGTTACTTGTCCGGATCTGGCATGTTGGTTGGCTAGGGATCACAAGTGAGCCTCCTATGCCATCTTTGAGGTCGTCCGATTCAATTTTCAACGGAAGTCCTCGACGATGATGGGGCAAAGCTACACGATGGCAGCCACGAGGGCGATGAAAACGATGTCTTCGACACTCGCGAGTGCGACAATCCAATTTACTAAGTAGTTGTATCGCTAGAGTATGGACAAGAGGGATGAGATGTGGGGATTGAAAACTAATCTTTTTTGTAAATTAATGAAAGGGGGTGGATTAGAAGGGGCTTAATTCTTCAAAGCACAAATTTGCGTACCCAAATTGACCAATGTAGGATGGGCTAGAGATACCCTTGCTACTCTCTGATCGAACTAGCAAGTCAAATTTGCCTTAAAAAGTACTCCACAAAAACTAAGAATTAGCAAAAAAATAAGGAAAACATTTATTATCAACCGCATGAAATTAAGAAAACGTAAGACGGGTCGTGTGGTGGCCACATGTCCATGTGGATCCGTCATCGCTTTGTCTTGGCCTTATCTTCTTCCAATCTCCTCCTCCACTCATCTCCTTCCTTTCTTTCCCCTTTCCATCTCTGTTCGTCACCCCCCCCCCACCACCACCACCACACTCCACCGCTGCTACAAACTAGGGGAGTAGGAGGAGAATGACGACCACCACCACATGTTGCATCTTTGCCGCAGCAGCTCCGTAGCCGCAACAGAAGTGCCCCGACCTGAGCTTCACCACAGCACCCTATTGCCGTCACGGCATCATATGTCGCCGTCGCATGTGCCGGGCGGTGCTGCGGTGGAGCACTCATCGGTGGCTTCCCGTTCTGCGGTGCAGCGCTCACGCGGAGGCCCGGAACTCGGTGCTGCAAGGAAGCTTCACCGATGTATGCTATGAAGCATCACCGGCGGCGCTCGAAGCTGCTATGGAGCTTCACAGGGAAGCTCGGAGCTGCAACGAAGCGCGTCCGTCCGAGAAGGAACCCCACCGCGGCTGCAACGGAGCCCCGCCTTGGCTGGGGCTGCAATGGAGCTTCGCTGGAGCACCGCACACCAATGGCTCCAATGGAGTGCGTCTGTTGCAATAGAGTTGTGCTGCAGCTGCAATGGAGCTTGCCCGGGACGTCGATGGTGCTGTGTGGAGCTTTTTTTGCGCCGCAGTGCTGCCAGGGAGCTACAGTGGAGCTTCCTTGAGGGGTCGTCGGTGTTGCTTTGAAGCTTGTTTTCCATCGGCTCTAGTGCTGCTACATTGGAGCTCTGTCGGTGGCTCCGTGCTGCTGTGTTGGAGCTCTGCCGTTGGCCTCGATGATGCGACGCCGCCGGCGTAGTCGTCATGGTGAGGTGAGATTGACAGAGAGCAGCTTCGTTGCAAAGGAGGTGTGCTTGTATTTGACTGCGAGCAGTTGCGTGCGTTTTATGTGTTTACGAGATCTAAGAGCAACTCTAGCAGACCCCGCAAAATCTGGACCCGCAAAACGCATTTGCGGTTTCACTTAGATCTCGTTTACGGGTCGAAAATGAGCGCGGACGAACAGAAACGTAAACGAAACTGCATAATTTCAAAATATAGTTTCGCGGGAAGTTCATACTACGTACTACATAGATTACATACTGCATTTGAAAATGTGCCCAGTCCTCCTTGTCAGAGCTGTCGAGGTCGATGTACATCGCCTTCTGCTCCTCGCGGATGCGCCGCCACTCGTCGTCCTTCGCCTTGGCGGCGATGTTGGCCTCGACTGCCTGCCGCCACTGGAGGTCTTCGATCTCCTCGTCGTGGCACCGGCGCTCCGCCTCCTCGTGCAAGTTGCGCTCGGCAATGGCTGCCGCAACGGCTTCCACGTCGGCGACGAAGTCCTCCGGCCCGACGACTCCGCGGCGGCCGAGCTCCTCGGGCTCCTCCTTGACGGCGACGACGTCCTCCGGCTCCTCCGACCACTGCATCTTCATAGGGAGAAGGGGCGCAGAAGAGGAGGAGCCCGCGGCCGAGGACGAGCCCGCGGCGACCTGCCGACGGTCGTACTCCTCCGTCTCCCGGACGCGGAAGCTCGCCGGCGGCGAAATGCCGCGGTTGGTCCACCTCCGAGCCCCGCGCTTCCTCGCGGTGTCCGACCGGACGCGCCGCTCGCGCTCCGGGTCGCTTCTGCCGCCGGATCTGCTGCCGGAGCCTCGTCCGGAGCTCTACATTGTGGCTGGAGGCGGGGGAGGTGGTCGCCGGCGGCGAGAAATACGGGGAAGAGGTGGGGAATCGCGGGGGCTCGGCGGCGGCGGGGGATAGGGTTTCGACCCGCAAACGCATCGCGGAACCGTAGATATAGTGGAAGGGGCGTGCGTTTTGCGGGCCCCGACAAAAAAATTTACAGACCGGGCGAGTATGCGGGCTCTGTTGTGGCCGAAAAAATGGGTCTAACCCGCATACTCGCCGGACTTTTGCGGGTTTGCCTCTTTTGCCGGGTCTGCTAGAGTTGGTCTAACTTCTACACGTTGGGCAATGTGACGGCTGACAAGTTGACTTAAGTTTGTTCATTATCATCATCGTTTTGATTTATAGCATTGCCCAAAAAAATAACTAAAAAAGATCGCTGTTCTTTCCATACGGACCCTCGTTCCTTCTCGCTTTCTCGGGAGCAAAACGTCGGACACCGGCGGCCTCTTTCGCCGCCTCCATGAGAAAACCCCACAAGCTTCTGCCCAACTACCTTCTCCTCTACCGACACACCAGGCCCTACACCTCAACCGCGGCCAACCCCGTCCCGGCCGCCTCCGCCGTCCTCCGTGACCTCGATCTCCTGGACGCCGGCGAGCTCGCTCCGACCCCGCGCGTTTACCACACGTTCATAACCGCCTGCGCGCAATCCAAGAACCTCGAGGATGCCAGGAAGGTCCACGCGCACCTGGCCAGCTCCCGGTTCGCCGGCGACGCCTTCCTCGACAACTCCCTCATCCACCTCTACTGCAAGTGCGGCAGCGTGCTGGAAGCGCGGAAGGTGTTCGACGAAATGCGGAGGAAAGACATGGTTTCCTGGACCTCGCTCATTGCCGGGTACGCGCAGAACGACATGCCGGAGGAGGCCATAGGGCTGCTCCCTGGCATGCTGAAGGGGCGGTTCAAGCCAAACGGGTTCACGTTCGCCAGCCTCCTCAAGGCCGCCGGTGCTCATGCTGACTGTGGCATCGGGAGGCAGATCCATGCTCTCGCTGTGAAGTGTGATTGGCATGAGGACGTCTATGTCGGGAGCGCGCTCCTCGACATGTATGCCCGGTGTGGGATGATGGACATGGCCACCGCAGTGTTTGACAAACTTGACTCCAAGAATGGGGTTTCCTGGAACGCACTGATTTCTGGGTTTGCAAGGAAGGGTGATGGAGAGACTGCTCTGATGACCTTTGCGGAGATGCTGAGGAACGGGTTTGAGGCGACACATTTTACGTACTCCAGCGTCTTCAGTTCTATCGCTCGTTTAGGTGCACTTGAGCAGGGGAAGTGGGTACATGCACATATGATTAAGTCTCGGCAGAAAATGACTGCATTTGCTGGAAACACATTGCTTGACATGTATGCAAAATCAGGGAGCATGATCGATGCTAGAAAGGTGTTTGACCGTGTGGATGATAAGGATCTAGTTACTTGGAACACAATGCTCACAGCATTTGCACAATATGGACTGGGGAAGGAAGCAGTCTCCCATTTTGAGGAGATGAGGAAATCTGGCATTTACCTGAATCAGGTCACCTTCCTTTGCATTTTGACTGCCTGTAGCCATGGAGGACTGGTGAAGGAGGGCAAGCGCTACTTTGAAATGATGAAGGAGTACGATTTAGAACCGGAGATTGATCATTTTGTTACGGTTGTTGCTCTTCTTGGCCGAGCTGGTTTACTAAATTTTGCTCTGGTCTTTATATTTAAAATGCCCATTGAGCCAACTGCTGCAGTTTGGGGAGCCTTGCTTGCGGCTTGCAGAATGCATAAGAATGCTAAAGTAGGACAATTTGCAGCTGATCATGTCTTTGAACTTGACCCAGATGATAGTGGTCCACCTGTCTTGTTGTATAACATATACGCATCCATGGGCCAATGGGATGCTGCTGCTAGAGTGAGGAGGATTATGAAGACAACTGGTGTGAAGAAGGAACCTGCATGCAGTTGGGTTGAGATGGAGAATTCTGTGCACATGTTTGTGGCAAATGATGATACCCATCCACGAGCAGAAGAGATATATAAGATGTGGGGTCAGATAAGCAAGAAGATTAGGAAAGAAGGATATGTCCCTGATATGGCTTATGTGCTTCTGCGTGTGGATGATCAAGAGAGGGAGGCAAACTTACAGTACCACAGCGAGAAGCTCGCGCTTGCATTTGCGCTGATCGAAATGCCTGCGGGGGCAACAATTCGTATCATGAAGAATATTAGGATATGTGGGGATTGCCACTCTGCATTCAAATACATCTCCAAAGTTTTTGGAAGGGAGATTGTTGTGAGGGACACAAATAGATTTCACCATTTCAGTAATGGATCTTGTTCCTGTGCAGATTACTGGTGATTCTGCCAAGATTTGGTGCGTTTATGAATCTACAAGGCCATGGGTTGATTCAGTAACAGCCAACAAGAACCTTTCTATGGACTTATGATAAAGGCAAAACCATTTCTGCTCGATTCTATCTGTCAACGGAGCAAACAGCATGCTGTGGCCCTCAAGACCATTCGACATCCTTCATGCGGGATGGACCCCAGAAGACATGTGCTTTCATCCCTGCAGCACAATCACTAAAATTTGGCGGGTTGAGAAAGCAGGATCATTGTCTGTGTGTGGCTTATGGGTTCCTGAGAGGAAAGTAGGCCTGCATTTGGAGGCGCGATCTCCGACTGGAAACACACTGCAATCCACAACTTGAAACACACTTCAGGTGGCTTTCTTAGTTTCTTTCAGGTAAAAGTTTCCAACAACCTATCCTGCTCATACGTGCTAATGAATGACAGTCTGCTGATTTCCATAAGGAAAAGCATTCCCGCCAGCGCGCCGGCCGAATCGATCTGTCAGTCGCACACGAGTCATGCGATCCGCGTGGATCTAGCGGCCGCGTTGCCTCGCATAATATGACAAATCGCCTGGGCCCGTCACCAATTGTTTTCCCTTTCTTTAGGAGTGCCTAGAACTCATCTATATAAGATATAATTTGGTCTCATTCATCTAAAAACAAAACCAGATATAAAGTAGTAGTACAACTCATGTCAACATACACACATCTTATAGTCACATCCAATGGCTATAAAAGGTGAGTGAGACATAACTAAAACTCAGCTAGATGAATTTTAGCAAAACCGTATTTCTTTTCTCTCACGGTCGTTGTAGTCTCTTTCCTCTGGTTCTCTTCTTTCCTCTCGTTCATTCTTCTCTTTCCTGTGCTAGAGCACGGCGAGGCGTAGGTCGGCGTCCACTTTTTGCTGGAACCAATTTGTGACGGATCTGAAACCTGAAAACGGTGGTGCTCCCATGCTGCAACCATGGCACCTGCGGAGCTGCAAACGACGGTGCCCCGTGCTACAACGGTTAACGCAAAAACTGCATCCAGTACATAAGAAAGCTTCAACCAAACATTGACAAATGGGAGAAGTTGCAACCGTTGAAAGAAAAGCTTCAACAACAAATGAAAAAAGCTTCAACCAAAGATTTGAGGAATCTTCAGCAGGCCACTACTGAAGTTCTTGCTAGGCTAGAGTTTTTTTGCTGGAACGGGCGGACAGAGTTCAAGTTCTCGACCAGTTTTTTTTTTTTTGCTGCAACTAAGTGTTTTTTTGCTGGAACCAGCTTTAAATTTTGCTACCAACTATTTGGATTTTTATTGGAACAAATCAAAAAAAATTGCTACCATACTTAGTTCCCCTGCTGGAACCAGTGTATTTTTTTGCTACAAGTGTCTTCGCTTTTTGCTGGAACTAAACTTTTTTTTTGCTTCCATGCCATTTTTTCTGGAACCACCGTATCATTTTTGCTACAACCATTTTGATCTTTTGCTACTACTGCCTTGTTTATTTGTTATATCCATTTTTCATGAGGTTACCGAGACTCACAACTATGTGTTTTTTGCTGTTACCATTGTCGATTATTGCTACCACTGGTATCGACATTTTGCTGGTTTCAGGCCGATGCGAATAAGAGTGCAACCAAAAATGGAGGCGAGCAGCGAACTACGACAATGGCGACGTCATTTTGTTGAAACCTCCGTTAGTTTTTGCTACGACTGGGCCAGATTTTTGTTACATCTATTTTGGATGGCAGTAGTCGTCGTTTGTGGGGAAACCAATGCGACAAGTATCAGCGGCGAGGGATGGCAGTTGCAACCAGCGACGACCTGCGGGACCAGCAGCGCAACGAGTCAGGCGAGCAGCGACGATGGTTGAAAGTGCTAATTGTGCACGCTTTTTTTGAGCTCGTCGTTGGCATGCTTCAAGCTCGCCGACAATGAGGTTAGGCACGATCACCGAGGGGCACGTGAGGATGTGCTAGCGGGGGAGCCCCTCCTCGAGCTGAGCCGGTCGCTGCCATTGTGGATCCGGTGGATCCGGCCGCCGTCTTCGCCCGATGCGGGGCACACAGCTCCTTTTTGTTTCTCATTGTGGTGTGGGGCTCTGACGCAGATCCGATGGCCCTCAATTGTTGCATCTGATGGCTGGGGCCGACCGGCCGAGTATTTCGGCTGGCGCGCGGCCACCTAGCAACGTCCTTTTCGGAACCTAATTTTTGCATCAGATAATTTCAATGAGGAGAAAACAAATTATATATCCGTAATTCCAGAAGTGTAAGGCTGGGTGATTTTGCTACTTATGCACGGTGTACATTTCAGGGTATATTATACCGGGTTCAGCTCAGAGCTCACGAAGCTAAGCATTGCCCTTTGGGACCGATGAATGATGATAGTTATTTCCCTTCGTCCCAAAATAACTGTCTCAAACCTAGTATAATTTTATACTAAAGCTAGTATAAAGTTGAGACACTTATTTTAGGATGGAGGGAATACTTAGTCTTCATTCTTTGGGTATGTGCTTCCCGTGCACTACTTCACAAACTATATCTACTAGTTAATTGCTCGTGCGTTGCCACGGTACATATATGTTCTTATGATTCAACATCAATTCTGACTAACAAAATATGTAGAATCCTTGTGTATATGAGTTTTTTTTTGTATTTCTTGTTATTCCTTCACCCATTTCTTCCACTTTTTCAATCCAAGGTTGTGACCCTTGTCACCACCTTGATGGCGCACCCTGCTTAATTATAATCCTCCTTTACACCTTCATTTATACATAGTTAAAATTTAAACATATAACTCCACACTTGTCATATTTAATACTTCCTCTGTTCCATTATATAAGATGTATTGATTTCCGTGCAAGTCAACCATTTCAATGTTTGATCAAGATTATAGAATAAAATAACAACATCTAGTGATTGGGGCGCACCCTTGGTGCGCCCCGTGAGAGGAAGTTGGGGCGGTGCCGGATGGGATGCGCCCCTTTCACTTTCCTATTTATATCATGTATTGTTATTGTTCTATGTACAACTATTGCGTGAGCAGTGCTAGGGTAGGACATGCTTATCAAGCAGCCGTTTTTGTAAGCTTCATGACATGTGCAATAGGGTAGCTTGCAAAGTGAACTCATTAGCACACTACATTTGTATGAACATGCGATGGCACATACATTAATAGGTGAAAAATCAGTTGTTTAATGTATTCTGGCAAACATCTAGCTCTGTTAAGTCACCATTAGGCGAAGAATACTACCATGACAATGTAACTACATGATGTTGAGCTACTTCAACTACATTGGTGAATCCATCCTGTAAGCTTCAAAAATCTGTAAAAAAAACTAATAGTTAAAACTGTGAGAGCTGTGATATTTATCTTAGCTCACAGGGATAAACACACTAACAATAGGAAAGAGCATGTATTATGTGCATCATTTTATGTTTACACAATACAATATACATGATGATCAATCGAATACCATATGTTATTAGAACCAAAGCCTCTAACCCGAGTTGAATATGGAAATTGCAGGAACTATGAGAAGTAGATGGAATTGCAAATAGTTACATCTTTTTTAAAAAACATAAGTAAAAAAGAAGAAAACTTTGAATTATTTACAAGCAGTGTTTTTCCTTTGCCTGAATAAATTAGGACATGGCTGATAATCTTGATGTAAAGACATACCTTATTTAACTGAAAGGCCATAATGAGAGATCATCTTCCTGCTTTTGGCTAACAAAACTACCACTACATCTCCAATTTTTTAGTGGGATCATTATCGACATCTCTCTGCTAAGACAGTGTTACATGTATCATGGAAGGAAGGATATAATAGCAAGGAGACATAGGTAATTCTGAACCAAGATAAGGCACAAGATGAAGTTAAGAAGGAGACCTGACTTAGCCATGCACATCGCTCAGAAATCAATTGGTATGGTGGTGTCAGTAGCTGCTCGTGCAATCAGAGCATACAAGGATAATTGCTCATCATGGCGTGGAATGATAAGTACTTCATTAGTATAAATGAGGGAGTCACGAAGAGAGGGTACTCTGAATAGGAAATGTTTCTTAAGAAATTCAACATACTTGAAACAGAAACATGAAAGTTATCAGCACTGTCATTATCCTCAAATGCAAATCAGCAGCAACTATGTGAAAGAAAAGAAGCACACTTGGTATGTAGCACAACATGAGAACAACAGATGAAGTACTATATAAGCATAATTATCAATGTCTTCGAGGGAAACTACCCTTCAAATGTGACTCCACGGTGATCTTAAACAAACTTGAACCTGCAAGTGCTCCATTAGCTGACATATGAATTTTATCAGCACAAGCTTCATGTGTATAAACATGATTGAAATGAATCATAATTAATGGTTATAGTCAATAAAATGGTAGAATGGGTTATATTAACAAACATATAAGTACCTAATCGTGTTACGTCTATTGGACAGTGCATTCAAAATCATGTGATAGTTTTCTAACTTTCTCTAATCCAATAGACTTGAATACTACAACACAAAGACTGATATTTTAGGTTCTTCTTACATCCTTTAAGAAGATTTAAGATTTATTTTATTGCAGAAAGTGCATTGTTTAGATGCCGGACGGATCTCATACATTACATCTGCGTGATTATGCATATGTCGTCAATTTACACCTCTGATTGTCGCCTTGTACTTGTGAAGACCCGGTCGTCAATTTGCACCTCTGATTGTCGCCTTGTACTTGTTGCTTAACTTCTTGTTGATGTACCTTTATACGAAGCACCCAATCTATAAACTTCGAGATTGAGATAGCTAATTTGAAATTATGCAAAATTTATACCCTAAGACCGGTATAGGTATACAAGCCAATACGGTGGGTTGATCTTAATTTTTACCAAGAACAAACATATCAAGACACAAAAAAGGAGTTCATAGAAAAGAATCCCTAGGAGAGTGACCAATATACAGATATCTAAGCAAACTTGTTAACTCCAGAATTCAGCTAGTCCAACTTACAAAAGCCACACAATTCATCGCCTTGTACTTGTTACTTACCCAATTGATGAATACGCTCAACAGATCCTAGTTTCTATATCAATCCCAAGCACAGCTGATGTATGCCAAGACCTGCCATGCTAGCGGTCATATTCAGCTCAATTAATCAAATTACGCCAGTTTCAGTGGCCACTTTAAAAAGTTCCAAATTCGAGTCTTAGAAACATTTTTGGCTTGATATAGAAAAAAAAAATATGGCTCACACACAGTTACCAACTCGTATTAAGCTAATCATCATAGCATATAATAAAACAGCAGCAGTAAATAAAGCCCTTCAGTGTACTAATATGTTACCTAAACTTATTCAAGTGGAATGAAAGATGATTGCAATAATATGAAACTCTACTGGGTTTTTTTTGTAAAATTTGAACACATAAACAATACCTCTGCATCTTAAAAATTATAAAAAACTTGTTACGTAATGCTGGATAATAAGTCTCTTCACCACAGTCCAAGACTTCTTCCACGGTTTCCTGCCATTTTCACAACCAAAATAAACAATAATTATCAACAAAGGGGAATCTGGTGCTCAACACTTTTTTCTGATGAGAAGAGGCAGAGTACCAGAGGGTCGGGGGCGGGGATCGAAGGGAGGTGGCGTCTCCGAGTACAAGCAGAAGTGGAAGCAGAGGCTTCTCCCACCACCACCACCACAACCAGCCGGCGGCGCCTCTGGTCCAGATGCCGGATGCGCTTGTCACCTCCGTGCGGTGGAGTAGTGGCGGCAGGGGAGTTATGTCATTTGTGTCAAAGAACATTCGAGGTTGCTGCTGAAGACATGGACCTCCTATGGCATGTGTTTGGGAGGTTGCTGCTGAAGACATGAACGCAGACACTAACCTCCTATGTCATGTGTGGTGGCTCGTCCCTCCCATTCGACGTCTTGCTGAAGACATGGACCGGCGCTGCACAACACAACACAACAAAGGGAGCTTGGCTAAAGATAAAATAAAATGCACTTGAAAGTGTATAGGCTTCAGTCAGATGCAGAAGCACAGTTGATTACAATTTTAAGAATTATAGCAGATAACTAATGTTGCTGTTTAAACTATTAGGGCAGAATTTGTTGCATAACACGTAGAATAGTAACCCGTGTATAAGCATGATCCATGTTTTGTTTTTGTTATTCAAATCACTAACGATCATTCATAAACATTGGTTTCTCTCCCCATTCCGGCACAGTAAGGACACATGTACACACATGACCTATGTTTTGTTTCCGCTATTAAAATGACTGATCACCATAGATAAACACCATTTTCTCCCCTAATTCTATGAAGTACTCCTGACTAAACAGCAAACTGTACAATTTCACATATACAACATTCATTAAAATATCAGATGCAGGTCCATGAAGCAGGAAGAATCAGATAATTCTAAAACCACTCTGAACAAGATATGGTTAAATGCAAACATATAGGGTAATGGATTCAATGGTTAGACAGACTCTCAAAAAGGTAGACACGGACTCGCAAAAAGGCAGGCGTACCTGTTTCAACCAACACTCCTGATGTTTATGCTCATATTTATCTGGTGAATAGCAGCCAAACTCTGATGGGCAATATACCCATATATTGCACTTCAATTCACCTGGCTTGGCATTCCTAGCCTGGTCTAGACATGCTTGACAATAATCAGCAACAGATTCTTTGTGGTGCCTTAAGCCCCATTTCACAGCAGCGCCACCATAATCGGCATGTAGCTCAGTGTTGCATTGTGGTCGCAAAGGTGGACCAGCTATTATTTCTTCTTCTGCAACAAACTATTTGAGACTCAATCTCCAAGAAATTCAAAAGATATTCTGTAACTATAATTCCAACACAATGGGTCGGACTTTGGCACCACAGATAATCGGAGCTTCATGAAATATAATTAACATAGGCAATGGTAGAGAAGCAACCTTCTGGTTCATTCGCAGGTTTGTCATCATGCTCGGTGTGTGGGACTTTGTGACAGTCCGATGCCGACGTTTCAGAAGATTCCCCCTTCTTTTCCGTTTCCGTCGTGTGATTAGATTTATTCGTTGCATCGTCATGTAGTTTGCATCGCATCATGCATGGCATCATGTCATCTGTGCTCGTCTGGTGTGGCTAGTTGCACCTCATTGTTTGAGTGTGAGCGCATGTGTGTATGTGCCTTAGGGCCTTGCAATGTGATTGGGTGCAACAAGTTCAAGCTCGTAACCCTTTTGCACCAAGGACCTAAAAACCTTCTCTCCCCTCCTCTCCTCTTTTATTTGTTTTTGTGGTTTGCTAAGGTGTCCGTTTTAACCCCTATTAAAAAAGGGTTCGTCTTCTTTTAAAAAAAATATCATTTTATTAAATGTGGGGACAACCCCTTGGGTTTCCTTTATTTTCCCTTTTGTTTATTTTTCTAAAACGTCTCATTTACTTTTCTCCTTTAAGGAGCTCTTATTTTATTCTTTAAAGAAAAAAGGGTTTTATTTTTATTTGTTTAAAAAGCCCAATCTATTTTTAAAGTTGGGGTTTATTTATTTATTTTAAAAGAGTGAAAGGCATTTTTTTAAATTTTGTTAAAACTTTTTCTTTTGTGTTTGTTCTCTGTTTTTCTAAAAAAAGAGGAAATTAGAGAGAGGGGGAGAGCAAACCGGCTAAGGCCAAGCCCAGGCCCAAGCCTCCCGTAGCCCTAGCGCTGCTCGTCCCCATGTCCTAGCCCAGCGCGCCGGCTTCTTCCTCCCCTGTGCGTTCTCTCCTCGTCCCCGTGCTCCTCTCCTGATCCCCTTCTTCCCTAGCGACTTCTCCCCCTCTCGCCGATCCTTCCTCCGCTCTCCTCCCGTGGTGCCACGCCTTCCTACTCGCCCTAGGTCGCCGGAGCCGTGCTCGCCTCCCCGCCGCCAGCGGTCCCACCCCCCCCCCCCCCCCCGCCGTCATCTCCTCTACGTGCTCCCTTCCTCGCCACGCCCCCTCGTGGTCCCTGCGCCGTTCTCCGCCATGCCCTCGCCCTCGCCTCTCCTCGCCTCCGGTCGCCGCTCGCCAGGTCCCTCGCCGCCGCGCCGCCTCGGCTCGCCGTTCTCCCGCTCGTCGCCGCCCACCTACAGGAGCCCCGCGCCCCGCGCCTCCCCGTCGCCGCGCCTGCCCGGGTTGCCGCGTCGTGGCCTCTCCGCGCCGTCCTGCCACGTCTCCCGCGCCTCCCGCGCGCTGCCGTGCTCGCCGCCGTAAGCTCCGCGTTGCGCCGGCCGCCGTGCCCGCCAAGGACGTCTCCCGCGTGCCGCCATGGGCATGCTACCAGCTAAATGATGCTGTTGCATAGTGAGTTGCTGCTGAATTGATGGTCCCATGCCGAGCTGTGCCGATGCGCCGCTGCCGCTACTGCGTTTTTTCTGCTGCCGCGATGTTGTTGCTGTCGTTGCCTTGCGCTGCTAGCTAGCTAGTTGGAGCCCTTGATGTTGCATGCTGCTGCCTTGCCTGCTGCCCTGGTGCCGTTTTGTGCCATAGCTGTGCTGCCTTGCTGTTGCTGCTGCGTTTTGCTGTTGCTTACTGTTGCTGTTGATGTGCCGATAGCTGCTGCTATTGCTTGTTGCCGCCGCTTGCTGCTTTGCTGTTGCTAGTGCTGCTGCCTGCCTGTGTGTTGCCTTTTGTTGTTGCTTAGTGATGTAGATGATTGTTGTCCCACTGCTTGATGTTGCCTAGCTAGATGTTGCTGCTTGTAGTTTGCTGCTAGATGGCTTAGTGCTATTAGCTGTTAGATGCTGCTGTAGTTTGCATGCCTGCTAGCTCGCTAGTTGACGTAGCTTACATGCTAGTAGATGTCGTTGCGTGTGCTGCTATTTGCCGCCGCCGCGTGCGCCATTCCCTCCTTCATGGTTCTGACGAGACCCGAGTACCACGACGTCAACTACGTCCCCAACGACCCCGACGACCCCGGAAACGAGTTCGACTACTGACGCCGAAGACCGTGAACCACGACGCCGAGAGAACGACTAACGTCGACGAGACGAGTACGACTACTTCCACGACTTCCTCGACGACCGTTGTTCCCCTTCACCGAACCGAACCCCTCCGAATTGCACGCCTCGAAGGTATACCGGTGGAACGTTGTCGTGACCGTGTGCATGTGATGTATGAATGTATGTTTTGCGTCGTATGTTGTCGTAGCACGTTGTCTCACTTTTGTTGTGCCCCGACACATGGGAACCCGATATACGGGATCACCCCGTTCTTATTTAGCGTTCCCGCACACGCTTCCAGATCGTGGCACCGATATCTCGTTGAGTATCGGGATAGGTACGTTGTCGTGGCATCGTTTCCGTCTTGCCGACACAGTTTCCCTTTCGCTCGCCATGGCGACACCTGCTTCTCTCCCTTCTTGCCGTGCTTGAACTTGCATGCATAACACATTCATCACATATAATCGTGTGTTGCATGTTTCTTCTGCCGTAGCTCCGATCTATGTTTCGCGTGTTACCCGACTAGGATGTCATGTAGGATCATCGCTCACCCCTTGCCATGTTAACAACATTTAATATTGCATGTTAAATAATCGGGAGTGAACTAATAATTAAACGTGGAGTTTCGTCGATATGCAACCCGTTGCATATCGAGCTTCATTTAATGTGTAGTCTTTGCGTGAGGTGAATTGCAATGCCATCCCTTGCATCAATGAACTGATCATGCATCATAGTAGGTTATGCATCATGTGGTGAATATTTGTGTTGATGTTTGTTTCCGGTTTGCTCCGTCTCGATAGAGTTCCGCAAGCGTGTCGGGATGTGAGGACCCGTTCGACTACGTCTGTTCGTCTGCTCCACGGAGTCATTCTTCTTCCAAGCGGGATCTCATGCGAGATGACCATTTCCCCAGATATCATTACTATCATTGCCATGCTAGTTTTATCGCTTCTATCGTTTATGTCGCGTTGCCTACCACTTGTTAAATATCAGTCTCTCAACAATGACATGAAACCTTCAACCTGTTCGACCTAGCAAACCACTGCATGGCTATGTTACTGCTTGCTTAACCTTGTTGTTAGCGTTGCTAGTTGCAGGTGTAGATGCTTCCATGTGATAACATGGGTCCCTTGTCATATCACCATATTAAATGCTATTTAATTTAATGCACCTATATACTTGGTAAAAGGTGGAAGGCTCGGCCTTTCTAGCCTGGTGTTTTGTTCCACCTTTGCCCCCTTAGTTTCGGCTACTGGTGTTATGTTCCATAATTGAGCGCTCCTACCACGATCGGGGTTGTTATGGGGACCCCCTTGATAATTCGTTTTAGATTAAAGCTGGTCTGGCAAGGCCCAACTTTGGTACAACATTTGCCTAATAATTAATGAACTGCATAGGGAGTAATTAACCCGAGGATAATTTAATCAACCCCCTTGGGCCAGTGCTCCGCATGAGTGTTGGTCCACCCACCTAGCAGTCGGCAGTGCCACCTCGGGGCCACTCGAGGTTTGGCTACCGTCCACTACGCATAGACGGTGTGTCCTGAGAACGAGATACGCGACTCCTATCGGGTTCGTCGACACACCGGGTGGCCTTGCTAGATTAGTTTTACCTTTGACGAGATATCTTGTGCATCAGGATTCCGGTGATGCTTTGGGTAATCTCAGAGTTGAGGTTTTCCACTAGGGAATCCGACGAGATCGCGAGCTTCGTGATTGAGGATTTCTATGCGGCTTGTGGTAATTTGTGATGGACTAGTTGGAGCACCCCTGGAGGGTTAAATCTTTTCGGAAAGCCGTGCCCGCGGTTATGTGGCAACGTGGAAGCTTTGTTTAACACTGGTTCTAGATAACTTGAAGTT
The DNA here is from genome assembly GCF_904849725.1 of Hordeum vulgare subsp. vulgare. Taxonomy (NCBI): domain Eukaryota; kingdom Viridiplantae; phylum Streptophyta; class Magnoliopsida; order Poales; family Poaceae; genus Hordeum; species Hordeum vulgare. Next base: position 473,859,673 of record NC_058522.1, read on the forward strand.
AATTAATTACAATATGCCAACTCAGTGCGTAACCGTGACTGTCTCTTTCGTGAGTTCCTTCTCCGATCGAGGACACGGTGGGGTTATGTCTGGCGTAGGTAGGTGTTCAGGATCATTCATTTGATCATCAGTAGTTCACGTCCGTTATGCGTAGATCATCCCCCTCTTATTTCTTGTACTCGTAAGTTCGCCACCATATAAATGCTTAGTCGCTGCTACAACCTCACCACTTAACCATATCTCACCCATTAAGCTTTGCTAGTCTTGATACCTTTGGAAATGAGATTGTTGAGTCCCCTGTGGCTCACAGATTACTACAACACCAGTTGCAGGTACAGGTAAAGGTTACTTGACGCGAGCGCGTTGATTGTTCATTTGGAGTTGCTTCTTCTTCTTCTTCTTCATCGATCTAGGATGGGTTCCAGACCGGCAGCCTGGGATAGCAAGGATGGACGTCGTTCTTCTTTTGTCGTTTGTTTTCGTCCGTAGTCGGACCCTACTCTTACTCTTGATGAATATGTACTGTACTGCTGTGACTCTGATGTAGCTTGTGGCGAGTGTAAGCCAATTCTATTATATATGTCTTCTTTTCAGTACATGTACTTGTAATGATATCCATTCTTGCGACACCACAAGATGCGCTTCTATCCCTGACGAGGCCCCGTGGCAATTTGAGGATAGGGTCGCATATTGGGCGTGACAACTTGGTATCAGAGCAGTACCGACCTAGGACCCCCCTTGATTGATCGAACTTGGCCGTGTCGAGTCTAGTGAAAAAAACTGCTTTGAGTCTAGTTATATATCGGAGAGTAGGATTCTTTTTTCTCCTCTTCTATGCTCTGGTGAGGAATCTTGATGTAATATTTTAATTCTACTCCTCTTCTCACTCAAAAAAAAATTTAGGATCACGCGGATATTTTTGGAATCTATATGATGCCGATGTGACGGAGTTCTGTCTTGGTGCCTCCTATCTGCTTTGAGTTTCAGGGGAGTTGAGCTCCAGGGTATTCTTGAGCACATCTTTATCATTCATATTTCTTAGTATATCAGAACGAAGGATGTTCGTAATTGCTTCAATACTAGTAGTGGCGAGATAACCCCGATGTCCCCAGTACTGGTGCAGATTGTTCGGGAGTACTGCCATACTTTGTATCGTTGTGATCACGAGGGTTTGTTGTAGATGAAGGTCCGAGATTCTTGTTGTGTGTTGACGGATGTGATACATGTGATAGGTTAGTATAGGAGTTGTGTGATTATTACTCCTTGTATCCGTGTACCAGATTGCATGACCAGATATTTTGGGAATTCTTAGGTGGGAATTCAAGTAGTTACTTATAGGACGATCTCCCAACAAATTTGTGTTGCTTCGATGTCAAGTGGTGATTTCAGATCTTTCCAAGAGGTGTTCTCATAGTTTTTATGTGAGAATGAAAATTCTTTTGTTCGTTCAATTGTCATGTCAATTCCTTCTCAACTGGAGTCATCGTATCAATTCCATTCAACCGGTGTGCTTCTCTTCAACTGAATTCAATCTTATCTAATTTTGCAAGATCGTTCTCTCTTTTATGCCGGAGTTCATCTCATATGTTCCAAGTCGTCTTTGTTTTTCCCCGCCCTCCCACCCTTTTTCTTCAGTGATTGGATTTTCATCCAAGAGTTTTCTTTTCATGGTGCTTCCGCTGTCTGTTCTTTTCTCTATTACCCGGTGATTCATTGTGAAGATTCTCAGGAGCTTCATGTTCATCCTTATTCAGTCTTGTTATTTTTTCCGGTGAATTCAATTTAGTTGTCTGTGTCATCTTATCCATTCATCCTTGTAATTCTTTCCTATGTGGGAAATTTTTATCAGTCTATCTTCTTGTCGTCGTTTCTCTCTATTCTATCCGGAGCGTTGAAGTTATCTCAGAATTCTTGTTCTCAATTCTTTTAATTATTTCGAGGTTCTCAACCTCATCTAGTTCTCGTCATACCGGTGCAATATCTCTCGTTCCAGCAATCTTTTCTAACGGTGGTTTCTTTGAGTAGGCCCATAACCCACAGGTTTTCCCAAAATCTTATCTGGCTCTTTTAATCTTTTCCCGGAGATCCTTTATTCTTTCAACTATGACGTAAGTATGATTTCATCAGTCATATCCTTTATTCAAGATCAATTTGAATTAATTCTCATAATTGGCTCAACCTTTCATTCTTCATTATTCCGGAGTGTCTTAGTAATTCTTGGTGTTGTTCCCGTCGTCATTCTCAGCTTGCAATTCGAAGGAGTGTTTCTCTCAATCTTGGTCCATTCTCTTCGTGATTCATCGTTTCAGCCTTCTGGCATCATCTTGAATTATTCCCAATCATGAGTAATCTCTTTCTGGCTATCCGGTGCTTCTTTGAGTTGTTTTCATTCTCGTTCCTCCGAAGGCCACCATGTTAGAAGATTCTTCGTTCTCAGCTTTCAGCTTTCATCCTCAATTCTTCTCAATTGTTGTCTCTTCGTTCATCTCTCGGGTTTTTTCGGTGCCTTGTTATAGTTTTCTCTCAGGTGGCTCATGATCCCTTCTTTCTCATGTTTTTCCATTCATTGATGGTTGCCTCATTTATTTGAATTCTCACCGGTATTTGTTGCAACAATTCTTCCAGTTTGTGCTCATATCTCTCCTCAATCTTTTCAGAAGAATAAGTTGGATGCGAGATCCGTTGCTTGTCATCAATTTAATTTGGTGAAGGATAAGCATAACATAATTCTTATTCTTGTTTCATCAAATGATTTCAATTCTTCTTCCGGAGTGGCGCATGATATCGATTCTTTTCTCAGGTGCTTATCTTTCTTTTCGGAGTTCCAAGTTCTATCAAGTATCTCTTTGTGAATCCTCATCTAAATCTTGGCAAGGTCATAATCTTATTCTTTTCTACCTTCATATCGTTGCGTCATTCATTTTGATACGGAGGCTCATCATGCTGGTTCTTCAAGGATGTGATTCATTCTCAAAGTGTTCTTCAAGATTCTTGTTGGAGTACCTCAAGTTTTCTTCTCTTGCTTTTCCAAGTGCATTGTTCTTCCTTTATCATTTGAGGTGGTATTATAGCATTCTTGTTAGTGTAGGAGCCTCGAAGAGCTTTCCTTTCAAGGATGAGATAATTAAACCCACCAATTCCAGGATCATGAGATATTTTATACCCAGGATCTCTTCATTGAGCTATCTTCGTTTGGGATTTCACCTAAAGCTTTTCCTATGGATTGTTGCTATCATGGTGCTTGTCATTAATACTAGTTCTCAATGTATCCTCTTGGTGTAAGAAGTTTTGATATCTTTGCTTTCAACTATCCTTGTTTCTTTTAGTGGTTGGTTGTCACCTCATTTATGTTGAGATGATCTTCATAAGCCACCTACTATCTTGTTCTTCGTTGTTGGTTTTCCAACTGCTACGTCAATTCTCTGTCCGGAGGCCCTTCAATTCTATTGTGTTGATAGTTGTCATTCTTTTCTTCATTATCTTCTTCCGCTTCAACTAGTTCATATTCTATTGTTCCAGAGGCATTGTGATGTCGCTCTTTTGGATCTATCATGTTGTTCTATCAAGATCATGGTGTTCCCTTGTTCTATTTACTTGTTTATTGTGAATATTGTCTAATTCTCTCTTCTTATCGAATTTTTTGTCCCATTTTCCAACCGAAGTGCTGCCGAAATTTTCCGTGAATTCTTGCTTCTTTCTCATATCATTCCTCATCTATCTGCAACCTTCAAGGATTGTTGGTTTCACTCGTTTCTCAAAGAAGCGACTAAGTTTTACCTCTTGTTCTTTCTCATCCTCTCCCCCTTCCATTCTTGGATCTCGGGGCGAGATCCTCTTGTAGTGTAGGAGAGTTGTGACACTCGGATGCCGACGTTCCAGAAGATTCCCCCTTCTTTTCCGTTTCCGTCGTGTGATTAGATTTATTCGTTGCATCGTCATGTAGTTTGCATCATCGCATCATGCATGGCATCATGTCATCTGTGCTCGTCTGGTGTGGCTAGTTGCACCTCGTTGTTTGAGTGTGAGCGCATGTGTGTATGTGCCTTAGGGCCTTGCAACGTGATTGGGTGCAATAAGTTCAAGCTCGTAACCCTGTTGCACCGAGGACCTAAAAACCTTCTCTCCCCTCCTCTCCTCTTTTATTTGTTTTTGCGGTTTGCTAAGGTTTCCGTTTTAACCCCTATTAAAAAAAAGGGTTCGTCTTCTTTTTTTAAAAATATCATTTTATTAAATGTGGGGACAACCCCTTGGGTTTCCTTTATTTTTCATTTTTCTAAAACGTCTCATTTTCTTTTCTCCTTGAAGGAGCTCTTATTTTATTCTTTAAAGAAAAAAAGGGTTTTATTTTTATTTGTTTAAAAAGCCCAATCTATTTTTAAAGTTGGGGTTTATTTATTTACTTTTAAAAGGAGTGAAAGGCATTTTTTTAATTTTGTTAAAACTTTTTCTTTTGTGTTTGTTCTCTGTTTTTATAAAAAAAGAGGAAATTAGAGAGAGGGAGAGAGCAAACCGGCTAAGGCCAGGCCCAAGCCCAAGCCTCCCGTAGCCCTAGCGCTGCTCGTCCCCCTGTCCTAGCCCAGTGCGCCGTCTTCTTCCTCCCCTTTGCGTTCTCTCCTCGTCCCCGTGCTCCTCTCCCGATCCCCTTCTTCCCCAGCAACTTCTCCCCCTCATGCCGATCCTTCCTACGCTCTCCTCCCGTGATGTCGCGCCTTCCTGCTCTCCCTAGGTCGCCGGAGTCGTGCTCGCCTCCCAGCCGCCAGCGGTTCCCGCCCACCCGCCGTCATCTCCTCTGCGTGCTCCCCTCCTCGTCGCGCCCCCTCGTGGCCCTGTGCCGTTCGCCGCCATGCCCTCGCCCTCGCCTCTCCTCGCCTCTGGTCGCCGCTCGCCAGGTCCCTCGCCGCCGCGCCGCCTCGGCTCGCCGTTCTCTCGCGCGTCACCGCCCACCTGCAGGAGCCCCGCGCCCTGCACCTCCCTATCGCCGTGCCCGCCCGGGTTGCCGCACCGTGGCCTCTCCCCGCCGTCCTGCCATGTCTCCCGCGCCTCCCGTGCGCTGCCGTGCTCGCCGCCGCAAGCTCCGCGCTGCGCCGGCCGCCGTGCCCGCCAAGGACGTCTCCCGCGTGCCGCCCTACCGCCATGGGCATGTGTGACAGCCCGAGACCGACGCTCCAGAAGATTCCCCCTTTATTCCGTTTCCGTCGTGTGGCTATTTTATTTTGTTGGTTGCTTCATCATGTAGTTTGCATCATCGCGTCATGCTTGGCATCATGTCATCTGTGCTTGTCTGGTGTGGCTAGTTGCACCTCGTTGTTTGAGTGTGAGCGCATGTGTGTATCTGCCTTAGGGCCTTGCAACGTGATTGGGTGCAACAAGTTCAAGCTCGTAACCCTGTTGCACCGAGGACCTAAAAAACCATCTCTCCCCTCTCGTCCCTCTCTTATTCTTTTTGTGGTTTGCTAAAGTTTTCGTTTTAACCCCTTCAAATAAATGCGTCTTCTTTTAAAAAAAACCTTTTATTAAATGTAGGGGCAACCCTTGGGTTTTTATTTTATTTCTCCTTTTGTTTTATTTTAAAACCCTCTCATTTTCTTTTCTCCTTTAAAGAGCTTTTATTTTATTCTTTAAATAAAAGGGGTTTGATTTTATTCTTTTGTAAGAAAGAGGTTTTATTTTATTCTTCAAAAGGTTTTTATTTTTATTTTTTTTAAAAGGCCCAATCTATTTTAAAAGTTTGGGGTATATTTTTAAAGGAGTAAAAGGCATTTTTTTATTTTATTAAAACATATTTTACTTTTATGTTTGTTCTCTGTTTTTATTATAAAAAACAAATGGGGAGAGAGGAGGAGCCTGCCCAGGCCCAGTCGGCAAGGCCTAGGCAGCTCCTCCCGTGCCCTAGCGACGCTCCCCCTCGTCCTCCTCGTGGCTCCCTCACTGCCCCGATCCCCTTCTCCCCCTCTCGCGCAGCGCCATCTTCCCCGATCCCCTCGCCCTAGGCCGTCGCCCGCGCCTCCCTGTCGCCAGTCGTCGCGCCATGGTCTCTCCCCGAGCTGGCCGTCAGGCCCCGCGCGCCTCCGGCAGCCCCGCGCTGCGCCTCCCCGCGTGTTGCTCCGCATCGCCGGTGCGCCTCGCCTCCCTACCGAGCAAGCTGTCGTGCCGGCTCTCTGCGCGTCCGTCACCCTGGCCTCCTCGCCGACATCCCCGTGCGCCGTCCGTCGCTCCCCGAGCTCGCCGCCCCTCGGCCTCGCGCTCGCTGCTTGCCGGCGGCGCCCTGCTGCTGTTCCTCGGTGCCGTGCTGGCCATGGCCAAGCCTCCAGGAGCCCCGTCCTCCTCCTGTCGTCGCTGTTGCCGAGGAGCTCCTGCTGCATATTGCTATGTTTTGCTGTGTTGCGTGCGCTTGCCATGGTCGGCTGATGCATCTTGCTGCTGCTTGGTGATGCTCTTGAGTTGTTGCCTGCTTGTGCTGCTGCTGGACGCTGTCCGTTGCTGTTGCCGTGTGCCTGTAGCTGTGTCGTGTTGTTGCTGCTTAGTTGCTGGCCTGCTTGTTGTGCGTAGGTTGCTGGCTTTGCTTGCTTTTGCTACCGGCTGCTGCTTTGCTAGCTGCTGTTGTAGATGCCGTGGCAGATGCCTTGCCGAGCTTGCTCCCGATGCAGGTGTTGCTGTTGATGTGTTGCTGCGGGCGAGCTGTGCTGTTGCTCTTGTCGTGCCTTACTGCCAGCTAGTAGTTGCTTTGCTCGACTGTTAGCTTGCTGTAGATGATGTTGTTGTTTGTTTGTGCCGCGTTGCCTGCCTGTAGTTGATGCATGCTAGCTTGCTCTTGCTGGCCGTTGCTTAGTTGTTGTTGCGAGCTTGTGTTAGTTGCTTGCATGTGAGCCTAATGTTGTTGCCTATCGCTGGCTGTTGTTGTAGGCTAGCTGCTAGCTAGTTGATGCCTGTTGCTGTTGCTTGCCGCTTTGCCTTGCTGTAGCTAATGTTGCTTAGTGCTGTAGTTGCTCTAGGAGTTGCTCTTGCTGCTGTTTGCCTTGTTGTTTGCTTGCTGCTTGCGTCGTGTTGTGTTTGCCGCCGCTGGTTACATCGCCAAAGACCACGTGCACCATCCCCGCCTCCCGTGGGTCGATATCGAGCTCGCCGAGTTTCACGACGCCCTTGACGACCCCCATAAACGAGTTTGACTACCGTCACCAAAGACCGTGAACCACGACGCCGAGTGAACGACTACCGTCGACGAGACCGAGTACCTCGACTTCCACGACTACCACACGACCACTACTTCCACGACGTCCACGACGATCGTTGATCTCCTTCACCGAACCGATCCGCTTCGAATCGCACGCTTCGAAGGTATACCGATGAGACGTGGCCGAGGACCGTATGCATGTGTTGTATGAGTTGAATGTATGATTGCACCGTACGTATGCCCATTGCACGTTGTCTTCTTTCATCGTGCCTCGACACATGGGAACCCGAGATACGGGATCACCCCATTCTTTATGTAGCGTTCCCGCACACGCTTCCAGATCGTGGCACCGATATCTCGTTGAGTATCAGGATAAGAACGTTGCCGTGGCATCGTTTCCGTCTTGCCGCCATAGTTTCCCTTTCGCTCGCCGTGGCGACACCTGCTTCTTTCTCTTCTTGCCGTGATGTTGAAACTCGCATGCATGACGCGTTCATGGCATATATATCTTGTGTTGCGTGTTTCTTGTGTCGTAGCTCCGTTCTATGTTCCACGAGTTAAACCATCTAGGATGCCATGTAGGATCACCGCTTCACCCTTGCCATGATAACAACAATTTAATATTGCCATGTAAATAATCGGGAGTGAATTAAATAATTAATCGTGGAGTTTCGTCGATATGCAACCCGTTGCATATCGAGCTTCACTTAATGTGTAGAGTTTGCGTGAGGTGAATTGCCATGCCATCCCTTGCATCTTTGAACTGATCATGCATCATAGTAGGTTATGCATCATGTTGTGCATCGTGTGGTGAATATTTGTGTTGATGTTTGTTTCCGGTTTGCTCCGTTCTGATAGAGTTTCGCAAGCGTGTCAGAATGTGAGGACCCGTTCGACTACATTGGCTTGCCGACTCCACCGAGTTGTTCTTCTTCCAAGCGGGATCTCAGGTAGGATAACCATTTCCCCAGATATCATTACTATCATTGCCATGCTAGTTTTTAGTGCTTCTATCGTTTATGTCTCGTTGCCTACCACATGTTTAATATCAGCCTCTCAACAATGCCACGATTACCTTTAACCTGTTCGACCTAGCAAACCACTGATTGGCTATGTTACCGCTTGCTTAACCATGTTGTTAGCGTTGCTAGTTGCAGGTGCAGTTGCTTCCATGTGATAACATGGGTTCCTTGTTATATCACCATATTTTAATGCTATTTAATTTAATGCACCTATATACTTGGTAAAAGGTGGAAGGCTCGGCCTTTCTATCCTGGTGTTTTGTTCCACCTTTGCCCCCTTACTTTCGGCTACCGGTGTTATGTTCCATAATTGAGCGCTCCTAACACGATCGGGGTTGTTATGGGGACCCCCTTGATAATTTGTTTTAGATTAAAGCTGGGCTGGCAGGGCCCAACTTTGGTACTACATTTGCCTAATAAATAAATAACTGAATAGGGAGTAATTAACCCGAGGATAATTTAATCAACCCCCGGGCCAGTGCTCCTCATGAGTGTTGGTCCAAAATGAACAGACTGCGGGGCCACCACGGGGCAACTCGAGGTTTGGTACGTGTAGGCTTTTCCATCCGCCGTGTCCTGAGAACGAGGTACACGACTCCTATCGGGATCGTCGACACGTCGGGCGGCCTTGCTGGATTAGTTTTTACCTTTGACGAGATATCTTGTGCATCGGGATTCCGGTGATGCTTTGGGTAATCTCAGAGTTGAGGTTTTCCACTAAGGAATCCGACGAGATTGCAAGCTTCTTGATTTAGGATTTCTATGCGGCTTGTGGTAATTTGTGATGGACTAGTTGGAGCACCCCTGCAGGGTTAAATCTTTTCGGAAAGCCGTGCCCGCGGTTATGTGGCAACGTGGAAGCTTTGTTTAACACTGGTTCTAGATAACTTGAAGGTAACTTAATTAAAACATGCCAACTGTGTGCGTAACCGTGACTGTCTCTTTCGTGAGTTCTTACTCCGAACGAGGACACGATGGGGTTATGTCTGACGTAGGTAGGTGTTCAGGATCATTCATTTGATCATCAGTAGACACGTCCGTTATGCGTAGATCTTCCCCCTCTTATTTCTTGTACTCGTAAGTTTAGCCACCAAATATATGCTTAGCCGCTGCTGCAACCTCACCACTTAACCATGCCTCACCCATTAAGCTTTGCTAGTCTCGATACCTTTGGAAATGAGATTGTTGAGTCCCCTGTGGCTCACAGATTACTACAACACCAGTTGCAGGTACAGGTAAAGGTTACTTGACACGAGCGCGTTGATTGATCGTTTGGAGTTGCTTCTTCTTCTTCTTCTTCATCGATCTAGGATGGGTTCTAGGCCAGCAACCTGGGATAGCAAGGATGGACGTCGTTCTTCTTTTGTCGTTTGTTTTCGTCCGTAGTCGGACCCTGCTCTTACTCTTGATGAATATGTAATGTACTGATGTGACTCTGATGTAGCTTGTGGCGAGTGTAAGCCAATTCTATATATATCTCTTCTTTTCAGTACATGTACTTGTAACGATATCCATTCTTGCGACACGACGAGATGCACTTCTATCCCTGACGAGGCCTTCGTGCCAAATTGAGGATAGGATCGCATCTTGGGCGTGACAGCATGCTACCAGCTAGCTGATGCTGTTGCGTAGTGAGTTGCTGCCGAATTGATGGTCCCGTGCCGAGCTGTGCCGATGCACCGCTGCCGCTGCTACGTTTTTGTTGTTGCCGCGATGTTGTTACTGTCGTTGCCTTGCGCTGCTAGCTAGCTAGCTGGAGCCATTTCCGTTGCATGCTGCTGCCTTGTCTACTGCCGTGGTGGCGTTTTGTGCCATAGCTATGCTGCCTTGCTGTTGCTGCTGCGTTTTGCTGCTGCTTACTGTTGCTGTCGATGTGTCGATAGTTGCTGCTGTAGTTTGCATGCCTGCTAGCTCGCTAGTTGCCGTAGCTTACATGCTAGTAGATGTCGTTGCTTGTGCTGCTGTTTGCCGCTGTCGCGTGCGCCATTCCCTCCTTCATGGTTTCGACGAGACCCGAGTACCACGACAACAACTACGTCCCCGACGACCCCGACGACCCCGGAAACGAGTTCGACTACCGACGCCGAAGACCGTGAACCACGACGCCGAGAGAATGACTACCATCGACGAGACGAGTACGACTACTTCCACGACTTTCTCGACGACCGTTGTTCCTCTTCACCGAACCGAACCCCTCCGAATTGCACGCCTCGAAGCTATACCGGTGGAACGTTGTTGTGACCGTGTGCATGTGATGTATGAATGTATGTTTTGCGTCGTATGTTTCCGTAGCACGTTGTCTCACTTTTGTTGTGACCCGACACATGGGAACCCGATATACGGGATCACCTCATTCTTATTTAGCGTTCCCGCACACGCTTCCAGATCGTGGCACCGATATCTCGTTGAGTATTGGGATAGGTACGTTGCCGTGGCATCGTTTCCGTCTTGCCGACACAGTTTCCCTTTCGCTTGCCCTGGCGACACCTGCTTCTCTCCCTTCTTGCCGTGGTTGAACTTGCATGCATAACGCATTCATGGCATATAATCGTGTTTTGCATGTTTCTTCTGTCGTAGCTCCAATCTATGTTTCGCGTGTTACCTGACTAGGATGTCATGTAGGATCATCGCTCACCCCTTTCCATGTTAACAACATTTAATATTGCGTGTTAAATAATCGAGAGTGAACTAATAATTAAATGTGGAGTTTCGTCGATATGCAACCCGTTGCATATCGAGCTTCATTTAATGTGTAGTGTTTGCATGAGGTGAATTGCCATGCCATCCCTTGCATCAATGAACTGATCATGCATCATAGTAGGTTATGCATCATGTGGTGAATATTTGTGTATATGTTTGTTTCCGGTTTGCTCCGTCTCGATAGAGTTCCGCAAGCGTGTCGGAATGTGACGACCCGTTCGACTACGTCTGTTTGTCTGCTCCACGGAGGCATTCTTCTTCCAAGTGGGATCTTAGGCAAGATGACCATTTCCCCAGATATCATTACTATCATTGCCATCCTAGTTTTATCGCTTCTATCGTTTATGTCTCGTTTCCTACCACTTGTTAAATATCAGCCTCTCAACAATGCCATGAAACCTTCAACCTGTTCGACCTAGCATTTGGCGAGTGGCGAGTGGCGATGTAGCTTGTGGCGAGTGTAAGCCAATTCTATATATATCTCTTCTTTTCAGTACATGTACTTGTAACGATATCCATTTTTGCGACACGACGAGATGCGCTTCTATCCCTGACGAGGTCTTCGTGCTAAATTGAGGATAGGTTCGCATCTTGGGCGTGACAAGTTGGTATCAGAGCAGTACCGACCTAGGAGCCCCCTTGATTGATCGAACTTGGCCGAGTCGAGTCTAGTGAAAAACTGCATTGAGTCTAGTTATATATCGGAGAGTAGGATTCTTTTTTCTCCTCTTCTATGCTCTGGTGAGGAATCTTGACGTAATAATTTAATTCTACTCCTCTTCTCACTCAAATTTTTTTAGGATCACGCGGATATTTTTGAGATCTATATGATGCCGATGTGAGGGAGTTCTGTCTTGGTGCCTCGTATCTGCTTTGAGTTTCAGAGGAGTTGAGCTCTAGGGGATTCTTGAGCACATCATTATCATTCAGACTTCTTAGTATCTCAGAACGAAGGATGTTCGTAATTGCTTCAATACTAGTAGTGGCGAGATAACCCCGATGTCCCCAGTACTGGTGCAGATTGTTCGGGAGTATTGCCATACTTTGTATCGTTGTGATCACGAGGGTCTGTAGTAGATGAAGGTCCGAGATTCTGGTCGTGTGTTGAAGGATGTGATACAGGTGACGGGTTAGTATAGGAGTTGTGTGTTATTACTCCTTGTATCCGTGTACCAGATTGCATGACTAGATATTTCGGGAATTCATAAGTGGGAATTCAAGTAGTTGCTTATAGGACAATCTTCCAACAAATGCATGATGTTAGGTTGGGGTTCGACATCTAGTGGATTCTTGTCCACGAAAATATCGGACGAAATCTTTCTCATGAGTTTGTTCTGGCTTGTTTCATAAGCCTCACCCTTTGTTTGTTGGAATATGGTAATTCAAGTTGCTTCGATGTCAAGTGGTGGTTTCAGATCTTTCCTAATCTGTGTTCTCATATTTTTATGTGAATGAAAATTATTTGCTTAATCAAATGTCTTATCAATTCTTTTCAAACAGAGTCATCGGATCAATTCCATTCAACCGGTGTGCTTCTCTTCAACTGAATTCAATCCTCTCTAAATTGTTGCAGATCATTCTCTGAATTCTTTCCGGAGTTTGTCTCATCTGTCCCAAGTTCTCTTTGTTTTTCCCCGCCCTCCCACCCTTTTCTTCAGTGATTCAATTTTCATCCAGGAGTTTCTTTTCGTTGTGCTTCCGTTGTTTGTTCTTTTCTCTCTTACCCGGTGATTCATTGTGAAGATTCTCAGGAGATTCGTGTCATATTTGTTCAGTCGTGTTATCTTTTCCGGTGAATTCAATGCAGTTATCCGTGTTCATCATATCCTATTCATCATTGTAATTCTTTCCTATGTTGAAGATTCTTATCAGCCTATCCTGTTATTCATTCATCTCTTTTCTATCCGGTGTGTTGATGATATCTCAGAGTTTCTTGTTTTCAGATCTTTCGGTTATGTTGAGGTGCTAACCTCATCTAGTTTTCATTCATACCGGTGCAATATCTCTCCTCCAAGTAATCTTTTCCAACGGTGGTTTCTTTGAGTGGGCCCATAACCCACACGTTCTTTCCCAGGATCTCTCCTGGCTCTTTTAATCTTTTCTCGGAGTTCATTAAATCTTTTCAACTATGACGTAAGTATGATTTTCATCAGTCATATCCCTTCTTCAAGGCCTATTTGAATTAAATCTCATATTTGGCTCAACCTTTCATTCTTCTCTATTCCGGAGTGTCTCAGCTATTCTTGGTGTTGTTCCTCGTCATCATTCTCAGCTTGCAAATTCGAAGGTGTGTTTCTCTCAGTCTTTTTCCATTCTTGTGTAGATTGTCATCTCAACTTCGTGTTATCCTCTCATTTGTTGTGAATCATGAGTAATTCCTTTCGTGCTATCTGATGCTTTTCTGAATTGTTTTCATTCTCGATCATCCGAAGGCCATCATTTTAGAAGATTCTTCGTTCTCAGCTTTCAGCTTTCATCCTCGATTCTTCTCAATTGTTGTCTCTTCGTTCGTCTCTCGATTATCCAGTGCCTTGTTCTAGTTTTCTCTTAGGTGGCTTATGATCTCTTCATTCTCATGTATCTCCAGTCATTCATGGTTGCCTCATTCATTTCAATTCTCACCGGTGCCTCTTTCAAGATTTCTTCTAGTTTGTGCTCATGTCTCTCCTCAGTCATTTCAAGAAGAATAAGTGGTTTGCTAAATCCGTTGCTTGTCATCAGTTTAACTTGATGAAGGATTAGCATAACATAATTCTTATTCCTGTTTCATAGTGATTTCAATCTTTCTTCCGGAGTGGCTCATGATATCAATTCTTTTCTCAAGTGCTTATCTTTCTTTTTCGGAGTTTCAAGTTCTTTTAGTATCTCTTTGTGAGGCTCCATCTAAATCTTTGCAAGGTCATAATCTTATTATTTTTCTACCTTCTTATCGTTGCATCATTCATTTTTATACGGTGGTCCTTCATGGTGGTTCATCAAGGTTTCAATTCGTTCTCAAGTGTTCTTCAAGATTCTTGTTGGAGAACCTCAAGTATCCTTTCTCTTACATTTATATGTGCAATTGTTCTTCCTTATCCTTTGAGGTGGTATTATAGCATTCTTGTTAGTGTAGGAGCCTCGAAGAGATTTCATTTCAAGTATGAGATAATTAAACCCACCAATTCTTTGATCATGAGATATTTTAACCCATGATTTCTTCATTGAGCTATCTTGGTTTGGATTTCACCTAAAGCTTTTCCTATGGATTGTTGCTATCATGGTGCTTGTCATTAATCCAAGTTCTCAATGTATCCTCTTGGTGTAAGAAATTGTTCATATCTTGTTTCTCCCAATCAATCCTTGTTTCTTTTAGTGGTTGGTTGTCACCTCATATATGTTGAGATGATTTTCATAAGCCCACTACTATCTTGTTCTTTTCGTTGTTGTTTTTCCAACAACACCGTCCAATTCTTATTGCAAGGATGCTCGCCAGGTTCATTGGAGTTAGTAGTTGCCATTCTTTTCTTCATTCTCTTCTTCCGCTTGAGTTAGTTCTTATTCTCTTGTTCCGGAGGTATTGTGATGTTGCTCTTTTGGGTCTATTATGTTGTTCTATCAAGATCATGGTGTTCCCTTGTTCTATTTACTTGTTTGTTGTGAATATTGTCTATTTCTCTCTTCTTATCGAATTTTTTTTGTCCCATTTTCCTACCGAAGTGCTGCCGAAATTTTCCGTGAATTCTTGCTTCTGTCCCATATCATTCCTCATCTCATTGCAACCTTCAAGGATCATTGGTTTCACTCGTTTGTCAAGGAAGCGACTAAGTTTTTACCTCTTGTTCTTTCTCATCCTCTCCCCCTTTCATTCTTGGATCTCGGGGCGAGATCCTCTTGTAGTGTAGGAGAGTTGTGACAGCCCCAAACCGACGCTCCAGAAGATTCCCCCCTTTATTCCGTTTCCGTCGTGTGGCTATTTTATTTTGTTGGTTGCTTCATCATGTAGTTTGCATCATCGCGTCATGCTTGGCATCATGTCATCTGTGCTTGTCTCGTGTGGCTAGTTGCACCTCGTTGTTTGAGTGTGAGCGCATGTGTGTATCTGCCTTAGGGCCTTGCAACGTGATTGGGTGCAACAAGTTCAAGCTCGTAACCCTGTTGCACCGAGGACCTAAAAAACCTTCTCTCCCCTCTCGTCCCTCTCTTATTCTTTTTGTGGTTTGCTAAAGTTTTCGTTTTAACCCCTTCAAATAAATGCGTCTTCTTTAAAAAAAAACCTTTTATTAAATGTAGGGGCAACCCTTGGGTTTTTATTTTATTTCTCCTTTTGTTTTATTTTAAAACCCTCTCATTTTATTTTCTCCTTTAAAGAGCTTTTATTTTATTCTTTAAATAAAAGGGGTTTGATTTTATTCTTTTGTAAGAAAGAGGTTTTATTTTATTCTTCAAAAGGGTTTTATTTTTATTTGTTTCAAAAAGGCCCAATCTATTTTAAAAGTTTGGGGTATATTTTTAAAGGAGTAAAAGGCATTTTTTTTATTTTGTTAAAACATATTTTCCTTTTATGTTTGTTCTCTGTTTTTATTTAAAAAACAAATGGGGAGAGAGGAGGAGCCTGCCCAGGCCCAGCCGGCAAGGCCCATGCAGCTCCCCCCGTGCCCTAGCGACACTCCCCCTCGTCCTCCTCGTGGCTCCCTCTCTGCCCCGATCCCCTTCTCCCCCTCTCGCGCAGCGCCATCTTCCCCGATCCCCTCGCCCTAGGCCGTCGCCCGCGCCTCCACGTCGCCGGTCGCCGCGCCATGGTCTCTCCCCGAGCTGGTCGTCAGGCCCCGCGCGCCTCCGGCAGCCCCGCGCTGCGCCTCCCCGCGTGCTGCTGCGCCTCGCTGGTGCGCCTCGCCGCCTCCCCGCGTGCCCCGCGCGCCGCCTTGCCTCCCTACCGAGCAAGCAGTCACGCCGCCTCTCTACGCGTCCGTCACCCTGGCCTCCTCGCCGACATCCCCGTGCGTCGTCCGTTGCTCCCCGAGCTCGCCGCCCCTCGGCCTCGCGCTCGCTGCTTGCCGGCGGCGCCCTGCTGCTGTTCCCCGGCGTCGTGCTGGCCATGGACAAGCCTCCAGGAGCCCCGTCCTCCTCCTGCCGTCGCTGTTGTCGAGCAGCTCCTGCTGCATATTGTTGCGTTTTGCTGTGTTGCGTGCGCTTGCCATGGCCGGCTGATGCATCTTGCTGCTGCTTGGTGATACTCTTGAGTTGTTGCCTGCTTGTGTTGCTGCTGGACGCTGTCCGTTGCTGTTGCCGCATTGCCGTGTGCCTGTAGCTGTGTCGTGCTGTTGCTGCTTAGTTGCTGGCCTGCTTGTTGTGCGTAGGTTGCTGGCTTTGCTTGCTTTTGCTACCGGCTGTTGCTTTGCTAGCTACTGCTGTAGATGTCGTGGCAGATGCCTTGCCGAGCTTGATCCCGATGCAGGTGTTGTTGTTGATGTGTTGCTGCGGCCGAGCTGTGTTGTTGCTCTTGTCGTGCCTCGCTGCCAGCTAGTAGTTGCTTTGCTCGACTGTTAGCTTGATGTAGATGATGTTGTTGTTTGTTTGTGCCGCGTTGCCTGCCTGTAGTTGATGCATGCTAGCTTGCTCTTGCTGGCCATTGCTTAGTTGCTGTTGCGAGCTTGTGTTAGTTGCTTGCATGTGAGCCTAATGTTGTTGCCTGTTGCTGGCTGTTGCTGTAGGCTAGCTGCTAGCTAGTTGATGTCTGTTGCTGTTGCTTGCCGCTTTGCCTTGCTGTAGCTGATGTTGCTTAGTGTTGTAGTTGTTGTAGGAGTTGCTCTTGTTGTTGTTTGCTTGCTGCTTGCGTCGCGTTGTGTTTGCTGCTGCTGGTTACGTCGCCAAAGACCACGTGCACCATCCCCGCCTCCTGTGGGTCGACATCGAGCTCGCCGAGTTTCACGACGCCATTGACGACCCCCATAAACGAGTTCGACTACCGTCGCCGAAGACCGTGAACCATGACGCCGAGCGAACGACTACCATCGACGAGACCGAGTACCTCGACTTCCACGATGACCACTACTTCCATGACGTCCACGACGATCGTTGATCTCCTTGACCGAACCGATCCGCTTCGAATCGCACGCTTCGAAGGTATACCGATGAGACGTGGCCGAGGACCGTATGCATGTGTTGTATGAGTTGAATGTATGATTGCACCGTATGTATGTGTTGGAATTATGCCCTAGAGGCAATAATAAATATAGTTATTATTATAATTCCTGTATCAAGATAATAGTTTATTATCCATGCTATAATTGTATTGAATTAAGACTCATTTACATGTGTGGATACATAGACAAAACACCGTCCCTAGCATGCCTCTAGTTGGCTAGCCGGTTGATCGATGATAGTCAGTGTCTTCTGATTATGAGCAAGGTGTTGTTGCTTGATAACTGGATAACGTCATTGGGAGAATCACGTGATGGACTAGACCCAAACTAATAGACGTAGCATGTTGATCGTGTCATTTTGTTGCTACTGTTTTCTGCGTGTCAAGTATTTATTCCTATGACCATGAGATCATATAACTCACTGACACCAGAGGAATGCTTTGTGTGTATCAAACGTCTCAACGTAACTGGGTGACTATAAAGATGCTCTACAGGTATCTCCGAAGGTGTTAGTTGAGTTAGTATGGATCAAGACTGGGATTTGTCACTCCGTGTGACGGAGAGGTATCTCGGGGCCCACTCGGTAATACAACATCACACACAAGCCTTGAAAGCAATGTGACTTAGTGTAAGTTGCGGGATCTTGTATTACGGAACAAGTAAAGAGACTTGCCGGTAAACGAGATTGAAATAGGTATGCGGATAGTGACGATCGAATCTCGGGCAAGTAACATACCGAAGGACAAAGGGAATGACATACGGGATTATACGAATCCTTGGCACTGAGGTTCAAACGATAAGATCTTCATAGAATACGTAGGATCCAATATGGGCATCCAGGTCCCACTATTGGATATTGACCGAGGAGTCTCTCGGGTCATGTCTACATAGTTCTCGAACCCGCAGGGTCTCCACACTTAAGGTTCGACGTTGTTTTATGCGTATTTGAGTTATATGGTTGGTTACCGAATGTTGTTCGGAGTCCCGGATGAGATTACGGACGTCACGAGGGTTTCCGGAATGGTCCGGAAACGAAGATTGATATATAGGATGACCTCATTTGATTACCGGAAGGTTTTCGGAGTTACCGGGAATGTACCGGGAATGACGAATGGGTTCCGGGAGTTCACCGGGGGGGCAACCCACCCCGGGGAAGCCCATAGGCCTTGGGGGAGACACACCAGCCCTTAGTGGGCTGGTGGGACAGCCCACAAGTGCCCTATGCGCCAAGGAGAAGAAAATCAAGAGAGAAAGAAAAAAAAAGGGAGGAGGTGGGAAGGAAGGGGGACTCCCTCCCACCAAACCTAGTCCAACTCGGTTTGGGGGGGGGAGAGTCCTCCCCCTTGGACTCGGCCGACCCCCTTGGGGCTCATTGAGCCCCAAGGCAAGGCCCCCTCCCTCCCACCTATATATACGGAGGTTTTAGGGCTGATTTGAGATGACTTTTCCACGGCAGCCCGACCACATACCTCCACGGTTTTTCCTCTAGATCGCGTTTCTGCGGAGCTCGGGCGGAGCCCTGCTGAGACAAGGTCATCACCAACCTCCGGAGCGCCGTCACGCTGCCGGAGAACTCTTCTACCTCTCCGTCTCTCTTGCTGGATCAAGAAGGCCGAGATCATCGTCGAGCTGTACGTGTGCTGAACGCGGAGGTGCCGTCCGTTCGGTACTAGATCGTGGAACTGATCGCGGGATTGTTCGCGGGGCGGATAGAGGGACGTGATGACGTTCCACTACATCAACCGCGTTCTCTAACGCTTCTGCTGTACGGTCTACAAGGGTACGTAGATCACTCATCCCCTCTCGTAGATGGACATCACCATGATAGGTCTTCGTGCGCGTAGGAAAATTTTTGTTTCCCATGCGACGTTCCCCAACAGTGGCATCATGAGCTAGGTTCATGCGTATATGTCTTCTCGAGTAGAACACAAAAGTTTTTTGTGGGCGGTGATGTGCGTTTTGCTGCCCTCCTTAGTCTTTTCTTGATTCCGCGGTATTGTTGGATTGAAGCGGCTTGGACCGACATTACTCGTACGCTTACGAGAGACTGGTTTCATCGTTACGAGTAACCCCCTTTGCTCAAAGATGACTGGCAAGTGACGGTTTCTCCAACTTTAGTTGAATCGTATTTGACCGAGGAGGTCCTTGGATGAGGTTAAATAGCAACTCATATATCTCCGTTGTGGTGTTTGCGTAAGTAAGATGCGATCCTACTAGATGCCCTTGGTCACCACGTAAAACATGTAACAACAAAATTAGAGGACGTCTAACTTGCTTTTGCAGGGTATGCTTGTGATGTGATATGGCCAACGATGTGATGTGATATATTGGATGTATGAGATGATCATGTTGTAATAGAAATATCGACTTGCACGTCGATGGTACGGCAACCGGCAGGAGCCATAGGGTTGTCTTTATACTAACGTTTGTGCTTGCAGATGCGTTTACTATTTTGCTAGGATGTAGCTTTGGTAGTAATAGCATGAGTAGCACGACAACCCCGATGGCAACACGTTGATGGATGATCATGGTGTGGCGCCGGTGACAAGAAGATCGTGTCGGTGCTTTGGTAATGGAGATCAAGAAGCACGTGATGATGGCCATATCATGTCACTTATGAATTGCATGTGATGTTAATCCTTTTCTACACCTTATTTTGCTTAGAACGACGGTAGCATTATGAGGTGATCTCTCACTAAAATTTCAAGATGAAATTGTGTTCTCCCCGACTGTGCACCGTTGCTACAGTTCGTCGTTTCGAGACACCACGTGATGATCGGGTGTGATAGACTCAACGTTCACATACAACGGGTGCAAAACAGTTGCGCACGCGGAACACTCGGGTTAAGCTTGACGAGCCTAGCATGTGCAGACATGGCCTCGGAACACATGAGACCGAAAGGTCGATCATGAATCATATAGTTGATATGATTAGCATAGGGATGCTTACCACTGAAACTATACTCAACTCACGTGATGATCGGACTTGGGATAGTGTAAGTGGATCATGAACCACTCAAATGACCAGAGAGATGTACTTTTTGAGTGGGAGTTTAGCACATAATTTGATTAAGTTGAACTCTAATTATCTTGAACATAGTCTAAGTCCACTTTGAATATATTTGTGTTGTAGATCATGGCTCACGCGACAGTCATCCTGAATTTTAATACGTTCCTAGAGAAAGCTAAGTTGAAAGATGATGGAAGCAACTTTGTAGACTGGGCTCGTAATCTTAAGCTAATCTTACAAGCTGGGAAGAAGGATTATGTCCTTAATGCTGCGCTAGGAGATGAACCACCCGCTACGGCTGATCAGGATGTTAAGAACGCTTGGTTAGCACGTAAGGAGGACTACTCAATAGTTCAATGTGCAGTCTTGTATGGCTTAGAACCGGGACTTCAACGTCGCTTTGAGCGTCATGGAGCATTTGAGATGTTCCAGGAGTTGGAGTTTATCTTTCGGAAGAACGCCTGGATCGAGAGGTATGAGACCTCCGATAAATTCTATGCTTGCAAGATGGAGGAAAACTCGTCTGTCAATGAACATGTGCTCAAAATGTGTGGGTACTCAAACCGTCTAGCTGAGCTGGGGATTGAACTCCCGCAAGAAGCTATCACTGACAGAATCCTTCAATCACTGCCGCCAAGCTACAAAGGCTTTGTGTTGAACTACAACATGCAAGGGATGAACAAGTCTCCCGGCGAGTTGTTTGCGATGTTGAAAGCCTGTTGCCAATCCGCCGAAGAAACCCAAAGCTGGACCTAAGCCTGAAACGGAGTGTTCCTATTGCAAGGGTATGGGTCACTGGAAGCGCAATTGCCCCAAGTATCTGGCAGATAAGAAGGCGGGCAAAGAAAAAACAGGTATATTTGATATACATGTTATTGATGTGTACTTAACCGGCTCTCGTAGTAGTGCCTGGGTATTCGATACCGGTTCTGTTGCTCATATTTGCAACTCGAAACAGGAACTGCGGAATAGACGAAGGCTGGCGAAAGATGAAGTGACGATGCGCGTAGGAAATGGTTCCAAGGTTGATGCAATCGCCGTCGGCACAGTGTCACTTCAGCTACCGTCGGGATTAGTGATGAACTTAAATCATTGTTATTTAGTGCCTGCGTTGAGCATGAACATTATATCTGGATCTTGTTTATTGCGAGACGGTTACTCTTTTAAGTCAGAGAATAATGGTTGTTCTATTTCTATGAGTAACATCTTTTATGGTCATGCACCGAATGTGAGAGGATTGTTCATATTGAATCTAGATAGCGATACGCATATACATAACATTGAGACCAAAAGAGTTAGAGTAAACAATGATAGCACCATATTTTTTTGGCACTGCCGCTAGGGTCATATTGGTGTAAAGCGCATGAAGAAACTCCATGCTGATGGACTTTTGGAGTCACTTGACTTTGATTCACTTGACACGTGCGAACCATGCCTCATGGGCAAGATGACTAAGACTCCGTTCTCCGGAACAATGGAGCGTGCAAGTAACTTATTGGAAATCATACATACCGATGTGTGTGGTCCAATGAGCGTGGAGGCACGCGGCGGCTATCGTTATTTCCTCACCTTCACTGACGATTTGAGTAGGTATGGTTATGTCTACTTGATGAAGCACAAGTCTGAAACATTTGAAAAGTTCAAGCAATTCCAGAGTGAAGTGGAAAATCATCGTAACAAGAAGATCAAGCTCCTACGGTCTGATCATGGGGATGAATATCTGAGTTTCGAGTTTGGTGATCACTTAATAAAATGTGGAATTGTTTCACAGTTGACACCGCCTGGAACACCACAGCGTAATGGTGTGTCCGAACGTCGTAATCGTACTTTATTAGAGATGGTGCGATCTATGATGTCTCTTACTGATTTGCCGTTATCATTTTGGGGTTATGCATTAGAAACAGCTGCATTCACTTTAAATAGGGCACCATCAAAATCCGTTGAGACGACACCATACGAACTGTGGTATGGCAAAAGGCCAAAGTTGTCGTTTCTTAAAGTTTGGGGATGTGATGCTTATGTCAAAAAGCTTCAGCCTGAAAAGCTGGAACCCAAAGCGGAAAAGTGTGTCTTCATAGGTTACCCAAAAGAGACAGTTGGGTACACCTTCTATCTCAAATCCGAGGGCAAAGTGTTTGTTGCTAAAAACGGAGCTTTTCTCGAGAAGGAGTTTCTCTCGAGAGAATTGAGTGGGAGGAAGATAGAACTTGACGAGGTTGTCGAACCTCTCATCCCTCTGGATGGTGGCGCAGGGCAAGGGGAAACCTCTGTCGTTGCGACGCCGGTTGAGGAGGAAGTTAATGATAATGATCATGAAACTCCAGTTCAAGTTTCTGTTGAACCACGCAGGTCGACGAGATCACGCGCTGCTCCAGAGTGGTACGGTAATCCCGTCTTATCAATCATGTTGTTAGACAACAATGAACCTGCAAATTATGAAGAAGCAATGGTGGGCCCAGATTCCAACAAATGGCTAGAAGCCATGAAGTCCGAGATAGGATCCATGTATGAGAACAAAGTGTGGACTTTGGAGATACTACCTGAGGGCCGCAAGGCTATTCAGAACAAATGGATCTTTAAGAAGAAGACGGACGCTGACGGTAATGTGACCGTTTATAAAGCTCGACTTGTGGCAAAGGGTTTTTCACAAGTTCCAGGAGTTGACTACGATGAGACTTTCTCACCCGTAGCGATGCTTAAGTCCGTCAGAATCATGTTAGCAATAGCTGCATTTTTCGGTTATGAAATCTCGCAGATGGATGTCAAAACGGCGTTCCTTAACGGTTTCCTTAAGGAAGAGTTGTATATGATGCAACCCGAAGGTTTTGTCGATCCTAAGAATGCTAACAAGGTGTGCAAGCTCCAACGATCAAAGCATTTGGGTTTATACAAGTGGTTGGAGAATCTTGTATTTACAAGAAAGTGAGTGGGAGCTCTGTGGCGTTTCTAATATTATATGTGGATGACATATTACTGATTGGAAACAACGTAGAGCTTTTGGAGAGCATAAAAGGTTACTTGAACGAAAGTTTCTGTATGAAGGACCTAGGAGAAGCTGCTTACATTCTAGGCATTAAGATCTATAGGGATAGATCAAAACGTCTGATAGGACTTTCACAAAGCACATACCTTGATAAAGTTTTGAAAAGGTTCAAAATGGAACAGTCCAAGAAAGGGTTCTTGCCAGTTTTACAAGGTACAATATTGAGTAAGACTCAGTGCCCAGCAACTGATGAAGATAGAGAGCATATGCGCTCCGTCCCCTATGCTTCAGCCATAGGTTCTATCATGTATGCGATGCTGTGCACTAGACCGGACGTTAGCCTGGCCATAAGTATCGCAGGTAGGTTCCAGAGTAATCCAGGAGTGGATCACTGGATGGCGGTCAAGAATATCCTGAAGTACCTGAAAAGGACTAAGGAGATGTTTCTCATGTATGGAGGTGACGAAGAGCTCGCCGTAATAGGTTACGTCGATGCAAGATTTGACACAGATCCGGATGACTCTAAGTCGCAAACCGGATACGTATTTATTCTTAATGGGGGTGCAGTAAGCTGGTGCAGTTCCAAGCAAAGCGTCGTAGCAGATTCTACATGTGAAGCGGAGTACATGGCTGCCTCGGAGGCGGCTAAGGAGGGTGTCTGGATGAAGCAGTTCATGACGAATCTTGGAGTGGTGCCAAGCGCACTGAATCCAATAACCTTGTTCTGTGACAACACTCGTGCCATTGCCTTAGCAAAGGAACCACGGTTTCACAAGAAGACCAGACACATCAAACGATGCTTCAACCTCATCCGCGACTACGTCGAGGAAGAGGACGTAAATATATGCAAAGTGCACACGGATCTGAATGTAGCAGACCCGTTGACTAAACCTCTTCCACGGCCAAAACATGATCGACACCAGAACTGTATGGGTGTTAGATTTATTACAATGTAATTCACATGGTGATGTGAGGGCTAGATTATTGACTCTAGTGCAAGTGGGAGACTGTTGGAATTATGCCCTAGAGGCAATAATAAATATAGTTATTATTATAATTCCTGTATCAAGATAATAGTTTATTATCCATGCTATAATTGTATTGAATGAAGACTCATTTACATGTGTGGATACATAGACAAAACACCGTCCCTAGCATGCCTCTAGTTGGCTAGCCAGTTGATCGATGATAGTCAGTGTCACTTGATTATGAGCAAGGTGTTGTTGCTTGATAACTGGATCACGTCATTGGGAGAATCACGTGATGGACTAGACCCAAACTAATAGACGTAGCATGTTGATCGTGTCATTTTGTTGCTACTGTTTTCTGCGTGTCAAGTATTTATTCCTATGACCATTAGATCATATAACTCACTGACACCGGAGGAATGCTTTGTGTGTATCAAACGTTGCAACGTAACTGGGTGACTATAAAGATGCTCTACAGGTATCTCCGAAGGTGTTAGTTGAGTTAGTATGGATCAAGAGTGGGATTTGTCACTCCGTGTGACGGAGAGGTATCTCGGGGCCCACTCGGTAATACAACATCACACACAAGCCTTGCAAGCAATGTAACTTAGTGTAAGTTGTGGGATCTTGTATTACGGAACGAGTAAAGAGACTTGCCGGTAAACGAGATTGAAATAGGTATGCGGATAATGACGATCGAATCTCGGGCAAGTAACATACCGAAGGACAAAGGGAATGACATACGGGATTATACGAATCCTTGGCACTGAGGTTCAAACGATAAGATCTTCGTAGAATATGTAGGATCCAATATGGGCATCCAGGTGCCGCTATTGGATATTGACCGAGGAGTCTCTCGGGTCATGTCTACATAGTTCTCGAACCCGCAGGGTCTGCACACTTAAGGTTCGACGTTGTTTTATGCGTATTTGAGTTATATGGTTGGTTACCGAATGTTGTTCGGAGTCCCGGATGATATTACTGACGTCACGAGGGTTTCTGGAATGGTCCGGAAACGAAGATTGATATATAGGATGCCCTCATTTGATTACCGGAAGGTTTTCGGAGTTACCGGGAATGTACCGGGAATGACGAATGGGTTCCGGGAGTTCACCGGGGGGGGGGGGCAACCCACCCCGGGGAAGTCCATATGCCTTGGGGGAGACACACCAGCCCTTAGTGGGCTGGTGGGACAGCCCACAAGTGCCCTATGCGCCAAGGAGAAGAAAATCAAGAGAGAAAAAAAAAAGGGAGGAGGTGGGAAGGAAGGGGGACTCCCTCCCACCAAACCTAGTCCAACTCGGTTTGGGGGGGGAGAGTCCTCCCCCTTGGACTCGGCCGACCCCCTTGGGGCTCATTGAGCCCCAAGGCAAGGCCCCCTCCCTCCCACCTATATATACGGAGGTTTTAGGGCTGATTTGAGACGACTTTTCCACGGCAGCCCGACCACATACCTCCACGGTTTTTCCTCTAGATCGCGTTTCTGCGGAGCTCGGGCGGAGCCCTGCTGAGACAAGGTCATCACCAACCTCCGGAGCGCCGTCACGCTGCCGGAGAACTCTTCTACCTCTCCGTCTCTCTTGCTGGATCAAGAAGGCCGAGATCATCGTCGAGCTGTACGTGTGCTGAACGCGGAGGTACCGTCCGTTCGGTACTAGATCGTGGAACTGATCGTGGGATTGTTCGCGGGGCGGATCGAGGGACGTGAGGACGTTCCACTACGTCAACCGCGTTCTCTAACGCTTCTGCTGTACGGTCTACAAGGGTACGTAGATCACTCATCCCCTCTCGTAGATGGACATCACCATGATAGGTCTTCGTGCGCGTAGGAAAATTTTTGTTTCCCATGCGACGTTCCCCAACAGTATGCCCATTGCACGTTGTCTTCTTTCATCGTGCCTCGACACATGGGAACCCGAGATACGGGATCACCCCATTCTTTATGTAGCGTTCCCGCACACGCTTCCAGATCGTGGCACCGATATCTCGTTGAGTATCGGGATAGGAACGTTGCCGTGGCATCGTTTCCGTCTTGCCGCCATAGTTTCTCTTTCGCTCGCCGTGGCGACACCTGCTTCTTTCTCTTCTTGCCGTGATGTTGTAACTCGCATGCATGACGCATTCATGGCATATATATCTTGTGTTGCGGGTTTCTTGTGCCGTAGCTCCGTTCTATGTTCCACGAGTTAAACCGTCAAGGATGCCATGTAGGATCACCGATTCACCCTTGCCATGATAACAACAATTTAATATTGCCGTGTAAATAATCAGGAGTGAATTAAATAATTAATCGTGGAGTTTCGTCGATATGCAACCCGTTGCATATCGAGCTTCACTTAATGTGTAGAGTTTGCGTGAGGTGAATTGCCATGCCATCCCTTGCATCTTTGAATTGATCATGCATCATAGTAGGTTATGCATCATGTTGTGCATCGTGTGGTGAATATTTGTGTTGATGTTTGTTTCCGGTTTGCTCCGTTCCGATAGAGTTCCGCAAGCGTGTCAGAATGTGAGGACCCGTTCGACTACGTTGGCTTGCCGACTCCGCGGAGTTGTTCTTCTTCCAAGCGAGATCTTAGGCAGGATGACCATTTCCCCACATACCATTACTATCATTGCCATGCTAGTTTTTACCGCTTCTATCGTTTATGTCTCGTTGCCTACCACATGTTTAATATCAGCCTCTCAACAATGCCACGATTACCTTTAACCTGTTCGACCTAGCAAACCACTGATTGGCTATGTTACCGCTTGCTTAACCATGTTGTTAGCGTTGCTAGTTGCAGGTGCAGTTGCTTACATGTGATAACATGGGTTCCTTGTTATATCACCATATTTTAATTGTATTTAATTTAATGCACCTATATATGTGGTAAAAGGTGGAAGGATCGGCCTTTCTATCCTGGTGTTTTTGTTCCACCTTTGCCCCCTTACTTTCGGCTACCGGTGTTATGTTCCATAATTGAGCGCTCCTAACACGATCGGGGTTGTTATGGGGACCCCCTTGATAATTCGTTTTAGATTTAAGCTGGTCTGGCAGGGCCCAACTTTGGTACTACATTTTCCTAGTAACTAAATAACTACATAGGGAGTAATTGACCCGAGGATAATTTAATCAACCCCCGGGCCAGTGCTCCTCATGAATGTTGGTCCAAAATGGACAGACTGCGGGGCCACCACGGGGCAACTCGAGGTTTGGTACCTGTAGGCTTTTCCATCCGCCGTGTCCTGAGAACGAGGTACGCGACTCCTATCGAGATCGTCGACACGTCGGGCGGCCTTGCTGGATTAGTTTTACCTTTGACGAGATATCTTGTGCATCGGGATTCCGGTGATGCTTTGGGTAATCTCAGAGTTGAGGTTTTCCACTAAGGAATCCGACGAGATTGCGAGCTTCGTGATTGAGGATTTCTATGCGGCTTGTGGTAATTTGTGATGGACTAGTTGCAGCACCCCTGCAGGGTTAAATCTTTTCGGAAAGCCGTGCCCGCGGTTATGTGGCAAAGTGGAAGCTTTGTTTAACACTGGTTCTAGATAACTTGAAGTTGACTTATTTAAAACATGCCAACTGTGTGCGTAACCGTGACTGTCTCTTTCGTGAGTTCTTACTCCGAACGAGGACACGGTGGGGTTATGTCTGACGTAGGTAGGTGTTCAGGATCATTCATTTGATCATCAGTAGACATGTCCGTTATGCGTAGATCTTCCCCCTCTTATTTCTTGTACTCATAAGTTTAGCCACCAAATATATGCTTAGCCGCTGCTGCAACCTCACCACTTAACCATGCCTCACCCATTAAGCTTTGCTAGTCTTGATACCTTTGGAAATGAGATTGTTGAGTCCCCTGTGGCTCACAGATTACTACAACACCAGTTGCAGGTACAGGTAAAGGTTACTTGACAGGAGCGTGTTGATTGATCGTTTGGAGTTGCTTCTTCTTCTTCTTCTTCTTCTTCTTCATCGATCTAGGATGGGTTCCAAGCCGGCAGCCTGGGATAGCAAGGATGGATGTCGTTCTTCTTTTGTTGTTTGTTTTCGTCCGTAGTCGGACCCTGCTCTTACTCTTGATGAATATGTAATGTACTGATGTGACTCTGATGTAGCTTGTGGCGAGTGTAAGCCAATTCTATATATATCTCTTCTTTTCAGTACATGTACTTGTAACTATATCCATTCCTGCGACACGACGAGATGCGCTTCTATCCCTGACGAGGCATTCGTGCCAAATTGAGGATAGGGTCGCATCTTGGGCGTGACAGCATGCTACCAACTAGCTGATGCTGTTGCGTAGTGATTTGCTGCCGAATTGATGGTCCCGTGTCGAGCTGTGCCGATGCGCCGCTGCCGCTGCTGCGTTTTTGCTGTTGCTGCGATGTTGTTACTGTCGTTGCCTTGCGCTGCTAGCTAGCTAGCTGGAGCCGTTGCCGTTGCATGATGCTGCCTTGCCTACTGCCGTGGTGCCGTTTTGTGCCATAGCTGTGTTGCCTTGTTGTTGCTGCTGCGTTTTGCTGCTGCTTACTGTTGCTGTTGATGTGTCGATAGCTGCTGCTATTGCTTGCTGCCGCCGCTTGCTGCTTTGCTGTTGCTAGTGCTGTTGCCTGCCTGCGCGTTGCCTTTTGCTGTTTCTTAGTGATGTAGATGATTGTTGTCCCGCTGCTTGCTGTTGCCTAGCTAGATGTTGCTTCTTGTAGTTTGCTGCTAGATGGCTTAGTGCTATTAGCTGTTAGCTGCTGCTGTAGTTTGCATGCCTGCTAGCTCGCTAGTTGCCGTAGCTTACATGCTAGTAGATGCCGTTGCGTGTGCTGCTGTTTGCCGCCGCCGCGTGCGCCATTCCCGCCTTCATGGTTCCGACGAGACCCGAGTACCACGACAACAACTACGTCCCCGACGACCCCGGAAACGAGTTCGACTACCGACGCCGAAGACCGTGAACCACGACGCCGAGAGAACGACTACCGTCGACGAGACGAGTACGACTACTTCCACAACTTCCTCGACGACCGTTGTTCCCCTTCACCGAACCGAACCCCTCCGAATTGCATGCCTCGAAGGTATACCGGTGGAACATTGTCGTGACCGTGTGCATGTGATGTATGAATGTATGTTTTGCGTCGTATGTTGTCGTAGCACGTTGTCTCACTTTTGTTGTGACCCGACACATGGGAACCCGATATACGGGATCACCCCATTCTTATATAGTGTTCCCGCACACGCTTCCAGATCGTGGCACCTATATCTCGTTGAGTATCGGGATAGGTACGTTGCCGTGGCATCGTTTCCATCTTGCCGACACAGTTTCCCTTTCGCTTGCCGTGGCGACACCTGCTTCTCTCCCTTCTTGCCGTGGTTGAACTTGCATGCATAACGCATTCATGGCATATAATCGTGTGTTGCATGTTTCTTATGTCGTAGCTCCAACCTATGTTTCGCGTGTTACCCGACTAGGATGTCATGTAGGATCATCGCTCACCCCTTGCCATGTTAACAACATTTAATATTGCGTGTTAAATAATCGGGAGTGAACTAATAATTAAACGTGGAGTTTCGTCGATATGCAACCCGTTGCATATCGAGCTTCATTTAATGTGTAGTGTTTGCGTGAGGTGAATTGCCATGCCATCCCTTGCATCAATGAACTGATCATGCATCATAGTAGGTTATGCATCATGTGGTGCATATTTGTGTTGATGTTTGTTTCCAGTTTGCTCCATCTCGATAGAGTTCCGCAAGCATGTCGGAATGTGAGGACCCGTTCGACTACGTTTGTTCGTCTGCTCCACGGAGGCATTCTTCTTCCAAGTGGGATCTCAGGCAAGATGACCATTTCCCCAGATACCATTACTATCATTGCCATGCTAGTTTTATCGCTTCTATCGTTTATGTCTCGTTGCCTACCACTTGTTAAATATCAGCCTCTCAACAATGCCATGAAACCTTCAACCTGTTCGACCTAGCAAACCACTGATTGGCAATGTTACTGCTTGCTTAACCTCGTTGTTAGCGTTGCTAGTTGCAGGTGTAGATGCTTCCATGTGATAACATGGGTCCCTTGTCATATCACCATATTAAATGCTATTTAATTTAATGCACCTATATACTTGGTAAAAGGTGGAAGGCTCGGCCTTTCTAGCCTGGTGTTTTGTTCCACCTTTGCCCCCTTAGTTTCGGCTACTGGTGTTATGTTCCATAATTGAGCGCTCCTAACACGATCGGGGTTGTTATGGGGACCCCCTTGATAATTCGTTTTAGATTAAAGCTGGTCTGGCAAGGCCCAACTTTGGTACAACATTTGCCTAATAATTAATGAACTCCATAGGGAGTAATTAACCCGAGGATAATTTAATCAACCCCCTCGGGCCAGTGCTCCGCATGAGTGTTGGTCCACCCACCTAGCAGTCGGCAGTGCCACCTCGGGGCCACTCGAGGTTTGGCTACCGTCCACTACGCATAGACGGTGTGTCCTGAGAACGAGATACGCGGCTCCTATCGGGTTCGTCGACACACCGGGTGGCCTTGCTGGATTAGTTTTACCTTTCACGAGATATCTTGTGCATCGGGATTCCGTTGATGCTTTGGGTAATCTCAGAGTTGAGGTTTTCCACTAGGGAATCCGACGAGATCGCGAGCTTCGTGATTGAGGATTTCTATGCGGCTTGTGGTAATTTGTGATGGACTAGTTGGAGCACCCCTGCAGGGTTAAATCTTTTCGGAAAGCTGTGCCCGCGGTTATGTGGCAACGTGGAAGCTTTGTTTAACACTGGTTCTAGATAACTTGAAGTTAATTAATTAAAATATGCCAACTGAGTGCGTAACCGTGACTGTCTTTTTCGTGAGTTCCTTCTCCGATCGAGGACACGGTGGGGTTATGTCAGGCGTAGGTTGGTGTTCAGGATCATTCATTTGATCATCAGTAGTTCACGTCCGTTATGCGTAGATCATCCCCCTCTTATTTCTTGTAGTCATAAGTTCGCCACCATATAAATGCTTAGTCGCTGCTGTAACCTCACCACTTAACCATATATCACCCATTAAGCTTTGCTAGTCTTGATACCTTTGGAAATGAGATTGCTGAGCCCCTTGTGGCTCACAGATTACTACAACACTAGTTGCAGGTACAGGTAAAGGTTACTTGACGCGAGTGCGTTGATTGTTCATTTGGAGTTGCTTCTTATTCTTCATCATCATCGATCTAGGATGGGTTCCAGGCCGGCAGCCTGGGATAGCAAGGATGGACGTCGTTCTTCTTTTGTCGTTTGTTTTCGTCCGTAGTCGGACCCTACTCTTACTCTTGATGAATATGTATTGTACTGTTGTGACTCTGATGTAGCTTGTGGCAAGTGTAAGCCAATTCTATTATATATCTCTTCTTTTCAGTACATGTACTTGTAACGATATCCATTCTTGCGACATGACGATATGCGCTTCTATCCCTGACGAGGCCCCGTGTCAAATTGAGGATAGGTTCACATCTTGGGCGTGACAGACTTCTGGTGAAATCCACAGACCAATATCATCCTGATGTTTATGCTCATATTTATCTGGTGAATAGCAGCCAAACTCTGATGGGCAATATACCCATATATTGCACTTCAATTCACGTGGCAAAATACTTCTGGTACAAAAAATTTACTTTGTTCAAATCAACCTGCATATTTAAGAAACAACAATTATATTCTTTTTCGGAGACAAACATATATTAGATGATAATACTAATAGATATTAGTGATGATTATCATAACACCTTCCATGTGCATATTATCCATATGTTATAACGGCCACCCCTATCCATGGCCAACGGCGCCTCAGGCTCGCTGGTTTGGTGTTGCCCCTTGTAGAGTCAACATGGGTAACAATCTTATAGGGGTCACGAACACGCAAGATACTGAAAATAAATCAAACACAATGGTCTGAACCTAATGATGCTAACTACTGGAAGTCATAGCCCAGTTGACAGACAATGATTCTAAAGAAAGACAACTAATGGTTTTATCAGCAACGAAGACTAAGAAACACATGTTGAAACCATACACAGGGCAGAGCCGGTGAGGCTGCTGGTGCCACCCGACAACCTCTAGCCTATCTGCTTGTTGGATATGGCTCTCGACAACAGTGTCCAATGGCACCAGGCTCGTGCTAGCCAGACCTACACACATGGGCTCCTCTGGCCAATGTAATCGGAAGTATGCCAACCAAACGAACAATAAGTGTAAACGTAATCCAAGGTTTGCAGGTGTATTGAATTGATTTTTTAAACTATTTTCTGAATAATTAACAGAACAAAACAAAATGACGAAAAAAGAAGGGTTAGGTACAAGCTAAAAAGGACAAGCAGAGTTCATCTAAATTGTTCATCAAGAGTAAAAAGATCACGCGGATCGTCTGTTGAGATAGAGTTGCCCTGTAAAAGTGAAACAGAGAAGTGAGAAATCAATGTATTTGGCCATTTTAAGGATCGAAAGAAAGCAAAAGATCACTCCAGGTACTTGGTTCACTTGTTCCTTCTGAATAACTTTCCGGGTGCCTTCTTTTTCCATTTGATGCTGATATACCTATAGTTGAATGTGGCATATCATATTGTCAGCACAAAAAAGTAACCAGCAACTCAGTATTTCTTCGTAATGGAAAAGAATTTAAAAGATATGAAAGATACAAGATTTGGAGTTGACAACCTTCTCCTCAATGGTCCCAGTCCTCAAGAACATGTATACGTGCACTCTCTTCTTTTGTCCATCTGTCCATACTCTAGCAGCAGCTTTTGCAAGTGCCAATAGGTGAAAAGGTTCAGCTCAGGCAAGGTGTGTGGAATTAAAAAGAACCTTCAGAAGGTGATAAATTAGTGACGTGCAGATATAAACCAGCTCCGAGCCCCTCGTGTGCCTCTTCAACTCGGCTCGATCTGTTCCCCAAGCGACGAGGCCGGCGCCGGCAGCGGCGGATTATGACCTAGAGCAGCGAATGTCCGGTGACGCCTCCAGTGGCCTGAAGGTGCGAGGCCGGCCGCCCGAGGGGAGCGCATTGGTTGTAGCTGCGCGATAGCGTTGTGTTGATTGAGGATGGGCGCATGGTGGCCAGATTTTTCAAATAACCGTTCAATTAAACTCATTTTGGGGATAAATAACATTATTTAAAGATCAACTTATTTGCTTTCTTGTTACGATGGAAGCCGGTACACTCTAAATTTAAAGGAAACAACACTTGATTGGCATCGTATAGGCATATGGCCATATGTGACACTTGACAGTATAGAAAGCCACAAACTGTGAAGTATGATATTACTGAGGTTTGTTGGTCCAAACTCGTATAGGAGACCCTAATATTTGAACTTAGATAAATTGAACAACTCCAATTTGGTACTCTTTACTCACCTGAAGATCCTTGAGTAGTTTTGCCAAGGTCTCAAGCAACTTCTCAATCTCCCTAACCTGAATGTCATAATAACACAGAGTTCAACTTACAATAAGAAAATCATGCCACATGAATTCTACCGGCTATGTTCACACAGAAAGAGACTCGAAAATACAGAAAAGGAAAATGATGCACCTGTTCAAAGAAGCCATCCAAACCTGGTTGTGCGGTACCTGATACATCGCCTTGCAAACCTAGCTCAATATCAACATTCCCCGGGGGGCGTTCCTCCTTGTTGAGCTCAAACGAATTCTATTAAATTGACAAATGTAACTTTGAAATTACTTTTCAGTGTTATAAAGACAAAGACAGTATAACCTTTTACTCAAACACACCATAGATAAGTTAAAAAACTCACTGAAGAACAAACTATCTCGAAATAGGGCATGTGGAAAGAAATTAGTGAAGCTTATTTTTGTGTTACCCTCCAAGCAGAAAATAATAGATTTTTGGAAACTTATGTTCTCTTGTGAAGAGTATATCAACGTGTACATGACAAATGGTGAACAAAATTTAGCAGTGCAAACGGCTTCTCTTAGCCTTGAAATTTCCCTTGTCAACAAGATACTCAATTCTACGGATGATCTAAAGACTGAACTTTCCAAAACAAAATGTCTAAAAAGTTTAACAAACATCAACTCAGCACATAAGAGGGGATCCTGGGGATGAGCAGACGACCTTTGGAAGCAAAACCAGGGAGGATGGAGTCCACCAGTGCCTTGTCGCGACGGGAGATTGGGGAAGCACCGTCCGTGCGTCCTGTGTGTGGCCTCGGATTTCACCGCGCGGCAATCAGTTCACCCGCCTCATATCCATGTCCAACGAGATCCTCAGAGTCAAGAAGAGGTAATACCGACTGTGCATGAATGAGAGACGGTTCTGGTGGCGTTGGAGGCATGGTCGGGGCTCAGGCGGCACCGGCGGGTGCGGACGGGGGCTCAGGCGGCACGGACGAGGGCGGGCCGAGTGGGCGCCTAGTCGAGCGGGCCGCACCGGCGGGGGCGGGGGCGAGCGGTGGCACCGGCGGGGACGTGGGCGAGCGGCGGCACCGGCGGGGGCGTGGGCAAGCGGCGCTACCGGCAGTGACGGGGGCGAGCGGCGGCATCGGTGGGGGCGGGGGCGAGCGGTGGCACCGGCGGCTGCGCGAGCGTGGGAGCGGTTCGGCGACGGGGAAAGGAGCCGCGAGGGCGATGGCGACAGCGAGGAGGGCCGGTGGGAAGGGGGAGGGCGCGGTGGAGGCGCGGGGGTGGTGCGGCTGCGCGAGAGGAGCGGTTCGCACGAGTGCGGGGATGGGGTCGGGGAGTGCGGGATCCCGTCGTGGGTTTTCCTGATTCGAGTACGAGGAGGGTGGGTGGTGGGGTGGGGGGGGGCAGGGGGACGAGCGAACGAGAGGTCGAACCATCACGACGGCAGATCCCCTTTAATAGTAGAGATTTTGGGTTGTTCTGCTCGGCTGCTGGAGGTGATTCTCCACCAAAAGGATCCAGTTACGTTCCAGCCATGACTTGTTCAGAAATATATACTCCACAGTTCACAAAAGAGAGTGGATCTCGTTGCTATGTTGATGTGATCATAGTGATATTGGGGGAGGTTTTACTTACTCCATCTTCATCATGTTTCTGTTATCGTAAAAAACAGAAACGCAAAAAATCTAATGTCAGGTTTTTAGGCATGGCAAATCTGACTTATTTATGGCCATTTATAATGCCGTGATTATGAAAATTTTAATTTGCAAGCATGGCTATTTTCTGACAAATAAATGGACTAAGGCGGATTTGGCATGCTTGCCAACTAAACTTGTCATCCTTGACGAATAAAATTTGTCATAAAAAATGTTCAATTTGTCATGCTTAAAAATCAGATAAAAAAGGTATCAAGGCCCCCATCTTGTTGGTGTTACTATGATCACGATCAACATACCCACAAACACACCTTGTTCCATCGACAAGAAACCAAACGCCGGTGAATTTTATATCTCCTCACCTTCGGACACTTTGCATTTTCAAGAGTTCTTCTTTTTCCGTCAATGACTAGCGATCATTGTTCTTTTTGTGAAAATAAATTTACTCTTTTTCTTTTGGCGGTGCCATAAGATTAGAGAGTTTTCTATCATTGCAGATCCGATGAGTTATTTTGATGTGTCAAACCTTTTTTGTTGGTTTGATTTTTTATGGAGTCATCGATCAAGGCTTTCCATCTTTCTGGATGGGACTCAAGACGTTTCTGAAAACCATTATTAATAATGTTCGTGTGGTTGAAAGAGTGACAACATCCTTATTGTTTCAGTCTAATTGCAGCATCTTTATCGAAATCTTTGAACTATTTCTTCTAGTAGAGATTGATATCTCGAAGAAGATGTTTTAAAAAGATTACATTGTAATTCTTAGTCATAGTAATCGTTACGAGTATGAGTGAAATCACAGGTGTTTCTAAAAAAAAAGAGACAAAAAAGCCGAACGCCCCACCCATCTCGCCAACGAATCCAGGCAACAACGTTTGTTAAACCAGCACAGCGAGTTACTAGCATGCATTCGTTAGAGTTTCAAAAAAAAAAAGAAGGAAAAATGCATTCGTTAGCATTTTTTTCTTATCCTTGAGCGGAGCATGCACCGGCTAGCAAGCTGCACGGGCCGCCCTGGGCCTGGCGTGCACGTCTCCATCGGTACATTCTGCATGAACACACAATGCATGCTCCGCTCCCCCCATCTCTCCCTCTCCACCGTTATATACTCCCACCACCCCCGTTCCCAGGAGCTCGACATTGCGACGTCGACGGGCGCTCTCCTTCGTCGTCTCCATCAGGCCTCTCGTCTCGTCTCAGGTGCGTTGCTTGCGTGCATGCCGTCGCCGCCATGCGTACGATATGCATATGATTTGAAGGTCAGGTCAGGTCGTCGAGACGCCGGCCGGATTGATCAATGTCGTCGATGCATGTTCGGTTTCATGACGCAGTGCCCCTCAGCCTGCAGCATGGATCGGCGGCCGGAGGGCGGCGGGGCGAGGAAGCGCGCGCGGGAGGAGCCGGACGCGGCGGACTTCCCCTTCGACGAGGCGGTGGCGGCGGCCGACGCCGGGGAGGCGTGGCGGAGGCCGCCGGGGGTGTTCCAGTTCCCGTGGCAGAAGTGCCGCGGCGGGCTCGGCGTCGCCGGCGGCGGCTGGGAGCTGCGGGACGTCTTCTTCCGCTCCCTCGTCGACGGCGGCGCCGCGGCCATCGGCGTGCCGGGCGACCGCCTCGTCTCGCCGCCGCCGCCCAGCAAGCAGCGCGCGCTCTTCGACGACGTCGACGCCTGGCTCGCCGCCGCCGCCGACGGCGAGGTGGACCCCGTCTGGCGATCGGCGATCAGGGGCGCCGGGCCGCCCTCCGCGTCGGCGGTGTGACGATGCATGGCGTGGGCCGGTGGCCCCACGTGGCATTCAGTGCGCGGCGCCGCCTGGGCGGCCCACCGGCCTCGTGAAGCTGGCCTGGGTTGGCACGGGCCTGTTGATGATCACGATCAATTTGCTTCTGTATATATGATGATTGCTGCCAAGAATTTTTTTACGCTCCCTTCATTTTTAAGCATCGCTTTAATAATCACAAGTCTTGTTTCTAAATAGTTACACATTCTCTCAAGACCCTAGGTCAAAATTTCCAAACCACAAACACATCCATCTGAAACCTACTCATTTACCGTATTTAAATATCATGTTTTAGATGGCAGTCTTATCTCTTTTCTTTTTGCAAATAAGTTCTTGCATTACTCAAGGTTTAAAGATGACCATCTTAGCATATGGTTACATTAGGAAAAAAGTGGAATACAACTCACATATTGACAAGTTATTGAAGAGTATGTTTTCATCGATATTTCTTGAGGCTATGCGGTTTTTTGATTATTTTTGTCTAGCGTAAATGCAAAACAAAACAATAGACAAGTGAGCAGTACCACATTATTACTCATGACCTCTATTCTTTTGTGTAATGAAACATTTATAGTTGTAGTTTTTAAGGCCCTATGTCTCGGAGCATAAAAATTTATAGACATCCACAAATTTTCCTCTATAGTTTCCCATCACTTCAAAGTGCCACAAGTCCAATTGAGCCGGAATGAAAAGGGATAGAATTCAAAATAATAATTGAGATTAAATGAATCGCAGAAAATCCACACCATTACATTCGTGGCACTCTCTCCCCTTTTGTTTGTCAAACTTCGAAAGTAGAAGCAAGAATTTGTAAAACCAATTTTATTGGAAAGACATTACTCTTCAGGATTTTAAAAGTTTGACTATGTCCCTGTACAAAGCGGTAAATTAAAAAATATAGTGGATGGACGAAAGTGCCTTTCTGCTCCCGAGCTCATTTGAGCTCGGATGAACAGTAAAATCAAAAAAATTCGAAACATGTTCAGAAAATTCTGAATTTTTTGCATGCACTTAGAACATTTGTCAAAGTTGGTCTAAGAAACAATTCAGAATTTTTGAATATTTTTTGAATTTTTTCTGATTTTACTGTTCACCCGAGCTCAGATGAGCTCGGGAGCGGATACTCCACATCCGTGGATGGAGTAATTCATTACAAATGATGGTTGTGGTAGGAATCGAAGTCTCATCGATCACATTTGGTTGGAGGTTGTACCCTATGCCCATCAGATCAAACACTGGGATTGATGCTTTTGTGTGTCCTATTAATGTGGATTATTTTATCCATGAAATGTGACTTTCTTGTGGATAGCGAGACGATATTGATCGCTTAATCTATCTTGAAGCTCTACATCTTTGATCCATGATAGGTATTATGTGAGTATGTGTGTGTGGTGATGGTGGTGTCGTGTACACAACTACGTTGTACTTTGCATTTCTTGATTAAAAATTCTCTTCAATTAAGACAGTCTTGAGGTGATGCCCATAACAAAAATCTCATCAGTTAAGCCACATGGTCTTGAGACATCATGGTCCATTGGCATCTGTTAGAGGATTACAAACATTTTCTATTATCCATGTTGTTGTTTCGTGTACCCCTTGTTGAAACAGACAAATCCACAAAGTTACATTCTCGGACCGGGGTTCCACTTTCAGTTTGATAAAAGGAAGCCTTCAGGTTTTAGTTAGGAAAACTCAACTATAAATTCAACTTCATTTTTAGTTTGCATAATTTTACATTTTCCAACTCAATGATTTTACTTTGCGTTGTTCTGTATTTAATTATTAAAATCAACCTTTAGCGTGTCAATTTCAGGTAATCACATTCATGTTCTTTGTGAGGCACCACTGAAAATTCCATAGAACAGATGTAGGGCCGCGGGACAAACAAAGGTCGACTGGTCGACCCATCAGCCAGAAGAGCTTGCAATGACGCAAAGACAAGGAAATAAAGACACTCAAATGAATAAATATACGAAAGACATGGTGAGTAAACGATGAAGGGGCTTTGTTGGAAATCAGAATCGATAGCACAACTGAACCAATCAAAAACATATCACAACCTTTCGGTGTGAAACTACATGCATGGAGAAATCACATGCTGACATTCCTATGTTTAAGCCTGATCCAATCTTTGATGCGGATACATGAATCGGACAATGATATCAAAGGAAAAAAAACACAACAAGGATCGCAACACCATGGTATCGTGTTGATATGTACAAGTTTAAATGAATAATACTCCTTCTATACTAAAGTGTAAGACATTTTTATTGATATGTCCAGAAAGATTGCTTCATTACATACTTTCTCTATCTCAAAATAAACATCGTCGGTGTAGTATAAAATTTATACTAACTTAGTACTAAATCCGCGACGTTTTATTTTGGGATGAAGGAAGTATAAAGCAGAAGAAAACCCTTTTCGTCAAAATATAAGACGTTTTTTTTTTGGGGGGGGGGGGGGGGGGGGGCTAGTTGGAACTAACAAAACCATATTACGTTCAAATGAGTAACTGTGAGCGTGGGCAGTCGGGCCGTGCCCACAGTCCAG
This sequence comes from Hordeum vulgare subsp. vulgare, assembly GCF_904849725.1. Lineage (NCBI taxonomy): Eukaryota > Viridiplantae > Streptophyta > Magnoliopsida > Poales > Poaceae > Hordeum > Hordeum vulgare. Next base: position 473,899,004 of record NC_058522.1, read on the forward strand.
CAACACATTTCTGGAGAGGCGGTGGTTGTGTGGGAGGACGTTGGTGGGCAAGGTAAGGTGCATGCGTTGACAAACTCGTGCACAACGGCCCCACGGGTGCAGCAGCACTGCACAAGAGCTCATGCCGGGCGGGGTGGCCGCTCGCTGCACGGGTTGGGCAGCCGGCGCGCGTGGCGACTAGGATGATGATGATTCTCTGTCGTCCGTGCGTGGCCCGATCATCATTCGCTGCTTTTATTATAAGTAAGTATATTACACAAAGAGAAGAGAAAGCCGATACACACGGTACGTACGACACCATGCAATGTAACTAAGCAAACCTTTTTTGCTCTTTGGTTGCCTGCGTCCTGCTTTTGTTCCCACGCTGTCAGCTAGCAGTACGAGTACGAGTAGCTGCTACGCGGGCCTCACAACGTACCCTATCACGTAAGCATATCCCGGCAGTTGCAACTGCCTGTACGTACCTGGGATCCGCGCATGCACACGGCACGGCGAGCGCAACGAGCGTGGTGAAGGTTCTTGCCGATTCGCGCGTAGTGATCCGAATCGACGTATGTACGCACGATCGAGCAGATCACCCGATCGGGAGAGGAAAGCAGCAAGGAATGAACGGTGCCGGCTGTGAATGGAAAGCACGCAAAGAAAGATACCATACGTACCTTTCGTCTCCTCCCTCTCACTCAAACTGTCACTCCAAAGATATGGTTTACTCAGGGCATCTCCAATGGTTGTATGATCATCGTTGGTAAAATTGCCACATAGATGATTTTGATGACATGACGCATAATAAAAGAAGAGAGATAATGAAATCGTATGAACTTGAAGGAACGGTTCACGCACAAGCTCCGAGGCAAGCATGGTTATTTCTTCCATGTTTAGTGGATCCGCTTAGTTATTTTACATACGATTAACATACACTGCATTGAAGAGCTTGTATGATGTGATGTTGGTTGTTGATGTGAACATTTATACCAACGATTGAACATATAGACTGTTGAAGATGCTCTCACTGGTGTCACTCTCACGGTCTCACCCATTTAATTCGGTCCATCTCCACCCTAAAATAAAAAACAAAACAACCCGGTCTATCTGTTCCTGTGTGGTCTCATTAACTCGGTCTATCCATCTCCACCCGTGTGGTCCGTGACGCCTTGGTGTCCCATGCGCCCACACAACCACAGCTCCCAAATCCAAACACCAACTCCGTTTTCTTCTACTGTCTTCTTTTCGCCGGGAAGGAAACGAACCAAATCTGACCAAATGCTTAGCAAATATAGTACTAGTAGCAAGTACGATCTTACACTATATTTGTACTAGTACTCAGATTATTACTCCTTCTCCGTACCGTAAAACAAATCTGGAGAGGAACATCCCCATGGAATCCATCTTACCCAGCAGAGCCACGGGTAAAGAAAACTCTTGCGATCCAGCGCGTGAAAAGCAGGCAAAGGTGCCGTGCCGCCTGCCGGTGGAAAGAAAAAAGAAACTACTACCCCTCCGCATCACGCATCGCATGGGCCGCGCACCGCTCCCACGTTACCACCCATCCTGACTGCTGCCAGTGCCAGGAATTTCGCGTCCCCGCGTGCCCAGCGCCGACGCCCGAACCCTGGGCCTTCCCGAAATCAAGCGCCCGCCGCGCCGGAAAAGCGACTCCCCTCCCCTCCTCCTCCGGCGGCGGCGGCGGCGGTGCAGTGCGCTGTCTGAGGCTCTACGTTCGCCGGCTGCGGAGGCCGCGGGCATGGCGGGGGCCGGTCGGGGCCGGCGGTGCCGGGGCGCGGTGCTGCTGCTGCTCGTCGCGTCCGTGCTCGCGCCCCTCGTCCTCTACGGCCGCTCCCCCGTCCCGTCCCTCCCGGACTCCACCGGTACGCACGGCTCGCCCCGGGTTCCGGCCGCCGGCGGCAATGCGGCGAAGATCCGTGCTTGCTTGATTTGATCTGGGCGTCTTGTCTTGCAGTGGCCAGGGGCGCCTTCGATCGGGGGGACGGGTCCGGCTCCGGCTCCGGCTCCAATCTGGTGTGGCCGCATATGGCCGCGTCCGAGGTTTCTCTCGCCAAAGGTGAGCCCGCTTTTCCTCCCCCCCTTTCGTTTTGCTTGCCCAACCTCGTCCTCGAGGGAACACGCGCGTTTCACTGACCGTAGATCGTGAAAATGGTAGGGAGATAGGATTGAGTCTGTTTTCACCTCAGCAAGAACAGATAAACCAACTTCGTGCACATCTGTTTGGTGAAGCAGTCGCCAGTTGGGTCATCCTTCGGCCACCGCATCTGATTTTTGTTGCAACTCTGGGTGAACTGCTTTTGCAGATTTGACGATCGAGAGGCTAGGGGAGCACAAGAACCGGGTGCTGTCGGCGACTGACGACTGGCAGGCAGTTGAGGTAGCCAGGAGCCATCCATCAGGAGAAAAAACTGATACCTGGGAGGAGCCTGTGTCGCGGGATGCCGACCAGGTGGTTGCTGTGGGAAATGACACTGCTCAGTCAACACAGGATGGCATGATAAAGGAAGTTGTTAGCACCGACAGACCAGCAGATGGATTTCGTGATCCTGGCGATAGCAAGGAAGCTGAAGAGCAGGATGGACACGGGACGGATGAGAAAGAGTTGCAGGATGCGACTGAGGTAGAGCACAACGATGGTTCTGGTGCATCAGAGAATAACATTGCTGGAACACATACTGCGACAAACCAGACATCTTCTTTGGACAAGGTACAATTTATTAGAGAAGACTAATCTATTGGTTGGTAAGGACGATCAAGCCCTTGCCCTTCTAGGGGGGGGGGGGGGGGTAAATTACTGGAAGACTGAATCCTGGATGCAAAACTAACCTAGGACTAAACCTTGTTCCATCACATCTATATTACTACTCAGTGCCTAACCTCATACTCATCGCATGAAGGAGTAAAATATTTGTGCACTGAATGAACTGGGAATAGAGCTGATATTGTTTATCGTAGAAGTCAAATTTATTGTATGACTACTCCCAAAGACACTGCAGCCATCTTAATAGATTGGCAAAGATATGCCTATTATTTTCATTCACATTTAGCAGCGGCACTGTTCTGTGGTCTGTTTCTTACCTTTTTGTGAACATTAGCACTGGAACACAGAGTTAAGAACGATTAGATGTCCTGAAAACCACTCTTATATTTTAAACTATATTGTAGTTATGTTTATACTGTAGGTTGTTTAGTCAGTCGCAAGAGATCTTGTGTTCTAACAGCTAATGCTTTAATTGTCCAGGAAAGCGCCACTGATACATTATCTGATCATGCTAGTATCAATGCTGATCTCGACACATCAGCAAGTAGCACTGGTCATTCTGCAACTTCCCCAGATGCTACAATCCGAATCATCAAGGACCAATTGATAAGAGCAAAGACATATCTTGGCGTTCTAGCTTCTAGAGGAAATCATGGTACCGCCAAGGAGTTACGTGCACGAATGAAGGATATCCAAAGAGCACTTGGTGATGCAACCGATGATGGGATGCTTCCACAGAAGTACTTTCTCTTTCACTGTACTACTGAATTTCCATTGTCATTATTGGTGTCTTGTACTTTGTATTGGGGTAATTATCTCTGAACTTACGGAACTTTCTGTTGCATGAAGTGTCCATGGCAAAATAAAAGCGATGGAGCAGACACTGGGTAGGATCAAGAGAATGCATGATGGTTGCTCAGGTGCTGTGAACAGGCTCCGTACATCCCTTCACTCAACAGAGGAGCGTCTTCAATCTCACAGAAAGGATGCCAACTATCTAGCTCAACTAGCGGCAAAATCTTTACCCAAAGGACTCCATTGTCTCCCATTGCGGCTTACAAATGAGTATTATTTGAGCAACTCCAACAATAAGGATTTTCCAAATACGGAAAAGTTGGAAGATCCTAAACTCCATCACTATGCAGTTTTCTCAGATAATGTATTGGCTGCTGCAGTGGTTGTTAACTCCACTCTTGTTCATGCTAAGGTATACCACTTGGTCAATGAGATAGCTAGCCAGGCAGCTGATTAGTGACTGTGAACCGACTTCTGTTTTGTATTACCTCCGTCCCAAATTACTTGTCTTGGATTTTTCTAGATACGGATGTATCTAACACTAAGACATATCTAGATACATCCCTATCTAGACAAATGTAAGACAAGTAATTCGGGATGGAGGGAGTACTATAAATTTCGCTGTATTTAAGTTTGTACCTAAAGCACTAATATGTACTCAATACTCTGTTCTGCAGAAACCAGCAAACCATGTCTTCCACATTGTGACAGATAGGCTTAACTACGCTGCAATGAAGATGTGGTTCTTGGCTAATCCCTTGGGTGAAGCTGCGGTTCAGGTTCAGAACATTGAAGAGTTTACCTGGCTGAACTCAAGCTACAGTCCAGTTCTGAAGCAGTTAGGATCCAGTTCGATGATTGATTACTATTTTGGGAGTGGGAAGGCTAGGCCGGGTGAAAATCCCAAATTCCGGAACCCAAAATACCTGTCGATTCTCAATCATCTGAGGTTCTATCTCCCTGAGATATTCCCGAAGCTCAACAAGGTATTGTTTCTAGACGATGATACCGTGGTTCAGCAGGACCTAAGTGCACTTTGGTCAATAGATCTCAAAGGCAAGGTCAATGGTGCTGTTGAGACCTGTGGAGAGAGCTTCCATAGGTTTGATAAATACCTCAACTTCTCCAATCCTCTAATTGCCAGCAATTTTAATCCACACTCTTGCGGTTGGGCATATGGTATGAACATGTTTGATTTGTCCGAGTGGAGAAAGCAAAACATCACCGACGTCTACCACACGTGGCAGAACCTGGTGAGTTTATGAACTTATGAACAAACATATTATAAAATAAAATCTTCACCAAGAGCTGAGCAGAGTGTATCCTCTAATAATCTTTTCGCTATTCTGCCGTATTTTGACCCACCAGGAAATCCCTGTACTTCACCAACACTATGATCCCCCCATTCTTCAGTGGTGTTTTACCCATGGCTTATCTCATTTGTGCAGAATGAAGACAGGCTACTATGGAAGCTAGGCAGCCTCCCTGCAGGCCTTGTGACGTTCTGGAACCGCACGTTCCCGCTTGATCGCTCGTGGCATCTTTTGGGGCTCGGGTACAACCCAAACGTCAATGAAAAGGAGATCAGGCGGGCATCCGTCATCCACTACAACGGGAACCTGAAACCCTGGCTCGAGATCGGACTTTCGAAATACCGAAAATACTGGTCAAGGCATGTCAATTACGATCAAGTGTTTATACGGGAGTGCAACATAAATCCCTGAGTGGCAAACACACTTCGTGTATGGTTTCATTATTCTTTTTAAGCTTGCTATAGGTTAATTCTTTATGCTCTAGGTTTTGTAAGATATCTAGAGCATCTACTATTATCGTTTTTCAGTCGTAAAGGAGCCCGTTGCTCCTATGACTAACTGTGAAGGTGCCAGCCGTTTAGTGGTAGGATTTAGAACCAGACAGACACACGCTCCATTTAAGAGCCACGTAGGCTGTATTATGTTTTTGTACTTACTAATCTGGATGTAGTCCACTCCTCCTGTCTAATGCAACAAGACGATAGCAAAATCATGTCCAGTTCATCTCGTTTTATTTGTCTTAAGCTTTTGCTTCTGGCGACATCGATGAGGTGGTGACGATGATGCAGCGTTGGAATAAGGTATTTTTGGTTTCTTCCTGCCTTGACGATGTCTGATCCGTTGCTGATGAAGGGCCTTTGGGAGTTTGTGTCCTCAAATCTATTGGTTATTTTCAGATCTTTGTAGTTTGTGTGTCTTTCAAGTAAGAACTGTTGGCTGATTATTGGTGTGGTGATTTCTTGTTATGTGACTTCGCTCGGTGATTGTATGTTTGTTCTACATGGTGTGATGCTTAGTTTGATGCTGCATGAGCGAGCAAGTGGCTATAGCGTTCTTCAAAGCATGGTATGACGACGGCATTTGCAGATGTTGTCTTTCTTTGCTATTGGTTTGAGATAATTACACCTGCGGTCCTTATAGTCTCTGACGTGTAACATGACGGTCCTCGAACTCATGAAATGCTCTAATAATATGATCCTCAAATACGAAAATGCGCTCCAATATGGTCCTGACTACATCTCACGCTACGCCTACAGGCTACAGCCCAATCCGATGCCACATGAGTGTATAGTAGAAATGCGGGCCCCGCATGTGAGTATGAGATGGAGAAAGAATACAAAAATAAATCACGTCATGCAAATTCGAACTTCAGAGTTCAGACCTCCGGTTGATATTTGCAAAGCGTACATAACTATAAACTGCACTTTTGCTTTGTTGATATTGTGACTAGAAGCGTATGTTGATATTGTGCATTTACGTACCTCTCCAGGCAACTATCATAAGGTTCGTTTTGTAGCTATTTCCCTTTTACTTATTTTCCAGGTTCACGTTTATTTCCCTTTTTGATTTTTAAATTTCCCATTTGAAAGAATTTAAGGAAAAACTATTTTATGTATTCTGAACAAATAAAATGAATATATACAATAACAGTGCATGTGTGTGGCGCTGAATGAAGACACATTTTTTAAAATCCACATGATATTTTTAAAGTTCATGTTTACCTCTTCAAGTTACTTGATAATGAAAATACAATGGAGATTTTAAATACACAATAATGGTAGTTGGGCATATAATTCGGCAAATATATAACCATTTTATAAAACCACACAGAACATAATTCAAAATACACTGCTCTATTTTTTAATAGTTTTGTATTTTAAAATACAACTAGTTGGTTGCCCGTGCGTTGCCACGGGACAGAAACATTTATAAAGGCAATAAGCGATTAAATTATGATAGTTGTCGTGTGTCATTTCCTCTTAAACTCTGCTCTCATTCGAGTATTGATGTAGGAAACAAACAATATGATCATGCTAAAATCCTCACATTAACATGGATAATGAAAATTTAGACATCTAACGGCAACATCTGCTTCTACACGATTGGTATCAATGGTTATGATAAATTAAAGATGGAAAGTGTGCTCGATTCTTCACATGATTGTTACTCAAACAAAAAATCTTTACTTCCTAATGCATTCCTCTTGAGTGTAAAAAAAAAGAACTCCATTATTTAGCTTTAGTTTTCTCTTTGCATCATGCACATCAAATACAACAAAATGCCATGCAACATATAAAAAGATACCATGCAATCATTTATTAGTTCACAAGAAGATTGTCTAATGGAGATTAAGCTTATGCAACAAACATCACACAACAAAATGAGTCAGTGATACACAAACTATTTATCTAAAGTATGGCTTTATTTCAACATTATAAAAAGGGAACTGCAAGATTACATCTGGCTAGCTACAACTAGAAAAATTAAACAAAATAAGAACTAAAATGAAACTCTACAATATGCAGGTTCATTTCAAACAGATTTGCTTTCCCCTTCGACAAAACTATCTGTTAACACAAGTAGGAGCACCGACACCTTTAGTAACCATAACAAGAGAGTACCAAGTGTCATCATATATACAAGATAGCCCTGTTTCTTATCTCCTATAAATTTCAAAATAAGGGAGGAATTTTACCATGACCCCACAACCTGAACCTATAAGTGGAACATCAACCATAGCCGTTCTCCGGTTGCCTTCCCACGCTCAACCCCTCGAGCTTGCCTAACCATTTCTCCAGTGCATCTTTGTAGGCATACTAACCTTGTTGTATCCACCCATAATTGTGGTGATGTCGACGAACGGAGTGTAGTAGGGCAAATACATCATGTCGATATCCGACGTGATCTGGTGCTCCCGAAATGATGATGTGTGCCCTGTAGGTGCTGATGTTTATTAGAGTCGTCCGATTTCCGGCCCCTTGCCACTATTCGTCCAATGTGCCAATCAGTGACACTTGAACTTTTCATTGGTGTCGCTGAAGTAGTCACTGTGTTTCTCTAGCTGCGAGAGTTGCAAAGGTGAAATATCTTAGATTGATGATGTTTGCAGTTAAATAGAAAATAAGACTACGAGGTCGGTATGTGAGAAATAGCTAATAAATACAAGTTGGAATCCTTCGAAGAACATGGGAGGAATTGCGAGTACCATTTCTTGGAGGGATTTGTTTCGACTGAACTATTGTAGTTTGGCAAGTAAATTTTTTAAACCTTGTAGTCATGCAAGTAGCCGACCAAAGGTCCATATAGAAAATTCCAAAATTTATGTCACCTCAAAATCAAAATCATCAACTTCAACATCTGTAATGCATAACAATAATTCATATTATACATAAATAGAGCTTTGAAATATGATGAGCCACCTTTGTAAAAAATCCTATTAACTAATGCATTTTGATACTACTAATCAACTTTAACATAAGCTATATATGGCGACACAAATCATTGTGAACCATATATATAAAAGACACCATAAGGAAAGATGTGATAATGTAAGTAACTGGTGAGAGAAATATGCTTCATGTTGACTTCCCCACACTTTTCAGTATTTTCATCTAAGTTAGCAAGTTACCTCTATAAATGGTTAAGAACACTACATAATAGAATAATTAAGAGCCAAGGGAAGTTGTGAATGTTTTTGCATAGACAAAATTATATGGACAGAAGGGATACAATTATATAATAAAAACCTAGGATATATAACTTTTTTCAGAGGCGTTCATGTGATCCTTCAGAAGCTGAGGGTGGTATTAACATATCTCCCAAAATATAAGTCCCTTGACATCTTTGCTGGTAAACTTTTCCTCGTTCAAGATCAAACATAGTTGTCAAAATTGGTTACATGATGGTATATTCCTTCCACTTCCACAAGACCTTTCGAATAGGGTGAAACCATGAATATATTATTTTGTAACGTAAATACAAATGGCGGCAAACTGGAAGGATCGATTAGAACATGACCACAAATATTGGATGTGTACCACTTGCATGCTTGCTCGACCCACGACCTCAAGCATCATTTCTCGCTTGTGTGCTGCTAGCCCTGAGCTACAAGTCACCGCCATGCAGCAGCCAAGCTGCTAGCCCGAGCTACAAGTCACCGCCATGCAGCAGCCAAGCTGCTAGCCCTGAGCTACAAGTAACCGCCATGCAGCAGCCATAGTCACGACCGTTCAATGGTACACCAACACCACCTCCCCGTCCCGATGTTCGTGATGGACCAGCTCACGCCAACTGCTACCAGCGGACATCCAATCTATTGGGATCCCCCCTAATAACCTGCAAAATATATGTAATTTGAATCTTAACGTGTCCGTAATAATTCAAATATTCAATACATCTAGAAACATTTTCGGCTTGATATAGAAAAAAAATATGGCTCACACACAGTTACCAACTCGTATTAAGCTAATCATCATAGCATATAATAAAATAGCAACAGTAAATAAAGCCCTTCCGTGTACTAATATGTTACCTAAACTTATTCAAATGGAATGGAAGATGATTGCAATAATATGAAACTCTACTAGTTTTTTTTGTAAAATTTGAACACATAAACAATACCTCTGCATCTTAAAAATTATAAAAAACTTGTTACGTAATGCTGGATAATAAGTCTGTTCGCCACAGTCCAAGACTTCTTCCACAGTTTCCTGCCATTTTCACAACCAAAATAAACAATAATTATCAACAAAGAGGAATCTGGTGCTCAACACTTTTTCTGATGAGAAGAGGCAGAGTACCAGAGGGTCGGGGGCGGGGATCGAAGGGCGTCGGCGTCTCCGAGTACAAGCAGCAGTGGAAGCAGAGGCTTCTCCCACCACTACCACAACCTGTCGGCGGCGCCTCTGGTCCATATGTCGGATGCGCTTGTCACCTCCGTGCGGTGGAGTAGTGGCGGCAGGGGAGTTATGTCATGTGTGTCAAAGAACATTCGAGGTTGCTGCTGAAGACATGGACCTCCTATGTCATGTGTCGCTGCTGAAGACATGAACACAGACATTAACCTCATATGTCATGTGTGGTGGCTCGTCCCTCCCATTCGAGGTTGCTGCTGAAGACATGGACCGGCGCTGCACAACACAACACAACAAAGGCAGCTTGGCTAAAGATAAAATAAAATGCACTTGAAAGTGTACAGGCTTCAGTCAGATGCAGAAGCACAGATGATTACAATTTCAAGAATTATAGTACATAACTAATGTTGCTGTTTAAACTATTAGGTCAGGATTGTTGCATAACATGTAGAATAGTAACCCGTGTATAAGCACGATCCATGTCTTGTTTTTGTTATTCAAATCACTAACGATCATAATAAACATTGGTTTCTCTCCCCATTCCGGCACAGTAAGGACACATGTACACACATGACCTATGTTTTGTTTCCGCTATTAAAATGACGGACCACCATACATAAACACCATTTTCTCCTCTAACTCTATGAAGTACTCCTTGTTGGGGAACGTCGCATGGGAAACAAAAATATTCCTACGCGCACGAAGACCTATCATGGTGATGTCCATCTACGAGAGGGGATGAGTGATCTACGTACCCTTGTAGACCGTACAGCAGAAGCGTTAGAGAACGCGGTTGATGTAGTGGAACGTCCTCACGTCCCTCGATCCGCCCCGCGAACAATCCCGCGATCAGTCCCACGATCTAGTACCGAACGGACGGCACCTCCGCGTTCAGCACACGTACAGCTCGACGATGATCTCGGCCTTCTTGATCCAGCAAGAGAGACGGAGAGGTAGAAGAGTTCTCCGGCAGCGTGACGGCGCTCCGGAGGTTGGTGATGACCTTGTCTCAGCAGGGCTCCGCCCGAGCTCCGGAGAAACGCGATCTAGAGGAAAAACCGTGGAGGTATGTGGTCGGGCTGCCGTGGAAAAGTCGTCTCAAATCAGCCCTAAAACCTCCGTATATATAGGTGGGAGGGAGGGGGCCTTGCCTTGGGGCTCAAGGAGCCCCAAGGGGGTCGGCCGAGTCCAAGGGGGAGGACTCTCCCCCCCAAACCGAGTTGGACTAGGTTTGGTGGGAGGGAGTCCCCCTTCCTTCCCACCTCCTCCTTTTTTTTTCTTCCTCTCTTGATTTTCTTCTCCTTGGCGCATAGGGCACTTGTGGGCTGTCCCACCAGCCCACTAAGGGCTGGTGTGTCTCCCCCAAGGCCTATGGGCTTCCCCGGGGTGGGTTGCCCCCCCGGTGAACTCCCGGAACCCATTCGTCATTCCCGGTACATTCCCGGTAACTCCGAAAACCTTCCGGTAATCAAATGAGGTCATCCTATATATCAATCTTCGTTTCCGGACCATTCCGGAAACCCTCGTGACGTCCGTGATCTCATCCGGGACTCCGAACAACATTCGGTAACCAACCATATAACTCAAATACACATAAAACAACGTCGAACCTTAAGTGTGGAGACCCTGCGGGTTCGAGAACTATGTAGACATGACCCGAGAGACTCCTCGATCAATATCCAATAGCGGGACCTGGATGCCCATATTGGATCCTACATATTCTACGAAGATCTTATCGTTTGAACCTCAGTGCCAAGGATTCATATAATCCCGTATGTCATTCCCTTTGTCCTTCGGTATGTTACTTGCCCGAGATTCGATCGTCAGTATCCGCATACCTATTTCAATCTCGTTTACCGGCAAGTCTCTTTACTCGTTCCGTAATACAAGATCCCGCAACTTACACTAAGTTACATTGCTTGCAAGGCTTGTGTGGGATGTTGTATTACCGAGTGGGCCCCGAGATACCTCTCCGTCACACGGAGTGACAAATCCCAGTCTTGATCCATACTAACTCAACTAACACCTTCGGAGATACCTGTAGAGCATCTTTATAGTCACCCAGTTACGTTGCGACGTTTGATACACACAAAGCATTCCTCCGGTGTCAGTGAGTTATATGATCTCATGGTCATAGGAATAAATACTTGACACGCAGAAAACAGTAGCAACAAAATGACACGATCAACATGCTACGTCTATTAGTTTGGGTCTAGTCCATCACGTGATTCTCCCAATGACGTGATCCAGTTATCAAGCAACAACACCTTTGTTCATAATCAGAAGACACTGACTATCATCGATCAACTGGCTAGCCAACTAGAGGCATGCTAGGGACGGTGTTTTGTCTATGTATCCACACATGTAAATGAGTCTTCATTCAATACAATTATAGCATGGATAATAAACTATTATCTTGATACAGGAATTATAATAATAACTATATTTATTATTGCCTCTAGGGCATAATTCCAACAGTCTCCCACTTGCACTAGAGTCAATAATCTAGCCCTCACATCACCATGTGAATTACATTGTAATAAATCTAACACTCATACAGTTCTGGTGTTGATCATGCTTTGGCCGTGGAAGAGGTTTAGTCAGCGGGTCTGCTACATTCAGATCCGTGTGCACTTTGCATATATTTACGTCCTCTCCCTCGACGTAGTCGCGGATGAGGTTGAATCGTCGTTTGATGTGTCTGGTCTTCTTGTGAAACCGTGGTTCCTTTGCTAAGGCAATGGCACCAGTGTTGTTACAGAACAAGGATATTGGATTCAGTGCGCTTGGCACCACTCCAAGATCCGTCATGAACTGCTTCATCCAGACACCCTCCTTAGCCGCCTCTGAGGCAGCCATGTACTCCGCTTCACATGTAGAATCTGCTACGACGCTTTGCTTGGAACTGCACCAGCTTACTGCACCCCCATTAAGAATAAATACGTATCCGGTTTGCGACTTAGAGTCGTCCGGATCTGTGTCAAAGCTTGCATCGACGTAACCTTTTACGGTGAGCTCTTCGTCACCTCCATACACGAGAAACATCTCCTTAGTCCTTTTCAGGTACTTCAGGATATTCTTGACCGCTGTCCAAGTGATCCACTCCTGGATTACTCTGGAACCTACCTGCCATACTTATGGCCAGGCTAACATCCGGTCTAGTGCACAGCATCGCATACATGATAGAACCTATGGCTGAAGCATAGGGGACGGAGCGCATATGCTCTCTATCTTCATCAGTTGCTGGGCACTGAGTCTTACTCAATTTCGTACCTTGTAAAACTGGCAAGAACCCTTTCTTGGACTGTTCCATTTTGAACCTCTTCAAAACTTTATCAAGGTATGTGCTTTGTGAAAGTCCTATCAGGCGTTTTGATCTATCCCTATAGATCTTAATGCCTAGAATGTAAGCAGCTTCTCCTAGGTCCTTCATAGAGAAACTTTTATTCAAGTAATCCTTTATGCTCTCCGAAAACTCCATGTTGTTTCCAATCAGCAATATGTCATCCACATATAATATTAGAAACGCCACAGAGCTCCCACTCACTTTCTTGTAAATACAAGATTCTCCAACCACTTGTATAAACCCAAATGCTTTGATCACCTCATCAAAGCGTTTGTTCCAACTCCGAGATGCTTGCACCAGTCCATAAATGGATCGCTGGAGCTTGCACACCTTGTTAGCATTCTTAGGATCGACAAAACCTTCGGGTTGCATCATATACAACTTTTCCTTAAGGAAACCGTTAAGGAACGCCGTTTTGACATCCATCTGCCAGATTTCATAATCGAAAAATGCAGCTATTGCTAACATGATTCTGACGGACTTAAGCATCGCTACGGGTGAGAAAGTCTCATCGTAGTCAACACCTGGAACTTGTGAAAAACCCTTTGCCACAAGTCGAGCTTTATAAACGGTCACATTACCGTCAGCGTCCGTCTTCTTCTTAAAGATCCATTTATTCTGAATAGCCTTGCGGCCCTCAGGTAGTATCTCCAAAGTCCACACTTTGTTCTCATACATGGATCCTATCTCGGATTTCATGGCTTCTAGCCATTTGTTGGAATCTGGGCCCACCATTGCTTCTTCATAATTTGCAGGTTCATTGTTGTCCAACAACATGATTGATAAGACGGGATTACCGTACCACTCTGGAGCAGCGCGTGATCTCGTCGACCTGCGTGGTTCAACAGAAACTTGAACTGGAGTTTCATGATCATCATCATTAACTTCCTCCTCAACCGGCGTCGCAACGACAGAGGTTTCCCCTTGCCCAGCGCCACCATCCAGAGGGATGAGAGGTTCGACAACCTCGTCAAGTTCTATCTTCCTCCCACTCAATTCTCTCGAGAGAAACTCCTTCTCGAGAAAAGTTCCGTTCTTAGCAACAAACACTTTGCCCTCGGATTTGAGATAGAAGGTGTACCCAACTGTCTCTTTTGGGTAACCTATGAAGACGCATTTTTCCGCTTTGGGTTCCAGCTTTTCAGGCTGAAGCTTTTTGACATAAGCATCACATCCCCAAACTTTAAGAAACGATAACTTTGGCCTTTTGCCATACCACAGTTCGTATGGTGTCGTCTCAACGGATTTTGATGGTGCCCTATTTAAAGTGAATGCAGCTGTTTCTAATGCATAACCCCAAAATGATAACGGCAAATCAGTAAGAGACATCATAGATCGCACCATCTCTAACAAAGTACGATTACGATGTTCGGACACACCATTACGCTGGGGTGTTCCAGGCGGTGTTAACTGTGAAACAATTCCACATTGTCTTAAGTGAGTACCAAACTCAAAACTCAGATATTCACCCCCACGATCAGACCGTAGGAACTTGATCTTCTTGTTACGATGATTTTCCACTTCACTCTGAAATTGCTTGAACTTTTCAAATGTTTCAGACTTGTGCTTCATCAAGTAGACATAACCATATCTACTTAAATCGTCAGTGAAGGTGAGAAAATAACGATATCCGCCGCGTGCCTCCACGCTCATTGGACCACACACATCGGTATGTATGATTTCCAATAAGTCACTTGCACGCTCCATTGTTCCGGAGAACGGAGTCTTAGTCATCTTGCCCATGAGGCATGGTTCGCACGTGTCGAGTGAATCAAAGTCAAGTGACTCCAAAAGTCCATCAGCATGGAGTTTCTTCATGCGCTTTACACCAATATGACCTAAGCGGCAGTGCCACAAAAATATGGCGCTATCATTGTTAACTCTAACTCTTTTGGTCTCAATGTTATGTATATGCGTATCGCTATCAAGATTCAATATGAACAATCCTCTCACATTCGGTGCATGACCATAAAAGATGTTACTCATAGAAATAGAACAACCATTATTCTCTGACTTAAAAGAGTAACCGTCTCGCAATAAACAAGATCCAGATATAATGTTCATGCTCAACGCAGGCACTAAATAACAATGATTTAAGTTCATCACTAATCCCGACGGTAGCTGAAGTGACAGTGTGCCGACGGCGATTGCATCAACCTTGGAACCATTTCCTACGCGCATCGTCACTTCATCTTTCGCCAGCCTTCGTCTATTCCGCAGTTCCTGTTTCGAGTTGCAAATATGAGCAACAGAACCAGTATCAAATACCCAGGCACTACTACGAGAGCCGGTTAAATACACATCAATAACATGTATATCAAATATACCTGATTTTTCTTTGCCCACCTTCTTATCTGCCAGATACTTGGGGCAATTGCGCTTCCAGTGACCCATACCCTTGCAATAGAAACACTCCGTTTCAGGCTTAGGTCCAGCCTTGGGTTTCTTCGGCGGATTGGCAACAGGCTTGCCGCTCTTCTTCGAATTTCCCTTCTTGCCTTTGCCGTTTCTCTTGAAACTAGTGGTCTTATTCACCATCAACACTTGATGCTCTTTACGGAGTTCAGACTCTGCGACTTTCAACATCGCAAACAACTCGCCGGGAGACTTGTTCATCCCTTGCATGTTGTAGTTCAACACAAAGCCTTTGTAGTTTGGCGGCAGTGATTGAAGGATTCTGTCAGTGATAGCTTCTTGCGGGAGTTCAATCCCCAGCTCAGCTAGACGGTTTGAGTACCCAGACATTTTGAGCACATGTTCACTGACAGACGAGTTTTCCTCCATCTTGCAAGCATAGAATTTATCGGAGGTCTCATACCTCTCGATCCGGGCGTTCTTCTGAAAGATAAACTCCAACTCCAGGAACATCTCAAATGCTCCATGACGCTCAAAGCGACGTTGAAGTCCCGGTTCTAAGCCATACAAGACTGCACATTGAACTATTGAGTAGTCATCCTTACGTGCTAACCAAGCGTTCTTAACATCCTGATCAGCCGTAGCGGGTGGTTCATCTCCTAGCGCAGCATTAAGGACATAATCCTTCTTCCCAGCTTGTAAGATTAGCTTAAGATTACGAGCCCAGTCTACAAAGTTGCTTCCATCATCTTTCAACTTAGCTTTCTCTAGGAACGTATTAAAATTCAGGATGACTGTCGCGTGAGCCATGATCTACAACACAAATATATTCAAAGTGGACTTAGACTATGTTCAAGATAATTAGAGTTTAACTTAATCAAATTATATGCTAAACTCCCACTCAAAAAGTACATCTCTCTAGTCATTTGAGTGGTTCATGATCCACTTACACTATCCCAAGTCCGATCATCACGTGAGTTGAGTATAGTTTCAGTGGTAAGCATCCCTATGCTAATCATATCAACTATATGATTCATGATCGACCTTTCGGTCTCATGTGTTCCGAGGCCATGTCTACACATGCTAGGCTCGTCAAGCTTAACCCGAGTGTTCCGCGTGCGCAACTGTTTTGCACCCGTTGTATGTGAACGTTGGGTCTATCACACCCGATCATCACGTGGTGTCTCGAAACGACGAACTGTAGCAACGGTGCACAGTCGGGGAGAACACAATTTCATCTTGAAATTTTAGTGAGAGATCACCTCATAATGCTACCGTCGTTCTAAGCAAAATAAGGTGCATAAAAGGATTAACATCACATGCAATTCATAAGTGACATGATATGGCCATCATCACGTGCTTCTTGATCTCCATCACCAAAGCACCGGCACGATCTTCTTGTCACCGGCGCCACACCATGATCATCCATCAACGTGTTGCCATCGGGGTTGTCGTGCTACTTATGCTATTACTACTAAAGCTACATCCTAGCAAAATAGTAAACGCATCTGCAAGCACAAACGTTAGTATAAAGACAACCCTATGGCTCCTGCCGGTTGCCGTACCATCGACGTGCAAGTCGATATTTCTATTACAACATGATCATCTCATACATCCAATATATCACATCACATCGTTGGCCATATCACATCACAATCATACCCTGCAAAAACAAGTTAGACGTCCTCTAATTTTGTTGTTGCATGTTTTACGTGGTGACCAAGGGTATCTAGTAGGATCGCATCTTACTTATGCAAACACCACAACGGAGATATATGAGTTTCTATTTAACCTCATCCAAGGACCTCCTCGGTCAAATCCGATTCAACTAAAGTTGGAGAAACCGACACTTGCCAGTCATCTTTGAGCAAAGGGGGTTACTCGTAACGATGAAACAAGTCTCTCGTAAGCGTACGAGTAATGTCGGTCCAAGCCGCTTCAATCCAACAATACCGCGGAATCAAGAAAAGACTAAGGAGGGCAGCAAAACGCACATCACCGCCCACAAAAACTTTTGTGTTCTACTCGAGAAGACATCTACGCATGAACCTAGCTCATGATGCAACTGTTGGGGAACGTCGCATGGGAAACAAAAAATTTCCTACTCGCACGAAGACCTATCATGGTGATGTCCATCTACGAGAGGGGATGAGTGATCTACGTACCCTTGTAGACCGTACAGCAGAAGCGTTAGAGAACGCGATTGATGTAGTGGAACGTCCTCACGTCCCTCGATCCGCCCCGCGAACAATCCCGCGATCAGTCCCACGATCTAGTACCGAACGGACGGCACCTCCGCGTTCAGCACACGTACAGCTCGACGATGATCTCGGCCTTCTTGATCCAGCAAGAGAGACGGAGAGGTAGAAGAGTTCTCCGGCAGCGTGACGGCGCTCCGGAGGTTGGTGATGACCTTGTCTCAGCAGGGCTCCGCCCGAGCTCCGCAGAAACGCGATCTAGAGGGAAAACCGTGGAGGTATGTGGTCGGGCTGCCGTGGAAAAGTCGTCTCAAATCAGCCCTAAAACCTCCGTATATATAGGTGGGAGGGAGGGGGCCTTGCCTTGGGGCTCAAGGAGCCCCAAGGGGGTCGGCCGAGTCCAAGGGGGAGGACTCTCCCCCCAAACCGAGTTGGACTAGGTTTGGTGGGAGGGAGTCCCCCTTCCTTCCCACCTCCTCCTTTTTTTTTCTTCCTCTCTTGATTTTCTTCTCCTTGGCGCATAGGGCACTTGTGGGCTGTCCCACCAGCCCACTAAGGGCTGGTGTGTCTCCCCCAAGGCCTATGGGCTTCCCCGGGGTGGGTTGCCCCCCCGGTGAACTCCCGGAACCCATTCGTCATTCCCGGTACATTCCCGGTAACTCCGAAAACCTTCCGGTAATCAAATGAGGTCATCCTATATATCAATCTTCGTTTCCGGACCATTCCGGAAACCCTCGTGACATCCGTGATCTCATCCGGGACTCCGAACAACATTCAGTAACCAACCATATAACTCAAATACACATAAAACAACGTCGAACCTTAAGTGTGCAGACCCTGCGGGTTCGAGAACTATGTAGACATGACCCGAGAGACTCCTCGATCAATATCCAATAGCGGGACCTGGATGCCCATATTGGATCCTACATATTCTACGAAGATCTTATCGTTTGAACCTCAGTGCCAAGGATTCATATAATCCCGTATGTCATTCCCTTTGTCCTTCGGTATGTTACTTGCCCGAGATTCGATCGTCAGTATCCGCATACCTATTTCAATCTCGTTTACCGGCAAGTCTCTTTACTCGTTCCGTAATACAAGATCCCGCAACTTACACTAAGTTACATTGCTTGCAAGGCTTGTGTGGGATGTTGTATTACCGAGTGGGCCCCGAGATACCTCTCCGTCACACGGAGTGACAAATCCCAGTCTTGATCCATACTAACTCAACTAACACCTTCGGAGATACCTGTAGAGCATCTTTATAGTCACCCAGTTACGTTGCGACGTTTGATACACACAAAGCATTCCTCCGGTGTCAGTGAGTTATATGATCTCATGGTCATAGGAATAAATACTTGACACGCAGAAAACAGTAGCAACAAAATGACACGATCAACATGCTACGTCTATTAGTTTGGGTCTAGTCCATCACGTGATTCTCCCAATGACGTGATCCAGTTATCAAGCAACAACACCTTTGTTCATAATCAGAAGACACTGACTATCATCGATCAACTGGCTAGCCAACTAGAGGCATGCTAGGGACGGTGTTTTGTCTATGTATCCACACATGTAAATGAGTCTTCATTCAATACAATTATAGCATGGATAATAAACTATTATCTTGATACAGGAATTATAATAATAACTATATTTATTATTGCCTCTAGGGCATAATTCCAACACTCCTGACTAAACAGCAAACTGTACAATTTCACATATACAACATTCATCAAAATATCAGATGGAGGTCCATGAAGCGGGAAGAATCAGATAATTCTAAAACCACTCTGAACAAGAGATGGTTAAAAATGCAAACATACAGGGCAATGGATTCAATGGTTAGACAGACTCGCAAAAAGGTAGACACGGACTCGCAAAAAGGCACGCGTACCTGTTTCAACCAACACTCCTGATGTTTATGCTCATATTTATCTGGTGAATGGCAGCCAAACTCTGATGGGCAATATACCCATATATTGCACTTCAATTCACCTGGCTTGACATTCCTAGCCTGGTCTAGACATGCTTGACAACAATCAACAGCAGATTCTTTGTGGTGCGTTAAGCCCCATTTCACAGCAGCGCCATCATAATCGGCATGTAGCTCAGTGTTGCATTGTGGACGCAAAGGTGGACCAGCTATTATTTCTTCTTCTGCAACAAATTATTTGAGACTCAATCTCCAAGAAATACGAAAGATATTCTGTAACTATAATTCCAACACAATGGGTCGGACTTTGGCATAGTATGTACATAGTATGTACTTGTGAAGGAAAAAATAGACCATGTGGACTAAAATCTGACAATTCTGTTTCACATGTATCCTAAAGACCAAATACTCTCCATTGAACTACTGCTAGATCACTATTTTAATTAAAACACACGCACAAGTCTTAGAAAAAAAATGTACACCACGAAGACCTCCAGTCTAACTACAAGGTCAGTGCACATTCTTAAAAGGTTCTTATGAGGACACAATAATTAAAACACATGCACAAGTCTTACAAAAAAATTAGTTAGAATATCTGAAGAACCAAACTGTAGTGTGCCCAGACATTGTTCTTACCAGAGGAAGATCTCCAGCTGCCCTATCTAACAGGTAGCTACAAGGTTTGAAGAACTGTCCATACTTCATCTCTCACTCCGACAGCATCGTGCAAATGCACCTTGCGCTGATGGAATCCGCCCAGTGCATGATGCCACCCCTGGTTGCATTTCACAATTGGTTTCGATCAATACTTACGCATGAATCCCCATCTTACAAATGTAAAAAGGCAAGTACATTCACATATCCGATCAGGAACACAAGGATGCTTATGGTCTAAATTTCAACTAACTCTAAAAGGCCCTCATCTAGTCGTCAACCCGTGCGATTGCACGGGCTAGTTTTTTAAATAATACCTTACCTTATTATTAAACTATTTTTGAAAATATTTATTATATTAAAAATAACTAATTTTAATTCATATGATTTGTATTAATATGTTGAATTTATTAACTTTACTAAGACAACAATTATCATGTAACCATATACACAAATAATATTTGAATTTATTCAACATGATGATAGTCTTTTGTATGTCGGACTACATAAATTCAATAGATAATCATGATGTTGAATCTTTCTTTCCATCTCTGTTTCTCAGTGGAGCAGCCGAAGCGGCAGCGCCCTCTCCTCTGACCCGTCTTCCTCCGAGTATCTGCTGGTAGCACGACATCTCTCCGACATCTGCTCCGTTGGACACGGACCCTAGCGGCCCGGTGTTCCCGAACCTCGATCTGCAGCTCACCGGAACCGGACCCGTAGCTGGCGGTGTGCGACCTCCCAGACCACGTTCTCCTTTGCATTCCCTCCTAGGTGGCATAGGCTCCATGTCCTCAACGCCCATGATTGTCGCCGGCTGCCGGCTGTCTCGCTCTTTGCTGATGCTCCTCCATTACCACCATCGGCTTCACCTCCTCCAACTTCTGGACGGTAAGATATGCCGGAGGCTGACAGTCTCCACATCCACATGGACTCCTTTACCCCTATGCATGACCAGGTGATATTTGACCGATCTCTAAGGATGTATGATATTTCTGTTTATACATGACAGTAAAATTATGTGCGATCTACTGATTTACAGTCCCTCCAATGCTTTTGCTCTATGTTCTGAGTAATCTTCAGTGACATCTGATTGATTTAAAGTACCTTTAGATGATAGAAGGTCGATTGCTACTAAAAACTCAATACATATTAATGGCTAATGGCTATTCTGAAATTTATGATATCTAACTACCATGCATCTAAATTGCATTCTTTAGCACCATCCTCATGGATATTACTGGAAGAAGGATTCTTCTAATGGTATGAGATGATACATTGCCGAGCTGATGCACACAAATACTAAGTATTAAGTAGGATTTCGTTTTGAGAATCGTCTGTTATAGAGGTCTACATGGCTGAAACATTCGTGAGCTTTCTTTTGACATGAATATCATTCTATCTATAGGTAAAAATATACTTCTTGCTCTGAGATAATATAAGAAGTACGTTTCATGTGAGACTGCACGCTATCAGAAGTTAATGTTAAGAAGAAAAACAGTGGCAAGGAAAACTTATTTTGTTTGTTGTTTGTTTATTTAACCTGGATAGTAAATGATGTTTTAGGTGCATGGTCTATTGCTGTAATATGTTCACACTTGGCCCTTTTCGCCATCATGCTAAGGAGTATGTCACTCATGTAGACATTCTATTCTGTTTTTTAGGGCCATTGTATTCTGTTGTAGTGATTTCTGAAAAATTATCTTCTAAATGCTACTGCTGGTCTGTTCAACAAAGCTAACGGCAAGGGCAGGGGGTCCGATCTCTGATGCTTGGCTCATGTGGTCAGCATAGTAGCAAATTCAATGTGACCAAACTTCACAGAAACGTTGTAGCATCACGGACAATGGGCTTGGTTCAGTACTATCCATCGACCAAATTAATCAGAGCATGCATGCAACACATTAGGGAGATTCAGTTCAGTATATACAATACATACATTGATCAATGAAATCAATCCAAAGCAAGCAACACAGTAGGGAGATTATATAAGTAGGGAAGTGATTGCATCGTGGTGGAGAGAATAGATTACCTGTTGTCGTAGCGACTGGGGGTGGGCTTGCGGTTGCTGGTATCCCTGACGACGTGGTTGCGGAGTCTGTACGCGTTGCGATGCCAATTAGGGGGGGAGGATTACTTGGGCTTGGCTGGAGGAGCCATGGCCTTCACATCCTCCGAATCTCGATGGGGCGAAGGGGCGAAGATGGTCGCGCAGCCCTCGCAGGTCTACGCTTGGGTGAAGGAGCTGGGGTCTCGACGCCGCGTGTTGGGGGAGGAGGAGGAGGAGGAGGAGGAAGAGGCGACGCGACCGAACCTCCGAGTTGGCTGGTTGCGCAAACCTCCGCTCCATGTGCACCTCCGCAATGAACGAACGTCGTGACGCGCCGACGTCCCCCGTCCTTCCCTGGTACCGGCACCGCCGTCCCTCGCCTCGCTCACGCCCGCCGCAGCGAATGCCCGCCGTGACGCGTCGTCCGGCGCGACTCCCCGGCCGTTGACCCCGCTCAAAGCAGATCCCCTCGAAGTCGAGCCGCCGCCGCGCTAGAGACTCCTCCGCCGACGGATCCGTGCGGATCCATGCGGCGAGGGGAGGAGGAGAAGGGGGGAGCCGGGGAGGGGGTGGCGCTCGTCGTCGCGATGCCAGAGACTCACATCGAGCAACGGCGGCGGCGGAGGGCTCGAGGGCGCTGCCTAGGAGGTGGAGGCCGTTGGGTCCTGGGGCGAGGGGAGGAGGAGAAGTGGGAAGCGTTCCAAGGGGTGCCGTGTGGGAAGTTTTCACCTCGTTTTTTTTATCGTGGGTTGTTCGGTCGTGGCTATTTTTCTGGCGATAGCAGGGAGGGCGAAGGGAGGTCGAACCATCGCGTTGGTTGAACCATCACGACGGCACATCCTGCTTTAATAGTAGATTTACAGTCCCTCCAATGCTTTTGCTCTATGTTCTGAGTAATCTTCAGTGACATCTGATTGATTTAAAGTACCTTTAGATGATAGAAGGTCCATTGCTACTAAAAACTCAATACATATTAATGGCTAATGGCTATTCTGAAATTTATGATATCTAACTACCATGCATCTAAATTGCATTCTTTAGCACCATCCTCATGGATATTACTGGAAGAAGGATTCTTCTAATGGTATGAGATGATACATTGCCGAGCTGATGCACACAAATACTAAGTATTAAGTAGGATTTCGTTTTGAGAATCGTCTGTTATAGAGGTCTACATGGCTGAAACATTCGTGAGCTTCCTTTTGACATGAATATCATTCTACCTATAGGTAACAATATATTTCTTGCTCTGAGATAATATAAGAAGTACGTTTCATGTGAGACTGCACGCTATCAGAAGTTAATTTTAAGAAGAAAAACAGTGGCAAGGAAAACTTATTTTGTTTGTTATTTGTTTATTTAACCTGGATAATAAATGATGTTTTAGGTGCATGGTCTATTGCTGTAATATGTTCACACTTGGCCCTTTTCGCCATCATGCTAAGGAGTATGTCACTCATGTAGACATTCTATTCTGTTTTTCAGGGCCATTGTATTCTGTTGTAGTGATTTCTGAAAATTTATCTTCTAAATGCTATTGCTGGTCTGTTCAACAAAGCTAACGACAAGGGCAGGGGGTCCGATCTCTGATGCTTGGCTCATGTGGTCAGCATAGTAGCAAATTCAATGTGACCAAACTTCACAGAAACGTTGTAGCATCACGGAAAATGGGCTTGGTTCAGTACTATCCATCGACCAAATTAATCAGAGCATGCATGCAGCACATTAGGAAGATTCAGTTGAGTATATACAATACATACATTGATCAATGAAATCAATCCAAAGCAAGCAACACAGTAGGGAGATTATATAAGTAGGGAAGTGATTGCATGGTGGGTGTGGAGAGAATAGATTACCTGTTGTCGTAGCGACTGGGGGTGGGCTTGCGGTTGCTGGTATCCCTGACGACGTGGTTGCGGAGTCTGTACGCGGTGCGATGCCAATTAGGGGGGACGGAGTACTTGGGCTTGGGCGGAGGAGCCATGGCCTTCACATCCTCCGAATCCCGATGGGGCGAAGGGGCGAAGATGGTCGCGCAGCCCTCGCAGGTCGACGCTTGGGCGAAGGAGCTGGGGTCTCGACGCCACGTGTTGGGGGAGGAGGAGGAGGAGGAAGAGGCGACGCGACCGCAACCTCCGAGTTGGCTGGTTGCGCAAACCTCCGTTCCATGTGCGCCTCCGCAATGAACGACCGTCGTGACGCGCCGACGTCCCCCGTCCTTCCCTGGTACCGGCACCGCCGTCCCTCGCCTCGCTCACGCCCGCCGCAGCGAACGCCCGCCGTGACGCGTCGTCCGGCGCGACTCCCCGACCGTTGACCCCGCTAAAAGCAGATCCCCTCAAAGTCGAGCCGCCGCCGCGCTAGAGACTCCTCCGCCGACGGATCCGTGCGGATCCATGCGGCGATGGGAGGAGGAGAAGGGGGAAGCCGGGGAGGGGCTGGCGCTCGTCGTCGCGATGCCAGAGACTGACATCGAGCAACGGCGGCGGCGGAGGGCTCGAGGGCGCTGCCTAGGAGGTGGAGGCCGTCGGGTCCTGGGGCGAGGGGAGGAGGAGAAGTGGGAAGCGTTCCAAGGGGTGCCGTGTGGGAAGTTTTCACCTCGTTTTTTTTATCGTGGGTTGTTCGGTCGTGGCTATTTTTCTGGCGATAGCAGGGAGGGGGAAGGGAGGTCGAATCATCGTTGGTTGAACCATCACGACGGCACATCCTGCTTTAATAGTAGAGATGATGAGGCACAACAACTAAGCGTGCTTGTGGTCATGAATGAAGATATATTCTCCCTCCGTTCCTAAATATAAAACCTTTTAGAATTATACTATAAACTACATACGGATGTACATAGACATATTTTAGAGTATAGATTTACTCATTTTGTTCCGGATGTAGTCTTCTAGTGAAATTCTTAAAAGGTCTTATGTTTTGGAACGGAGGGAGTATTTGTTTATATACATCTTTTTAAATAATTTTTTCTTACATTTCTCCAATCCACATTATCTTTAGAAAAATATTTGTGTTTACCTCTTGAAGGTACAAAATAATGAAAATACAATAAATATATAAAAAACAATAATTGTTTTTTCTTACATGTAAAAATCAAGTTCTAAAACAAAAAAATATATATAAACACAAACTCTGTATCATAAATAAAAATAAAACTCGTAAAAGACGCATCAGCTTGAAGATAGCAAAAGAGGTACGTTATGTTCCTAACCGGCCAATTATGCTGTCTAATTATGGTGCTGCTGAAGGCGAGTGATTTGAGAATATATTTTTTATCCATATTAAACATGAAGCATACCAGCATAGTCTGTGCGGGTGCCTTGCTCGTGGTCACGTGGTGTCACATGTCATGGGGTCTGAGATTGAACTACCTTCGTCCAATTTATTTTTCTACTACGTTGTTTCTCTCTGCTCATCAATGGGACCCTCATTTCCAATGTCTGCTGATAAGGCACCGTTCTAGGCTCAGGGCGTAGCGAGAGATGCAGCCAGGACCGTGTTGGAGCGTATCCGTGTATTTCAGGACTGTAGTAGAGCACTCCGCAAGTCCGAGGACCATCCTGTTACACGTCCGAGAGCACAAGGACTGTGGTTGTAATTATCTCCTATTGGTTCAGTGCACTTTTCGATCTGGCAGACAAAACCACCATCTGGGAAGTGTCGAGAACATTAGCCGTTTCCCTTGTTCGCTCGCTCGGGCCCCCACCCCCGCCCTCACGGGCGATAGGCAAACCCTCGGCCCCTTCTCCTCCAGCCCCGAAGATTCTTGAACTTCTCCTTGTCCACCCCCTTGCAATGGATGCGGACGAGCGAGAGGGCAATGTTGGCTCTCGTCTTTGCCGATGATTTCTTCCAATACTTGAGCTCACCAGGGATGGCCTTCACTCGGTTCACGATGGTATGAGCATCCTTCACAGGAGCGTCCTAAGGCACCTTCTCCTGGTCGATCTCTCTGACAACCGATTGAAGAAGCTTGAAACAAGACGCCACGTATCCGACACGTTCCTCTAGTATGAGGAGAGACAGGGCAGCGCTATCTTAAGGAGCCCTCTCTTGGGGTCGAGCTCCTTCTCGATTCGGGACGTCTCCTCCTCAGCATCAGCACCAAAGGCTACACTCGGGGGAAAACGGATGAGGAGAAACGTCGGTCAAAGGTTTCAGAATGATCATGAGAAAACATTAGAACACCCAACACACCATGGAGCTTCTCGCAGAGATCTACACTGAATTCTTCGATGAACTTCTCCAATTCATCTTTCTTGCGTTGACATTCTTGAGGTTGGTTTCCCAGTCGGCATAATGCTTCTTCAGTTCAGCAATCTCTGCCGCGGTCTTCTCTACACCGACCTTCAGGAGCCGATTTTCTTCGTCCAGAGTGCCAACCGTCTTGAGCTTGGACTCAGCCGCCAGTGTCTTCTGCTTGATCTCCTTCCAAGCGGTTGCGAGTTCTTAGTCCCTCTTTTTGAGGGCTTCCTTCATCGTCACTAGAGAAATGGAATTTTTCAACCTCTCAGAAAGGCGATCTGGCAATACAGCCTCAGTTGGATAAGAAATGATTACCGAATGAAGTGTCAATCGGACATCAAAAGACATACCTTCAGCCGTCCGCTTCTCCTTTTCCGATCGCTTGCTCTTGTCTTTCTCAGCATCAAGGCTTAGTCGGAGTTCCCATAACTCCTCTTCCACGGCATCATCGCGGCCAACGGGCCCACAAGCAGTCTGCAATCAACATATATGAAAAAGGGCATAACATTATGTCACTACTCTTAGTCTACCACCGACAGAAATAGTCGACGGTAGCCTCGGGGACTACACCCAGTGGTTGCGCTCAGCGCGCCCCCACTGGAAGGATAGAAGAAAGGCAAGGGCCTCGTAACGTCCTAGATTCTGTCAATCAGAAAATCAAAGAAACTGAGACTACTACTGACCGACTCAGTCGGGAGTAACCTCGGGGACTACATCCAGTGGGTGCGCTCAGCGCGTCCCTCGAAGGATAGAAGAAAGGCAAGGGCCCCGTACCCTCCAAGATTCTATCAATCAGAAAGTCAAAGAAACCGAGACTACTACCGACTGACACAATCGACAGTAGCCTCGGGGACAACACCCAGTGGGTGCGCTCAACGCGCCCCCACTATCACCTAGTGGGTGTGACCCTGGGCATACCCATTCGGCGTCCCTTCCAAAGACCAGATTCAGAGACAAGTTCATGCGTGAAGAACTTACTCGAATGTTCTTCACCACAACTTCACTCGCGTCATACGCCTCCTTCAGTCGCCCAGTCAACACTTCCAGCTGAGCCAAGGCTTCCTTGCGTGCCTCCTCTCGACCCTCCGGGGTAAAATGGAGCTCGAAGATGTTGCGATCGTTGGGGTCGGCCGACAGAGTGGTCAACGGATAATGCCCGAGTGAAGCACCAGTAGAAGCGACATCCTGCATCACAGGGGTCTTGGCCTTGATGCTCACTCGGCTGGGAGTTCGAGCGTGCTTCAACAGTTCTCCAGTTGTAGATGGGATAGCAACGTCGAGGTCGATCACGTCCTGCGGTCCTCTGCATACTCTCAAAACGGTCAAAAATCACTCCAACATCCAGGGTCTGAAATCCGAGTGAACCTTCGAAAAAATCAGGACTTACCTTTGGAAGAAGCAGCATCAGTGTCGGTTCTCCCCTTGTCGGTGGCCTGGGCTTCCAGAGAACGGACTAAGTATCGACTCTATGATGAACACAACAAGAATACAACAATCATTTGGCAAAACATTGCTAGCAAAGACAAAGTCATTCGGTGACGAAACTTACGCTGAAGCAATAGGCACATTGACCATGATGCGTGGCAGGACACCCTTGTGAGGTTTTGCCACCTTGGGCTGTTTGGCAGTCTTCTCCGGCGACGTCGCAGCTTTACTACGACCCCATTTGGAATTGTGGGTCGGCATTGCCGATACACTTGTCTTTGTCACCCGCGGGGTCCTCAAGGTGCCAGCACGGGTCCCCCGATCTTGGCGTGCCTTGCTACGAGCCTCAGGCCGGACCTCGTCCGACGGAGAGGACTCCGCCTCATCCCCCTGATCATCGTCGTCACTCTCCTCCGCCTCTTCGTCGTTGTCTTCATCATCATCACCTGCATCCGAGCCCTCCGGGTGCTCGGTGTGGCTCTCAACATCGATGGGCATTCGGTCAACCACCGGGTCGGAGCTGACTAGCCTGGTAAAAGCCTGCCAAATGGAAAACATTATGTTACAAACAAGTACCGGGACAATGAGGAATATTACTCGGACATAAAGGGCAGTAGCTTACTTCGTTCAGCAGAATCTCCTCTAAGAAAGGAGGCACTGCCCTAGTCCCCCTGGGGTTGTCCCTCACCGGAGTGACGGCCATGATCTTTTCTTCCAGCTGCATCTCCGTAAGCTCCTCCGAGTGAACACGAATTCGGTCATCCGACCCCTTGTACATCCACATGGGATGGGCTCTAGCCTGAAGGGGCTGGATCCTACGCTGAAAGAAGACCTCTAGGAGGTACATTCTGTTGGTGCCTTAGCGCATCACAGCAACCAGCGCAATCACCAGAATCTCTACATCAACTTTCTTCGTCTTTGACATGGTTAAGGCAGGAGCCGACAGAACCCTATCGGTGGAATATGGTGGAAGGCCCGAATAACCCTCGCCAACAGGAACATCATGGCAGTAGAACCAAGAGTCCTGTCACCCCTTCATAGAATCAGGAAAGCTCATTTGGGGGAAGCTACTCTTGCCCGTAAGCTAGATACCTAGACCTTCGCAGAGATGCAATACGTTTGTTTTGCCTCCCGACTGAGAGGACTTCTTAACAGTCATCACTCGGCAAGTAAACAGGTGTTTGAACAAACCCCAGTGCGGATGGCAACCGAGGAAGTGTTGGGTAACGTAGCATAAATTCAAAATTTTCCTACGCTTATTCAGATCTTCCTATGGAGAGACCAGCAACGAGAGAGGGGTAAGAGCATCTTCATACCTTTGAAGATCGCTAAGCGGAAGCGTTGCTAGAATGCGGTTGATGGAGTCGTACTCGCAGCAATTCCGATCTAGTGCCGAACTACGGCACCTCCGCGTTCAACACACGTGCAGCCCGGTGGCGTCTCCCGCACCTTGATCCAGCAAGGAGGAGGGAGAGGTTGGGGAAGAACTCCAGCAGCACGACGGCGTGGTGTCGATGGAGAGACGAGGTCTCCCGACAGGGCTTCGCCAAGCACCGGCAGAGAGGAGGAGAAAGAAGAGCAGGGCTGCGCCGAGGGAGAGGGAAAAGTCCATGTCTCAATGGCCAAAAGTGCCCACTATATATAGGGGAAGGGGAGAGGGGGTGCCACCCCTAGGGTTCCCACCCTAGGGGGCGCGGCAGCCCCCCCAGATGGGAGGTGCGGCGGCCAGAAGGGGGAGGAGGGGGTGGCGCACCAACTGGTGGGCCTTAGGCCCACCTGGCTTAGGGTTTGCCCCCCCTTTTCTCTCCCTTGCGCAATGGGCTGAGTGGGGAGGCGCACCAGCCCACCTAGGGGCTGGTTCCCACCCCCACTTGGCCCACCTTAACTCCCGGGGTCGTTGCCCCCCTTCGATGGTCCCCCGGGGCCACCTCCGGTGGTCCCGGTACATTACCGGTGACGCCCGAAACACTTCCGGTGTCCAAAACCATCCGTCCTATATATCAATCTTTATCTCCGGACCATTACGGAGCTCCTCGTGACGTCCGGGATCTCATCCGGGACTCCGAACAACTTTCGGTAACCTCGTATAATAATTCCCTATAACCCTAGCGTCATTGAACCTTAAGTGTGTAGACCCTACGGGTTCGGGAGACACAGAGACATGACCGAGACACCTCTCTGGCCAATAACCATCAGCGGGGTATGGATACCCATGGTGGCTCCCACTTGCTCCACGATGATCTCATCGGATGAACCACGATGTCAAGGATTCAATCAATCCCGTATACGATTCCCTTTGTCTGTCGGTATAGAACTTGCCCGAGATTCGATCGTCGGTATACCTATACCTTGTTCAATCTCGTTACCGGTAAGTCTCTTTACTCGTTCCGTAGTACGTCATCGTGTGACTAACTCCTTAGTCACATTGAGCTCATGATGATGTTCTACCGAGTGGGCCCAGAGATACCTCTCCGTCACACGGAGTGACAAATCCCGATCTCGATTCGTACCAACCCAACAGACACTTTCGGAGGTACCCGTAGTGCACCTTTATAGTCACCCAGTTACGTTGTGACGTTTGATACACCCAAAGCACTCCTACGGTATCCGGGAGTTGCACAATCTCACGGTCGAAGGAAAAGATACTTGACATTAGAAAAGCATTAGCATACGAACAATACGATCTAGTGCTAGGCTTAGGATTGGGTCTTGTCCATCACATCATTCTCCCAATGATGTGATCCCGTTATCAATGACATCCAATGCCCATGATCAGGAAACCATGATCATCTATTGACTAACGAGCTAGCCAACTAGAGGCTTGCTAGGGACACATTGTGATCTATTTATTCACACATGTATTACTGTTTCCTGTTAATACAATTATAGCATGAACAATAGACGATTATTATGAACAAGGAAATATCATAATAACCATATTATTAGTGCCTCTAGGGCATATTTCCAACAGTCTCCCACTTGCACTAGAGTCAATAATCTAGTTACATTGTGATGTATCGAACACCCATAGCATTATGGTGTTGATCATGTTTTGCTCGTGGAAGAGGTTTAGTCAACGGGTCTGCAATATTCAGATCCGTGTGTACTTTACAAATATCTATCACTCCACTCTGGACATGGTCCTGGATGGAGTTGTAGCGGCGTTTGATGTGCTTCGTCTTCCGGTGAAACCTGGGCTCCTTGGCTATGGCAATGGCTGCTGTGTTATCACAGAAGAGTGTCATAGGACCCGATGCGCTTGGAACCACTCCAAGGTCGGTGATGAGCTCCTTCATCCAAATTCCTTCATGAGCCGCTTCTGAAGCAGCTATGTACTCCGCTTCACATGTAGATGCTGCCACGACTTCTTGCTTGCTGCTGCACCAGCTCACTGCCCCACCATTTAACACATATACGTATCCGGTCTGTGACTTAGAGTCATCCGGATCTGTGTCGATGCTAGCGTCGACGTAACCCTTTACGACGAGCTCTTCGTCACCTCCATAAACGAGAAACATTTCCTTAGTCCTTTTCAGGTACTTAAGGATATTCTTGACCGCTGTCCAGTGTTCCATACCTGGATCACTTTGGTACCTGCCTACCAAACTTATGGCAAGGTTTATATCAGGTCTGGTGCACAACATGGCATACATTAGAGAGCCCACGGCTGAAGCGTAGGGGACAGAACTCATCCTCTCTCTATCTGCTGCCGTGGTCGGCGACTGAGTCTTACTCAATCTCATACCTTGCAAAACTGGCAAGAACCCTTTCTTTGAGTTTTCCATATTGAACTTCTTCAATATCTTGTCAAGGTATGTACTTTGCGAAAGACCTATGAGGCGTCTCGATCTATCTCTATAGATCTTAATGCCTAATATGTATGCAGCTTCTCGAAGGTCCTTCATTGAAAAACTCTTGTTCAAATAGGCCTTTATGCTCTCCAACATCTCTATATTATTCCCCATCAATAATATGTCATCCACATACAGTATGAGGAAAGCTACAGAGCTCCCACTCACTTTCTTGTACAGACAGGCTTCTCCGTAAACCTGTATGAACCCAAATGCTTTAATCACCTCATTAAAGCGAATGTTCCAACTCCGAGATGCTTGCACCAACCCATAGATGGAGCGCTGGAGCTTGCACACTTTGTTAGCACCCTTAGGGTCGACAAAACCTTCTGGTTGCATCATATACAACTCTTCCTTAAGGTTCCCGTTAAGGAACGCTGTTTTGACGTCCATTTGCCAAATTTCATAATCATAAAAGGCGGCAATTGCTAACATGATTCATACTGATTTCAGCTTCGCTACGGGAGAGAAAGTCTCTTCGTAGTCAACTCCTTGAATTTGTCGAAAACCCTTTGCGACAAGTCGAGCTTTGTAAACGGTTACATTACCGTTTGCATCAGTCTTCTTCTTGAAGATCCATTTATTTTTTATGGCTCGCCGATCATCGGGCAAGTCCACCAAAGTCCATACTTTGTTCTCATACATGGATCCTATCTCGGATTTCATAGCCTCAATCCATTTGTTGGAATCCGGGCCCGCCATCGCTTCTTCATAGTTCGAAGGTTCACCGTTGTCTAACAACATGATTTCCATCACAGGGTTGCCGTACCACTCTGGTGCGGAGCGTGCCCTTGTGGACCTTCGCGGTTCAGTAGTAACTTGATCCGAAGCTTCATGATCATCATCATTAACTTCCTCTTCAGTCGGTGTAGGCGCCACAGGAACAACTTCCCGCGCTGCACTACTATCCTGTTCGAGAGGGGGTGTAATTACCTCATCAAGTTCTACCTTCCTCCCACTTACTTCTTTCGAGAGAAACTCTTTCTCTAGAAAGGATCCGTTCTTGGCAACAAAGGTTTTACCTTCGGATCTAAGATAGAAGGTATACCCAATAGTTTCCATAGGGTATCCTATGAATACGCATTTCTCCGCTTTGGGTTCGAGCTTTTCTGGTTGAAGTTTCTTCACATAAGCATCGCAGCCCCAAACTTTAAGAAACGACAACTTAGGTTTCTTGCCAAACCATAGTTCATACGGTGTCGTCTCAACGGATTTAGACGGTGCCCTATTTAAAGTGAATGCTGCAGTTTCTAATGCGTATCCCCAAAATGATAGCGGTAAGTCGGTAAGAGACATCATAGATCGTACCATATCTAATAAAGTGCGATTACGACGTTCAGACACTCCGTTGTGTTGCGGTGTGCCAGGCGGCGTCAGTTGTGAAACGATTCCACACTTCCTTAGGTGTGTGCCAAACTCGTGACTCAAATATTCTCCTCCACGATCAGATCGTAGACATTTAATTTTTCTGTCACGTTGATTCTCAACCTCACTCTGAAATTCCTTGAACTTTTCAAACGTCTCAGATTTGTGCTTCATCAAGTAGATATACCCACACCTACTCAAATCATCGGTGAGAGTGAGAACATAACGATAACCACCGCGAGCTTCAACGTTCATTGGACCACACACATCAGTATGTATTATTTCCAATAAGTCGGTTGCTCTCTCCATTATTCCTGAGAATGGAGTCTTAGTCATCTTGCCCATGAGGCACGGTTCGCATGTGTCAAATGATTCAAAGTCAAGAGACTCTAATAGTCCATCAATATGGAGCTTCTTCATGCGCTTAACGCCGATATGACCAAGGCGGCAGTGCCACAAGTATGTGGGACTGTCATTATCAACTTTACATCTTTTGGTACTCACACTATGAATATGTGTAACATCACGATCGAGATTCATCAAGAATAAACCATTCACCAGCGGAGCATGACCATAAAACATATCACTCATATAAACAGAACAACCATTATTCTCTGACTTAAATGAGTAGCCGTCTCGCATTAAGCAAGACCCTGATACAATGTTCATGCTTAAAGCTGGTACTAAATAACAATTATTAAGGTTTAAAACTAATCCCGATGGTAGACGTAGAGGTAGCGTGCCGACGGCGATCACATCGACCTTTGAACCATTCCCGACGCGCATCGTCACCTCGTCCTTGGCCAGTCTCCGCTTATTCCGTAGTTCCTGCTTTGAGTTGCAAATGTGAGCAACAACACCGGTATCAAATACCCAAGAGCTACTACGAGCGCTGGTAAGGTACACATCAATAACATGTATATCACATATACCTTTAACGTTGCCGGCCTTCTTGTCCGCTAAGTATTTGGGGTAGTTCCGCTTCCAGTGACCTTTTCCCTTGCAATAGAAGCACTCAGTCTCAGGCTTGGGTCCATTCTTTTTCTTCTTCCCAGCATCTGGCTTACCGGGCACGGCAGCAGCTTTGCCGTCTTTCTTGAAGTTCTTCTTACCCTTGCCTTTCTTGAAACTAGTGGTCTTGTTGACCATCAACACTTGATGCTCTTTCTTGATTTCTACTTCTGCAGACTTGAGCATCGAGTACAACTCGGGAATGGTCTTCTCCATCCCTTGCATGTTGTAGTTAAGCACAAAGCCTTTGTAGCTTGGTGGGAGAGACTGGAGGATTCTGTCAATTATAGCATCATCCGGAAGTTCGACTCCAAGTGAAGTCAGGCGACCGTGTAACCCAGACATTTTGAGTATGTGCTCACTGACAGAACTGTTCTCCTCCATCTTACAGCTAAAGAACTTGTCGGAGACTTCATATCTCTCGACATGGGCATGAGCTTGAAAAACTAGCTTCAGCTCCTGGAACATCTCATATGCCCCGTGTTGCTCAAAACGCCTTTGGAGCCCCGTTTCTAAACTGTATAACATGCCACACCTAACCAGAGAGTAGTCATCACTCCGCGTTTGCCAGACGTTCAGAATGTCCTGGGCTACTGCGGGAGCGGGAGGGTCACCTAGTGGCGCATCAAGGACATAAGCTTTTTTAGCTGCTTCAAGGATGAGCTTCAAATTGCGAACCCAATCCGCATAGTTGCTACCATCATATTTCAGCTTGTTTTTCTCTAGGAATGCGTTGAAATTGAGGTTGACGTTGGACATCTACAATATTTATAAAGACAACTTTTAGACTAAGTTCATGACAATTAAGTTCATTTAATCAAATTAAGTATGAACCCCCACTTAAATCGACATCCCTCTAGTCATCTAAGTGATACATGATCCATGTTGACTAACCCGTGTCCGATCATCACGTGAGACGGACTAGTCACCATGGTGAGCAACTCCATGCTGATCGTATTCAACCATACGACTCATGTTCGACCTTTCGGTCTCTTGTATTCGAGGTCATGTCTGTACATGCTAAGCTCGTCGAGTCAACCTAGGTGTTTCGCGTGTGTAAATCTGGCTTACACCCGTTGTATGCGAACGTTAGAATCTATCACACCCGATCATCACGTGGTGCTTCGAGACAACGAACCTTCGCAACGGTGCACATTAGGGGAATACGTTCTCAAAATTTAAGAGGGATCATCTTATTATGCTACCGTCGTTCTAAGCAATAAGATGTAAAACATGATAAACATCACAATGCAATCATATAGTGACATGATATGGCCATTATCATCTTTGCTCTTTCGATCTCCATCTTCAGGCATCGCATGATCATCATCGTCACGGGCGTGACACCATGATCTCCATCATCGTGTCTCCGTGAAGTCGTCACGCCAACTACTACTATCACTACTACTATAGCTAACCGTTAGCAATGAAGTAAAAGTAGTAAGCACATGGCGTTGCATCTCATACAATAAATTAAGACAACTCCTATGGCTCCTGCCGGTTGTCATACTCATCGACATGCAAGTCGTGAAACCTATTACAATAACATGATCATCTCATACATCATACATGCAACATCACAACTTTGGCCATATCACATCACATGTCAAACCCTGCAAAAACAAGTTAGACGTCCTCTAATTGTTGTTGCAAGTTTTACGTGGCTGATTTGGGTTTCTAGCAAGAACGCCTTCTTACCTACGTGACAGCCACAACGATGATATGCCAAAGCTATTTACCCTTCATAAGGACCCTTTTCATCAAATCCAATCCGACTAGAGTAGGAGAGACAGACACCCGCTAGCCACCTTTATGCACGGTGTGCATGTCTGTCGGTGGAACCAGTCTCACGTAAGCGTACGTGTAAAGTCGGTCCGGGCCGCTTCATCCCACAATACCGCCGGAAAAGAATAAGACTAGTAGCGGCAAGCAAATTGACAAATCATCGCCCACAACTTTTGTGTTCTACTCGTGCATAGAATCTACGCATAGAAAACCTGGCTCGGATGCCACTGTTGGGTAACGTAGCATAAATTCAAAATTTTCCTACGCTTATTCAGATCTTCCTATGGAGAGACCAGCAACGAGAGAGGGGTAAGAGCATCTTCATACCTTTGAAGATCGCTAAGCGGAAGCGTTGCTAGAACGCGGTTGATGGAGTCGTACTCGCAGCGATTTCGATCTAGTGCCGAACTACGACACCTCCGCGTTCAACACACGTGCAGCCCGGTGGCGTCTCCCGCACCTTGATCCAGCAAGGAGGAGGGAGAGGTTGGGGAAGAACTCCAGCAGCACGACGGCGTGGTGTCGATGGAGAGACGAGGTCTCCCGGCAGGGCTTCACCAAGCACCGCCACAGAGGAGGAGAAAGAAGAGCAGGGCTGCGCCGAGGGAGAGGGAAAAGTCCATGTCTCAATGGACAAAAGTGCCCACTATATATAGGGGAAGGGGAGAGGGGGTGCCACCCCTAGGGTTCCCACCCTAGGGGGTGCGGCAGCCCCCCCAGATGGGAGGTGCGGTGGCCAGAAGGGGGAGGAGGGGGTGGCGCACCAACTGGTGGGCCTTAGGCCCACCTGGCTTAGGGTTTGCCCCCCCCTTTTCTCTCCCTTGCGCAATGGGCTGAGTGAGGAGGCGCACCAGCCCACCTAGGGGCTGGTTCCCACCCCCAATTGGCCCACCTTACCTCCCGGGGTCGTTGCCCCCCTTCGGTGGTCCCCTGGGGCCACCTCCGGTGGTCCCGGTACATTACCGGTGACGCCCGAAACATTTCCGGTGTCCAAAACCATCCGTCCTATATATCAATCTTTACCGCCGGACCATTCCGGAGCTCCTCGTGACGTCCAGGATCTCATCCGGGACTCCGAACAACTTTCGGTAACCTCGTATAATAATTCCCTATAACCCTAGCGTCATCGAACCTTAAGTGTGTAGACCCTACGGGTTCGGGAGACACGCAGACATGACCGAGACACCTCTCTGGCCAATAACCATCAGCGGGGTCTGCATACCCATGGTGGCTCCCACTTGCTCCACGATGATCTCATCGGATGAACCACGATGTCAAGGATTCAATCAATCCCGTATACGATTCCCTTTGTCTGTCGGTATAGAACTTGCCCGAGATTCGATCGTCGGTATACCTATACCTTGTTCAATCTCGTTACCGGTAAGTCTCTTTACTCGTTCCGTAGTACGTCATCGTGTGACTAACTCCTTAGTCACATTGAGCTCATGATGATGTTCTACCGAGTGGGCCCAGAGATACCTCTCCGTCACACGGAGTGACAAATCCCGATCTCGATTCGTACCAACCCAACAGACACTTTCGGAGGTACCCGTAGTGCACCTTTATAGTCACCCAGTTACGTTGTGACGTTTGATACACCCAAAGCACTCCTACGGTATCCGGGAGTTGCACAATCTCACGGTCGAAGGAAAAGATACTTGACATTAGAAAAGCATTAGCATACGAACAATACGATCTAGTGCTAGTCTTAGGATTGGGTCTTGTCCATCACATCATTCTCCCAATGATGTGATCCCGTTATCAATGACATCCAATGCCCATGATCAGGAAACCATGATCATCTATTGACTAACGAGCTAGCCAACTAGAGGCTTGCTAGGGACACATTGTGATCTATTTATTCACACATGTATTACTGTTTCCTGTTAATATAATTATAGCATGAACAATAGACGATTATCATGAACAAGGAAATATGATAATAACCATATTATTATTGCCTCTAGGGCATATTTCCAACAGGAAGTTATCGCACAAAAGCAGTTAAGTAGGAGACAACATTCGGAGAAAGATGATGCAAGTGCGCACCAAAAAGGCTAAGAAAGCTCGGATGAAAGGATGTGGGGGCAGGGAGAAACCTTTCTCGACGTGAGTGACGAGCAACACTCGCTCATCGTCTCTCGACGCTGGCTCGAACTCGTTGGCGCCGGGTAGCCGCCAGCTCCCTGGAGCAACAAGACCCTCGCCCTCCAGCTCCTGCAGACGCCCGACCGTGACCCGGGACGGTAGCCCAATCGCCCTGGATCTAGCCCGGAGGGAGCGTCCCGGTGCTCGAAGAAGATCCATGTGATCCCCTCTTGGCTCGCTCGGCCTTCGCCGTCGCTCCTTTAACCATGGCGCTCGGTGGAAGGAGAGGGATGAGCAGACATTTGCACCGGAACGCGGTGTGTGGTTTTGGCTGTGAGGCTTGGAGACGGGAAGAGAAGAGCCCAGATCTGAGGCACAGTACATCCCCCCCCCAGCCGAAGGCCTTAAATACCGTCGGAGAAGATGCCCCATCGAGTGCCTTGCCGCCCCGAGGAAGATCCACAGGATCCCGATGACAGCACGCACTGTAGCACGATGCGACAATGCAGGTGCGAAAATCGGGGCGCCACACCACTACCTCCACTAACCACGTCGCCTCCAATTTCGCCGCCCCTGCGCGTGCCTTCAATTCAAACTATGCGGAGGAAACCGCTCCCCTTCACGTCCCGAATGGGCTCTGCGTCCATGTCGTATGACGAGAAGGGCCGAGCGCTCTTCCCGCCAGTCCCTCCGTGGGACCCTGATCAGTCGGGCAACACAAAAAAGGTAATCAGGTCGCCCCTACCCTAGTACGAGTGGATCTGTTCGAACTCACCGACTGGATACATGGAGCTCTGGGCCCATGATCATCCGAATCATCGAACAAATCTCCCCGAAAGATGTTCGATCTTATCAAATGTGAACTTACCGGCACGCCCGGACATCCGGGACTTCTTGCTCTTGAATCCGTAGTGGTTATCTTAGAGTCCGAATGACGTGCCTCTGACGGTGATCCATGTGTCTCCGAAACACCAAGGGAGTCATTCACTCGGCCGAAAAATCCCTACTGATTCGGGGGCTACTGACGGGGTTATACTTAAGGGGTAGGCCTATGGACACGTTTCCATATGCCCCACCTAAGTACCTGTAAGGACATCAGTGTCCTACAAAGTCATCGTGATGATCACAACCTCACTCGGTCATCATGCTCTCACTCGGCGTTGTGAGGCCACTCGGTCTGCTACGCTCCCAAGCATTCGGTCCACAGCAAGGCAGGGACAATCAAGGGTCTGCAACGGCCAATGACTTAAACACCTGCGTGAAGGCCCATGAAGAACCGTGTTACATGTAACGCGGCAATTAATGCCCCCATTTCTAGTAACTCCCTTAGTTATTAGCATTTATTGCCTTGTAATGGTGCTCGGCTGGTCGTGGTAGCCACTATATAAGCCACTCCCGGGCACCGGCTCAAGGTTCAACACTTGTAATCTTTTACACCCTCCCATAAGAAAATACCAGCCTCGGGGCTCGAGACGTAGGGGTATTACCACTTCCGAGTGGGGCCTGAACTCGTAAATCCGAGTGCATCCGCTGCGCCTAGCTAGACTTCGCCCCTTAGTTCGTACCCTGGTACTATTGTCAGGATCATTCCCACGACAACACACGCAAGCGACCCCGGGGGGCCGAAAACATAGTAACCAACCCCTGCACCCACCCCAAGCTCCCCTGGCCGCCGCCAACGTCAACAATGGCGATGGCGCCCAACCGTCGAGGGTGGCGGGCGTGATCGGTGTGCCCCAAAAGGCCTCCCTCGCGTGGGGGAGTGGCATCATTCCGATGATGCGGGGATGGTCGTGGTGGCCGACGGCGGAGAACTTAAGTAGCAAGGAGGAGTGCGGCAGGGGCTCACGATAAGAGGCCGTGGCGCCATGGCTAGGGCTCATGGGTGGAGAAGGTTGCAGCATGACTGGGGATCGTGAGAGGAGTTGGTCGCTGGTGGCGACGACACGGGCCAAAGGGTCGGCGATGCGACGAGGCCATGGCGGCGTGGCAGACGTCGGCCAGGAGTAGCTGCCCTTGCAGTGGCCGATCATGCTACAAATTCTGGCACCTCCGTCGTGGTGTCTATTCCAGGTGCCCCCATCCTCGGTGATGGAGGCGGCGGCGTGAGCTGGATGGAC
The DNA here is from genome assembly GCF_904849725.1 of Hordeum vulgare subsp. vulgare. NCBI lineage: Eukaryota > Viridiplantae > Streptophyta > Magnoliopsida > Poales > Poaceae > Hordeum > Hordeum vulgare. Next base: position 473,939,158 of record NC_058522.1, read on the forward strand.
TCGATCTAGGCTGCTGGGTTGTTGGGTCGCGACACAGACGTATGTCAGAGTTGGCCTGACAGTTGCGGTGTGTGGTTCTACCTATCCTCTGTCGGCCTCGGACGGAGATTTGCGAGTTCTTTGTCATGGGGTTGCTGGTACTTAGTATGTGTGCTCCTGCCTTCTTGTGTAGGTCTTCGGTGGTCCACGACGTCTCGGCTACTCTGGCGAAGTGCTGAGGCGACGGCGGAGTGGTCAACTTGGACGATATGGCTCCAATCCAGAGGGAATGGATGAAGATGTGCAACGATTCAGAAGAAATTCCACCTCGTATTCGACCGGTGCTATGGGCGACAACATCCGTGGGTGTCTTTCCCCTCCTTGCAGGCGTCGCCAAGATATGTCGGCATCTCCCTCGCTTGCACTTGGGATTGGTAGATGTCTTCGGGTGAAACTCCAGGTACGAAGTTGAACCGGCGCGATGGCGACGTCCTTAACATTGCTACTCTGCTGGGAGCATCGTGCTCCAACACATGGCCTTGAGGTTTGATGTTGTGCTACTACCGGGTCTCGCTGCTGTCCAAGGTGATCTTCATCATAGATGCAATGTAAGAAGTCGTCTTTGAGTCCAAGACGGTGGCTTTGATGGATTTATCAAGTTCCGCCATCCACCTGCCACGTTCTTTTAGGCATCAAGGGCAGATGGTGGGTCGACGAGGGAAGTTCAGTTGGAGTTGGTGTTGTTTTGGAAGGAGACCGACGTTGGTCGAGACACGACGATATTGCTTACTTTTGGACATGCTCTTTTTGCCTTTTAGTTGCGTTGTGGGTGGTGCATGTTTTCGGACTAGCCCTGATGTGAAGTCTGCACTATGCTTATTGTTCGTAAGAAGTTGTAGTCTTCTTGTAATTAAGATCTTGCCTTCTATAAAAATATGATAGCATCCGCGTGCTCTGAAAAAAAAAAAAAAACAATTGGAGTCAGCTCCTTCTCTGTTGCTTGTGTCGCCCCCACACAACTGAAAACGTGGAAATCCAGTGCCTTATCCTAACAAGAAGACCCTAATCTCACCAGAGTTGCATATCCAATCTCTAGTTAGTCGGTGATTAGTTAAGATTGGTGTCTCCGATCCGCATCCACGGCATCATATTCTGCCTATATATGCGCTCTCCCGCTGATACTTGCGAAGTTTGCTAGTAGTACGTACATACACATCGTTCTAGCTCTCTTCGCCGTTCACGATGGCGAGAGCACTCCTGGAGTCCGCAGGCGGCGCCGCGGCCGCGCCGGGCTTCCTGCAGCCTTGGCTCGCGGCGCTCGGCATGGTAGTGGCGTCGGTCTGGGTCGTCTCGTTCGCGGTGTTCCTCTGCGGCCGCAGAAGCTCCCACGACGACGACTACGGCGTCCCCAGGAAGAAGCCCGCCACTGCTGCCACGGCCCCGAAGGGGAGCAGGCCGGCGAGCATCGCGCCCACTAAGGTGAGGTCGTCGAGGTCAGGGAGCACGGTGGTCGGCACGACGGGGTGGCACGGAACCGCGTACGCCTCCGGTGGATGCCATGGCCACGGCCACGGAGGCGGCGGCTGTGGTGGTGGTGGTGGCGGCGGCGGATGCGGTGGCGGTGGCGGCGGCGGCGGAGGAGGTGGCGGCGGCGGATGCGGTGGCGGTGGCGGCGGCGGAGGCTGCTAAAGTTGGCGCGTTGATTTATTCGGCCTTGTGGCTGCATGCGTGCACGGCGTATTAATGGCTGCATGCATGCATGCATGCGTGTTCATCTTAGTTAAGTCAGTCTAGTGGTGTTAATTTCAGGATTAGCTGCGGATTTCAGTCATGTGTTACGTCCATGGTGTTCTTTTATCGTACAACCATTGTGTTCGTTAGCTGCGGATTCGTGTTTCGATTAGTTAGTTGTCATCCTACATTCCATAGTGGTGTCATTTGGTCTTGGTTTTCTTATGTCGTTGCCTTGATCGGTACCAAATTTAATCCTACAAATGTCCTCGTTCTTATGAAAATTTCGGTTTCCTGGATTGTACTTACCCAACACTTTGTTTCATTTGATTTGAATCTGCTATGATCTAATCTTTATTCTCCTCATGAATACGATTCATTTGGTTCGTGTGTCTCCTTGTTGTTGGGAAGAACACAAGGTTCATTGTGAACCAACCTGTGGTTTGATGGTTAAAGAAACAGTCCATCAGGGTTCAAGCCCTGGTGCTTGCATTATTTCTTGATTAATTTCAAGATTTTTGGCGATATGCTTTCAGTAGAAGAAGATGTTATCGTCAACGACGAGACGGCTACAAAGACTTCGTAAATCTTAAGACGATGGTCGCTCGGAATCTTAACTTTCATCACGCTATATCTACCTCAAATGTGGCTCAATTGGACAAGAGGTTTAGAATTTAAATGCTTAAAGATATAACAAAATACATAAATAAGATGACAAAAACTACGAACAATACGTGATAAAAAGGAGTACCAAATCAATGGCTTGCTTGAGCAGTGTCTTCCATATCTTGATCGAGGAGGGAAGAAGAGTCAACATCTTAGAGAAATGAGAAGCAAAGTTTCATAAGAGAAGGCATAAACATCAAGTAGAACAATTAATATTTTACAAAGTTGAAAACTTACTAATACGACGAGGTTGAGTTCCTTTGCCACATCTATAGGATTGAAAGCGATATAAAATAGCATCGTCATCAATATTTGCAAATAGTTCTCGCTTAATATTGCACACGATGTAATAATTCAACCACTCATCACCCATCTTATTCCTCAACTCAGTCTTGATAATACTCATGGCCGAGAAAGCTCTTTTCGCTGATGCCGTTGCAACATGTAAAATCAATGCCAACTCAATAAGATGATATACCAAAGGAATGACAGTGTGCCTATCAGTTTGAACCATCTTCACAGCAAGACTACCAAGGTTATTGCAACTAACAAAACTTGAATCGGCCCTCACATCAGCAATGAATGTTTCAAGTTGGTTTCTAAGGACAAAAGAAATCTCATATATGGAGAAGTCATCAGCATACATCTCAGCAAGTTGTACAAGTTTGCCTTCGTCAAAGTTAGTAAATGAGTTCCTAGGATCAAGACAAGCAATGCATCTCAACAATTGAGTAGATCTTTTAGCAAAGCGGTTATTTAACTCAGTAATTATTTGGTCAAGCAGAACATTGAATATTTCATATCTGAAGCGTTGATAGTAAGTTACCATTTGACCACCACGCCCCCTTGAACAACCTAGAGCGGGTGTCATCCATGTTAGGCAATATAATGTTATGGTTAACACAAAAGTCATTTGTGTCCTTCAAAAGCTGATCCCAACATTTTCTCTTATATCTTGAAGTTGTCGCAATGTGATCCCAATCAAACTCACAACTAGAACAATGTTCTGATCTTTCCTTTGCAAACATTGAGACAACTCATTAGTCTTGCCCAATAGTTTGATCACAAAATGCAACATGAAAAAAAAATTCAAAACTTTCCATATGAGATATCAAGCCAGCTGATGTCGTTCTTTGTGATAAATTTTCTACATGATCATGAATGTTCTCTAATACATGTAAAACAGATGTCGACATCTCAATAAACCGACACAAAGTTTTATGATGTGTGCGCCACCGTGTGTCCCCATTTCTTACAAGATTGGTTGCTTGGTTTTTCCCTCTGTCTGAAAAAATTCCCCAGACTCCAATTGACTGACAATATTATCATGTTGTTTTGGGCTAGTTCATCATGTATCTTAGAAGAAGCATTAACGGTGTTGACAATCAACTCATCATCTCCAAAAATAATCCCGCTATTCTTTGAGATCGAGATCTCATCATGACCACGAAAAGCAAGAGCTTGTAATAGAAGAAATCTGATAACACCGAAAATAATGATAAGACGAGCTCTACATTCTTCTTCGTTGTTTCTGGTGCTATGATCCATCACATTTACCATAGATTGCCTTTGATTTTTGCAAGCCACATATTGTTGTCTAACTTTATTGTGAGCACTATCATGTTTACCAACATCTGTATGAAGAATACTAAGTCCATCCTTCCAATTTTTAAACAATATTGTTGTGAATGCCTCAACACCATAGTTTTCTGCTCTAGGTTGCTTAAGAAGAAAGCAATAGAACAAAATGCTGCCTCTTTAGCAACACTATATTCCAACCAATCGGAATGCTGCTTGAACCAAGTAGCTTGAAAGCTTCTCTTTTTTGAAGAGTTTCCTCTAGTTTATTTTTTAAATTTATAACCAGTTGGTTGGCATGGACCCATATTGACATACATTCTTCTAGCAACATCTCTAATGTCCAGATCTAAGCTTTCAATAGGTTTCCTAAGACCAGGATCAGGTTCAATATCACCTTCCCCTCAATTGACCATGAGAAGAAGCAGGAATAACAAATATGTTACCTTCCCGAGTAGAGATTGAAGGCGGGTTGTTTGAAGTCAAAAGCGGTGGCTCCATTTCTCCATTTGGTTCATTTTCTTGAGTTGCTTCAGTCTTCTCAGCCCATTCATTCCCTCCGGCTAAAATCCCCGGTGTAGACACTTTTGTTGCGGCCACAGATGTAAAATATCTCTTCATATTTTATTTCTACAAAATGAAACGAAATTGATATTAACAACATGTCTAATACTAGGTACCAGTACTAAATCACAACAAAAAAACTAAAATTTAGACAAAGACTCAGATTTTGTGCGCACTAAACCTAATTTATCTGTTGTTGGACGCCTGGACCAGGGGAGGCCGGAGCAGGCGTCGGGTGGATCAGGAGAGCAGCGCGGCAGGGGCCGGCCGGTCGGAGCGGGCGTCGGGCGGAGCACCCGATAGAGCGGAGCGGGCGAGGGGGCCGAGCGAGAGAGGGGTCAAGAGAGCGAGCGGAGCGGCGGAGCCAGGCCTCGGCCAAACGGGCGAGGCAGCGAGCGGCGGAGGCTGGAAGTCATCGATCGTCGGGGAGTGATACGTCCATTTTGCATCATGCTTTCATGTTGATATTTATCGCTTTATGGACTGTTATTATACTTTGTGGTACCATACTTATGCCTTTTCTCTCTTATTTTGCAAGGTTTATTTGAAGAGGGAGAATACCGACAGCTGAAATTCTGGACTGGAAAAGGAGCAAGTCTGAGTCCTCTATTTTGCGCAATTCCAAATGCCCTGAAAATCAACGTGGAATTTTTTGGGAATATATAAAAAATAATGGGCGAAAGAAGTGCCCGAGGGGAGCTGCGAGGGGCCCACAAGCCTGGTGGCCGCGACCTCCCCCCTGGCCGCGGCATTAGGGCTTGTGGGCACCGTGGTGGCCCACTGGCCCCCCTCTTCTGCTATATGAAGGGTTTCGTTCGGAAAAAAAATCAGGGTGGAGCTTTTTCGTGGATTCTCCGCCGCCACGAGGCGGAACTTGAGCAGAACCAATCTAGAGCTCCGGCAGGACGATCCCGCCGGTGAAACTTCCCTCTCGGAGGGGGAAATCATCGTCATCGTCATCACCAACAGTCCTCTCATCCGAGGGGACTCGTCACCATCAACATCTTCATCAGCACCATCTCATCTCCAAACCCTAGTTCATCTCTTGTAACCAATCTCCGTCTCGCGACTCCGATTGGTACTTGTAAGGTTGCTAGTAGTGTTGATTACTCTTTGTAGTTGATGCTAGTTGGATTACTTGGTGGAAGAGTTTATGTTCAGATCCTTGATGCTACTCATTACACCTCTGATCATGATTATGTTTATGCTTTGTGAGTAGTTACTTTTGTTCCTGAGGACATGGGTTAAGTCTTGCTATTAATAGTCATGTGAATTTGGTATTCGTTCGGTATTTTGATATGTTGTATGTTGTCTTTTCCTCTAGTGGTGTTATGTGAACGTCGACTCCATAACACTTCACCATATTTGGGCCTAGAGAAAGGCATTTGGGAGTAGTAAGTAGATGATGGGTTGCTAGAGTGACAGAAGCTTAAACCCCAGTCTATGCGTTGCTCCGTAAGGGGCTGATTTGGATCCACTAGTTTAATGCTATGGTTAGACGTTGTCTTAATTCTTCTTTCGTAGTTGCGGATGCTTGCGAGAGGGGTTAATCATAAGTGGGATGCTTGTCCAAGTAAGGGCAGTACCCAAGCGCCGGTCCACCCACATATCAAACTATCAAAGTAACGAACGCGAATCATATGAACATGATGGAACTAGCATGACAGAAATTCCCATGTGTCCTCGGGAGCGTTTTTCCTCCTATAAGACTTTGTTCAGGCTTGTCCCTTGCTACAAAAGGGATTGGGCCACTTTGCTGCACCATTGCTACTACTTGTTACTTGTTACTTTTCACTTGCCACGTTTCACCTCACTACACCATCACTTGTTACCGCTACTTTCAGTGCTTGCAGTTATTACCTTGCTGAAAACCGTTTATCACAACCTTCTGCTCCACGTTGGGTTCGACACTCTTACTTATCGAAAGGACTACGATTGATCCCCTATACTTGTGGGTCATCAAGACTCTTTTCTGGCGCCGTTGCCGGGGAGCAAAGCGCCTTTGGTAAGTGGAATTTGGTAAGGAAACATTTATATACTGTGCTGAAATTTATTGTCACTTGTCACTATGGAAACTGTTCCTTTGAGGAATTTGTTCAGGGTATCTTCACCACGAACGGAGGCACGAGGAGTTCCTCCTCAACCTAAGGTACCTACTGAAAATATCTTTTATGAAATTCCTTCGGGTATGCTTGAGAAACTGCTGGCTAATCCTTTTACAGGAGATGGATCTTCACATCCAGACTTACATCTAATCTATGTAGATGAAGTTTGTGGTTTATTTAAGCTTGCAGGTTTTCCCGAGGATGAGGTAAAGAAGAAAGTCTTTCCTTTATCTTTGAAGGATAAGGCGTTGACATGGTATAGGCTATGTGATGATACTGGATCATGGGACTACAATCGGTTGAAATTGGAATTTCATCAAAAGTTTTATCATATGCATTTAGTACATCGTGATCGGAATTATATTTATAACTTTTGGCCTCGTGACAGGGAAAGCATAGCTCAATCTTGGGGGAGGCTTAAATCAATGCTATATTCATGCCCCAATCATGAGCTCTCGAGAGAAATTATCACTCAAAACTTTTATGCTCGGCTTTGTCATGAAGATCGTACCATGCTTGACACTTCTTGTTCCAGTTCTTTTATGAAGAAGGATATTGACCACAAGTGGAATTTATTGGAAAGAATCAAACGTAACTCTGAAGGTTGGGAGCTCAAAGAAGGTAAGGAGTCAGGTATGAATTTCCAGTTTGATTGCGTTAAATCTTTTGTTGAAACAAACACTTCTAGATATTTTAGCGCTAAGTATGGACTTGACTCTGAGATAGTAGCTTCTCTATATGAATCTTTTGCTGCTCATGTTGATCTTCCCAAAGAGAAGTGATTTAAGTATCATCCTCCTATAAAGTCAACATAGTTAAACCCAGTCTAGTTGAAGAGAAAGTCATTGCCTATAATGATCCTATTGTTCCTTGTGCCTACACTGAGAAACCACCTTACCCTGCTAGGAAAAAGGATTATTCTAAAGCTCCAACTGTGATACGTAGGGGTTACATTAGACCACTTGCACCCCTGAGGAAATTAGAGTTGAACCTAGTGTTGCTATTATCAAAGATCTCTTAGCCTAAGACATAGACGGGCATGTTATCAAATTCTGTGAGGACTCCGCTAGAATTGCTAAACCTCACGTGAAAGACAAATACGGACCTGTAGTTGGCCTGCCCGTTGTTTCTGTCAAGATAGGAGGTCACTGTTATCATGGTTTATGTGATATGGGCGCTAGTGTTAGTGCAATACCCCAGTCCCTTTATGATGAAATCAAAGATGAGATTGCACTTGCTGAGTTAGAACCCATTGATGTCACTATTACGCTAGCTAATAGAGACACTATCTGCCCTATGGGAATTGTGAGAGACGTAGAAGTCCTGTGTGGTAAGACGAAGTATCCTACTGATTTCCTCGTCCTTGCTACTGCACAAGATAGCTTTTGTCCCATCATATTTGGTAGACCCTTTCCCAACATTGTCAATGCTCATATTGATTGCATTAAACAGACTGTCACTGTTAGTTTCGAGGGTGTGTCTCATGAATTTAACTTCTCCAAGTTTGGAAGACAACCCCATGAAAAAGAGTCGTCTCGTAGGGATGAAATCATTGCTCTTGCCTCTATTGCCGTGCCTCCTACGGATCCTTTAGAGCAATATATGCTTGAGCATGAAAATGATATGCATATGGATGAAAGAGATGAGATAGATAAAATTGTTTTAGAACAATATCCTATTCTTAAGAATAATCTGCCTGTTGAACTGCTTGGGGATCCTCCCCCACCAAAGAGTGATCCTGTGTTCGAGCTAAAACAGTTACCAGATACACTTAAGTATGCCTATCTTGATGAGAAGGAGATATATCTTGTTATAATTAGTGCTCACCTCTCGAATCACGAAGAGAAGAAGTTATTAAAAAGTTTGAGGAAGCACCGTGCTGCTATTGGATATACTCTGGATGATCTTAAGGGTATTAGTCCCACTCTATGTCAGCACAAGATTAAAACAGATCCTGATTCTAAGCCAGTTGCTGATCATCAACGGAGATTAAATCCTAGGATGAAAGAGGTCGTGAGAAAAGAAATATTAAAGCTTTTGGAAGTAGGAATCATTTATCCTGTTGCTCATAGCGATTGGGTAAGTCCAGTGCATTGCGTACCCAAGAAGGGAGGTATCACCGTCGTTCCTAATGATAAGAATGAACTAATCCACAGAGGATTATTACTGGCTATAGGATGGTGATAGACTTCCGGAAACTGAACAAGGCAACCAGAAAAGACCATTATCCTTTGCCGTTTATCGACCAAATGCTAGAAAGGCTATCTAAACACACACACTTCTGCTTTCTAGACGGTTATTCAGGTTTCTCGCAAATACCTGTTGCACAATCTGATCAGGAGAAAACCACTTTCACCTGCCCCTTCGGTACCTTTGCTTATAGACGTATGGCTTTTGGCTTATGCAATGCACCTGCCACCTTTCAAAGATGTATGATGGCAATATTCTCTGACTTCTGTGAAAATATTGTTGATGTTTTCATGCATAATTTCTCCGTTTACGGTTCTTCCTTTGACGATTGCCTCAGCAACCTTGATCGAGTCTTACGGAGATGCAAAGATACCAACCTCGTCTTGAACTCGGAGAAGTGCCACTTCATGGTTAATGAAGGCATCGTCTTAGGACACAAAATCTCTGAGAAAGGCATTGAAGTTGATAAGGCTAAGGTTAATGCAATTGAGAAAATGCCTTGCCCCAAAGATATCAGAGGTATAAGAAGTTTCCTAGGTCATGCTGGTTTCTATAGAAGGTTCATTACAGACTTCTCTAAGATTTCTAGGCCTCTTACCAACCTCTTGCAGAAGGATGTTCCTTTTGTTTTTGATGAGGATTGTGAGGAAGCTTTCGAAATACTTAAGAAGGCCTTGATAACCGCACCTATTGTTCAACCACCTGATTGTAAATTGCCCTTTGAAATCATGTGCGACGCTAGTGATTATGCTCTTGGTGCTGTTCTAGGACAAACAGTTGACAAGAAGTTGAATGTTATTCACTACGCTAGTAAAACTCTAGACAGCGCCCAAAGAAACTATGCCACTACGGAGAAGGAATTTTTAGCAGTCGTGTTTGCATGTGAAAAGTTCAGATCTTATATAGTTGACTCCAAAGTCACTATTCACTCTGATTATGCTGCTATTAAGTACCTTTTGGAGAAGAAGGACTCTAAGCCTAGGTTAATCAGATGGGTTCTCCTGCAACAGGAATTTGATCTGCACGTTGTTGACCGAAAGGGTGCTGATAACGCTGTAGCAAATAACTTGTCCAGGCTAGAGAATGTCCTTGATGACCCACGACCTATTGATGACAGCTTTCCTGATGAGCAATTGAATGTCATCCGCACTTCACATAGTGCACCGTGGTATGCTGATTACGCAAACTATATCGTAGCCAAATACATACCACCCAGTTTCACCTACCAGCAAAAGAAGAAATTCTTCTTTGATTTGAGACACTACTTTTGGGATGATCCTCACCTTTATAAGGAAGGAGTATATGGTGTTATTAGACGTTGTGTGCCTGAACATGAACAGGGATATATCCTGTAGAAGTGTCATTCCGAAGCCTACGGAGGACACCATGCTGGAGATAGAACTGTTCATAAGGTATTACAATCAGGTTTCTATTGGCCCACTCTCTTCAAGGATGCCCGTAAGTTTGTCTTGTCTTGTGACAAATGCCAAAGAATAGGGAACATCAGTAAGCGTCAGGAAATGCCTATGAACTATTCACTTGTCATTGAATGATTTGATGTCTGGGGCTTTGATTATATGGGACCCTTCCCGAGTTCCAATGGGTACACTCACATCTTAGTTGCTGTGGATTACGTCACTAAGTGGGTAGAAGCTATCCCCACTAGAAATGCTGATCACCACACCTCTATTAAGATGCTTAAAGAAGTCATTTTCCCAAGATTTGGAGTCCCTAGATATCTGATGACTGATGGCGGTTCACACTTCATTCATGGTTTTTTCCGCAAGATGCTCGCTAAGTATGATGTCAACCATAGAGTTGTTGGGGAACGTCGCATGGGAAACAAAAATTTTCCTACGCGCACGAAGACCTATCATGGTGATGTCCATCTACGAGAGGGGATAAGTGATCTACGTACCCTTGTAGACCGTACAGCAGAAGCGTCAGAGAACGCGGTTGATGTAGTGGAACGTCCTCACGTCCCTCGATCCGCCCCGCGAACAATCCCTCGATCAGTCCCACAATCTAGTACCGAACGGACGGCACCTCCGCGTTCAGCACACGTACAGCTCGACGATGATCTCGGCCTTCTTGATCCAGCAAGAGAGACGGAGAGGTAGAAGAGTTCTCCGGCAGCATGACGGCGCTCCGGAGGTTGGTGATGATCTTGTCTCAGCAGGGCTCCGCCCGAGCTCCGCAGAAACGCGATCTAGAGGAAAAACCGTGGAGGCATGTGGTCGGGCTGCCGTGGAAAAGTCGTCTCAAATCAGCCCTAAAACCTACGTATATATACGTGGGAGGGAGGGGGCCTTGCCTTGGGGTCCAAGGACCCTCAAGGGGGTCGGCCGAGCCAAGGGGGAGGACTCTCCCCCCCAAACCGAGTTGGACTAGGTTTGGTGGGAGGGAGTCCCCCTCCCTTCCCACCTCCTCCTTTTTTTTTCTTTCTCTCTTGATTTTCTTCTCCTTGGCGCATAAGGCACTTGTGGGCTGTCCCACCAGCACACTAAGGGCTGGTGTGTCTCCCCCAAGGCCTATGGGCTTCCCCGGGGTGGGTTGCCCCCCCGGTGAACTCCCGGAACCCATTCGTCATTCCCGGTACATTCCCGGTAACTCCGAAAACCTTCCGGTAATCAAATGAGGTCATCCTATATATCAATCTTCGTTTCCGGACCATTCCGGAAACCCTCGTGACGTCCGTGATCTCATCCGGGACTCCGAACAACATTCGGTAACCAACCATATAACTCAAATACGCATAAAACAATGTCGAACCTTAAGTGTGCAGACCCTGCGGGTTCGAGAACTATGTAGACATGACCCGAGAGACTCCTCGGTCAATATCCAATATCGGGACCTGGATGCCCATATTGGATCCTACATATTCTACGAAGATCTTATCGTTTGAACCTCAGTGCCAAGGATTCGTATAATCCCGTATGTCATTCCCTTTGTCCTTCGGTATGTTATTTGCCCGAGATTCGATCGTCAGTATCCGCATACCTATTTCAATCTCGTTTACCGGCAAGTCTCTTTACTCGTTCCGTAATACAAGATCCCGCAACTTACACTAAGTTACATTGCTTGCAAGGCTTGTGTGTGATGTTGTATTACCGAGTGGGCCCCGAGATACCTCTCCGTCATACGGAGTGACAAATCCCAGTCTTGATCCATACTAACTCAACCAACACCTTCGGAGATACCTGTAGAGCATCTTTATAGTCACCCAGTTACGTTGCGACGTTTGATACACACAAAGCATTCCTCCGGTGTCAGTGAGTTATATGATCTCATGGTCATAGGAATAAATACCTGACACGCAGAAAACAGTAGCAACAAAATGACACGATCAACATGCTACGTCTATTAGTTTGGGTCTAGTCCATCACGTGATTCTCCCGATGACGTGATCCAGTTATAAAGCAACAACACTTTGTTCATAATCAGAAGACACTGACTATCATTGACCAACTGGCTAGCCAACTAGAGGCATGCTAGGGATGGTGTTTTATCTATGTATCCACACATGTAAATGAGTCTTCATTCAATACAATTATAGCATGGATAATAAACTATTATCTTGATACAGGAATTATAATAATAACTATATTTTATTATTGCCTCTAGGGCATAATTCCAACAGTCTCCCACTTGCACTAGAGTCAATAATCTGGCCCTCACATCACCATGTGAATTATATCGTAATAAATCTAACACCCATACAGTTCTGGTGTCGATCATGTTTTGGCCGTGGAAGAGGTTTAGTCAGCGGGTCTGCTACATTCAGATCCGTGTGCACCTTGCATATATTTACGTCCTCTTCCTCGACGTAGTCGTGGATGAGGTTGAAGCGTCGTTTGATGTGTCTGGTCTTCTTGTGAAACCGTGGTTCCTTTGCTAAGGCAATGGCACCCGTGTTGTCACAGAACAAGGTTATTGGATCCAGTGCACTTGGCACCACTCCAAGATCCGTCATGAACTGCTTCATCCAGACACCCTCCTTGGCCGCCTCCGAGGCAGCCATGTACTCCGCTTCACATGTAGAATCTGCTACGACGCTTTGCTTGGAACTGCACCAGCTTACTGCACCCCCATTAAGAATAAATACGTATCCGGTTTGCGACTTAGAGTCGTCCGGATCTGTGTCAAAGCTTGCATCGACGTAACCTTTTACGGCGAGCTCTTCGTCACCTCCATATACGAGAAACATCTCCTTAGTCCTTTTCAGGTACTTCAGGATATTCTTGACCGTTGTCCAGTGATCCACTCCTGGATTACTCTGGAACCTATCTGCCATACTTATGGCCAGGATAACATCCGGTCTAGTGCACAGCATCACATACATGATAGAACCTATGGCTGAAGCATAGGGGACGGAGCGCATATGCTCTCTATCTTCATCAGTTGCTGGGCACTAAGTCTTACTCAATCTCGTACCTTGTAAAACTGGCAAGAACCCTTTCTTGGACTGTTCCATTTTGAACCTCTTCAAAACTTTATCAAGGTATGTGCTTTGTGAAAGTCCTATCAGGCGTTTTGATCTATCCCTATAGATCTTAATGCCTAGAATGTAAGCAACTTCTCCTAGGTCCTTCATAGAGAAACTTTTAATCAAGTAACCTTTTATGCTCTCCAAAAACTCTACGATGTTTCCAATCAGTAATATGTCATCCACATATAATACTAGAAACGCCACAGAGCTCCCACTCACTTTCTTGTAAATACAAGATTCTCCAACCACTTGTATAAACCCAAATGCCTTGATCACCTCATCAACGCGTTTGTTCCAACTCCGAGATGCTTGCACCAGTCCATAAATGGATCGCTAGAGCTTGCACACCTTGTTAGCATTCTTAGCATCGACAAAACCTTCGGGTTGCATCATATACAACTCTTCCTTAAGGAAACCGTTAAGGAACGCCGTTTTGACATCCATCTACCAGATTTCATAATCGAAAAATGTAGCTATTGCTAACATGATTCTGACGGACTTAAGCATCGCCACGGGTGAGAAAGTCTCATCGTAGTCAATTCCTGGAACTTGTCAAAAACCCTTTGCCACAAGTCGAGCTTTATAAACGGTCACATTACCGTCAGCGTCCGTCTTCTTCTTAAAGATCCATTTGTTCTGAATAGCCTTGCGGCCCTCAGGTAGTATCTCCAAAGTCCACACTTTGTTCTCATACATGGATCCTATCTCGGATTTCATGGCTTCTAGCCATTTGTTGGAATCTGGGCCCACCATTGCTTCTTCATAACTTGCAGGTTCATTGTTGTCTAACAACATGATTGATAAGACGGGATTACCGTACCACTCTGGAGCAGCACGTGATCTCGTCGACCTGTGTGGTTCAACAGAAACTTGAACTGGAGTTTCATGATCATCATCATTAACTTCCTCCTCAACCGGCGTCGCAACGACAGAGGTTTCCCCTTGCCCTGCGCCACCATCCAGAGGGATGAGAGGTTCGACAACCTCGTCAAGTTCTATCTTCCTCCCACTCAATTCTCTCGAGAGAAACTCCTTCTCGAGAAAAGTTCCGTTCTTAGCAACAAACACTTTGCCCTCGGATTTGAGATAGAAGGTGTACCCAACTGTCTCTTTTGGGTAACCTATGAAGACGCACCTTTCCGCTTTGGGTTCCAGCTTTTCAGGCTGAAGCTTTTTGACATAAGCATCACATCCCCAAACTTTAAGAAACGACAACTTTGGCCTTTTGCCATACCACAGTTCGTATGGTGTCGTCTCAACGGATTTTGATGGTGCCCTATTTAAAGTGAATGCAGCTGTTTCTAATGCATAACCCCAAAATGATAACGGCAAATCAGTAAGAGACATCATAGATCGCACAATCTCTAACAAAGTACGATTACGACGTTCGGACACAGCATTACGCTGTGGTGTTCCAGGCGGTGTCAACTGTGAAACAATTCCACATTGTCTTAAGTGAGCACCAAACTCGAAACTCAGATATTCACCCCCACGATCAGACCGTAGGAACTTGATCTTCTTGTTACGATGATTTTCCACTTCACTCTGAAATTGCTTGAACTTTTCAAATGTTTCAGACTTGTGCTTCATCAAGTAGACATAACCATATCTACTTAAATCGTCAGTGAAGGTGAGAAAATAACGATATCCGCCGCGTGCTTCCACGCTCATTGGACCACACACATCGGTATGTATGATTTCCAATAAGTCACTTGCACGCTCCATTGTTCCGGAGAACGGAGTCTTGGTCATCTTGCCCATGAGGCATGGTTCGCACGTGTCAAGTGAATCAAAGTCAAGTGACTCCAAAAGTCCATCAGCATGGAGTTTCTTCATGCGCTTTACACCAATATGACCCAAGCGGCAGTGCCACAAAAATATGGCGCTATCATTGTTTACTCTAACTCTTTTGGTCTCAATGTTATGTATATGCGTATCGCTATCAAGATTCAATATGAACAATCCTCTCACATTCGGTGCATGACCATAAAAGATGTTACTCATAGAAATAGAACAACCATTATTCTCAGACTTAAAAGAGTAACCGTCTCGCAATAAACAAGATCCAGATATAATGTTCATGCTCAACGCAGGCACTAAATAACAATGATTTAAGTTCATCACTAATCCCGATGGTAGCTGAAGTGACACTGTGCCGACGGCGATTGCATCAACCTTGGAACCATTTCCTACGCGCATCGTCACTTCGTCTTTCGCCAGCCTTCGTCTATTCCGTAGTTCCTGCTTCGAGTTGCAAATATGAGCAACAGAACCGGTATCGAATACCCAGGCACTACTACGAGAGCCGGTTAAGTACACATCAATAACATGTATATCAAATATACCTGTTTTTCTTTGCCCGCCTTCTTATCTGCCAGATACTTGGGGCAATTGCGCTTCCAGTGACCCATACCCTTGCAATAGAAACACTCCGTTTCAGGCTTAGGTCCAGCTTTGGGTTTCTTCGGCGGATTGGCAACAGGCTTGCCGCTCTTCTTCGAATTGCCCTTCTTGCCTTTGCCGTTTCTCTTGAAACTAGTGGTCTTATTCACCATCAACACTTGATGCTCTTTACGGAGTTCAGACTCTGCGACTTTCAACATCGCAAACAACTCGCCGGGAGACTTGTTCATCCCTTGCATGTTGTAGTTCAACACAAAGCCTTTGTAGCTTGGCGGCAGTGATTGAAGGATTCTGTCAGTTATAGCTTCTTGCGGTAGTTCAATCCCCAGTTCAGCTAGACGGTTTGAGTACCCAGACATTTTGAGCACATGTTCACTGACAGACGAGTTTTCCTCCATCTTGCAAGCATAGAATTTATCGAAGGTCTCATACCTCTCGATCCGGGCATTCTTCTGAAAGATAAACTCCAACTCCTGGAACATCTCAAATGCTCCATGACGCTCAAAGCGACGTTGAAGTCCCGGTTCTAAGCCATACAAGACTGCACATTGAACTATTGAGTAGTCCTCCTTACGTGCTAACCAAGCGTTCTTAACATCCTGATCAGCCGTAGCGGGTGGTTCATCTCCTAGCGCAGCATTAAGGACATAATCCTTCTTCCCAGCTTGTAAGATTAGCTTAAGATTACGAGCCCAGTCTACAAAGTTGCTTCCATCATCTTTCAACTTAGCTTTCTCTAGGAACGTATTAAAATTCAAGATGACTGTCGCGTGAGCCATGATCTACAACACAAATATATTCAAAGTGGACTTAGACTATGTTCAAGATAATTAGAGTTCAACTTAATCAAATTATATGCTAAACTCCCACTCAAAAAGTACATCTCTCTAGTCATTTGAGTGGTTCATGATCCACTTACACTATCCCTAGTCCGATCATCACGTGAGTTGAGTATAGTTTCAGTGGTAAGCATCCCTATGCTAATCATATCATCTATATGATTCATGATCGACCTTTCGGTCTCATGTGTTCCGAGGCCATGTCTGCACATGCTAGGCTCGTCAAGCTTAACCCGAGTGTTCTGCGTGCGCAACTATTTTGCACAATTTGTATGTGAACGTTGAGTCTATCACACCCGATCATCACGTGGTGTCTCGAAACGACGA
The DNA here is from genome assembly GCF_904849725.1 of Hordeum vulgare subsp. vulgare. Classification (NCBI taxonomy): domain Eukaryota; kingdom Viridiplantae; phylum Streptophyta; class Magnoliopsida; order Poales; family Poaceae; genus Hordeum; species Hordeum vulgare. Next base: position 473,956,029 of record NC_058522.1, read on the forward strand.
ACTGTAGCAACGGTGCACAGTCGGGGAGAACACAATCTCGTCTTGAAATTTTAGTGAGAGATCACCTCATAATGCTACCGTCGTTCTAAGCAAAATAAGGTGCATAAAAGGATTAACATCACATGCAATTCATAAGTGACATGATATGGCCATCATCACGTGCTTCTTGATCTCCATCACCAAAGCACCGGCACGATCTTCTTGTCACCGGCGTCACACCATGATCATCCATCAACGTGTTGCCATCGGGGTTGTCGTGCTACTTATGCTATTACTACTAAAACTACATCCTAGCAAAATAGTAAACGCATCTGCAAGCACAAACGTTACTATAAAGACAACCCTATGGCTCCTGCCGGTTGTCGTACCATCGACGTGCAAGTCGATATTTCTATTACAACATGATCATCTCATACATCCAATATATCACACCACATCGTTGGCCATATCACATCACAATCATACCCTGCAAAAACAAGTTAGACGTCCTCTAATTTTGTTGTTGCATGTTTTACGTGGTGACCAAGGGTATCTAGTAGGATCGCATCTTACTTACACAAACACCACAACGGAGATATATGAGTTGCTATTTAACCTCATCCAAGGACCTCCTCGGTCAAATCCGATTCCACTAAAGTTGGAGAAACCGACACTTGCCTGTCATCTTTGAGCAAAGGGGGGTACTCGTAACGATGAAACCAGTCTCTCGTAAGTGTACGAGTAATGTCGGTCCAAGCCGCTTCAATCCAACAATACCGCGGAATCAAGAAAAGACTAAGGAGGGCAGCAAAACGCACATCACCGCCCACAAAAACTTTTGTGTTCTACTCGACAAAACATCTACGCATGAACCTAGCTCATGATGCCACTGTTGGGGAACGTCGCATGGGAAACAAAAATTTTAGTTGCTGTGGATTACGTCACTAAGTGGGTAGAAGCTATCCCCACTAGAAATGCTGATCACCACACCTCTATTAAGATGCTTAAAGAAGTCATTTTCCCAAGATTTGGAGTCCCTAGATATCTGATGACTGATGGCGGTTCACACTTCATTCATGTTTTTTTCCGCAAGATGCTCGCTAAGTATGATGTCAACCATAGAGTTGTTGGGGAACGTCGCATGGGAAACAAAAATTTTCCTACGCGCACGAAGACCTATCATGGTGATGTCCATCTACGAGAGGGGATAAGTGATCTACGTACCCTTGTAGACCGTACAGCAGAAGCGTCAGAGAACGCGGTTGATGTAGTGGAACGTCCTCACGTCCCTCGATCCGCCCCGCGAACAATCCCTCGATCAGTCCCACGATCTAGTACCGAACGGACGGCACCTCCGCGTTCAGCACACGTACAGCTCGACGATGATCTCGGCCTTCTTGATCCAGCAAGAGAGACGGAGAGGTAGAAGAGTTCTCCGGCAGCGTGACGGCGCTCCAAAGTTTGGTGATGATCTTGTCTCAGTAGGGCTCAGTCCGAGCTCCGTAGAAACGCGATCTAGAGGAAAAACCGTGGAGGCATGTGGTCGGGCTGCCGTGGAAAAGTCGTCTCAAATCAGCCCTAAAACCTCCGTATATATAGGTGGGAGGGAGGGGGGCTTGCCTTGGGGTCCAAGGACCCTCAAGGGGGTCGGCCGAGCCAAGGGGGAGGACTCTCCCCCCCAAACCGAGTTGGACTAGGTTTGGTGGGAGGGAGTCCCCCTCCCTTCCCACCTCCTCCTTTTTTTTTCTCTCTTGATTTTCTTCTCCTTGGCACATAGGGCACTTGTGGGCTGTCCCACCAGCCCACTAAGGGCTGGTGTGTCTCCCCCAAGGCCTATGGGCTTCCCCGGGGTGGGTTGCCCCCCCCGGTGAACTCCCGGAACCCATTCGTCATTCCCGGTACATTCCCGGTAACTCCGAAAACCTTCCGGTAATCAAATGAGGTCATCCTATATATCAATCTTCGTTTCCGGACCATTCCGGAAACCCTCGTGACGTCCGTGATCTCATCCGGGACTCCGAACAACATTCGGTAACCAACCATATAACTCAAATACGTATAAAACGACGTCGAACCTTTAGTGTGCAGACCCTGCGGGTTCGAGAACTATGTAGACATGACCCGAGAGACTCCTCGGTCAATATCCAATAGCGGGACCTGGATGCCCATATTGGATCCTACATATTCTACGAAGATCTTATCGTTTGAACCTCAATGCCAAGGATTCGTATAATCCCGTATGTCATTCCCTTTGTACTTCGGTATGTTACTTGCCCAAGATTCGATCGTCAGTATCCGCATACCTATTTCAATCTCGTTTACCGGCAAGTCTCTTTACTCGTTCTGTAATACAAGATCCCGCAACTTACACTAAGTTACATTTCTTGCAAGGCTTGTGTGTGATGTTGTATTACCAAGTGGGCCCCGAGATACCTCTCCGTCACACGGAGTGACAAATCCCAGTCTTGATCCATACTAACTCAACCAACACCTTCGGAGATACCTGTAGAGCATCTTTATAGTCACCCAGTTACGTTGTGACGTTTGATACACACAAAGCATTCCTCCGGTGTCAGTGAGTTATATGATCTCATGGTCATAGGAATAAATACTTGACACGCAGAAAACAGTAGCAACAAAATGACACGATCAACATGCTACGTCTATTAGTTTGGGTCTAGTCCATCACGTGATTCTCCCAATGACGTGATCCAGTTATAAAGCAACAACACTTTGTTCATAATCAGAAGACACTGACTATCATTGACCAACTGGCTAGCCAACTAGAGGCATGCTAGGGACGGTGTTTTGTCTATGTATCCACACATGTAAATGAGTCTTCATTCAATACAATTATAGCATGGATAATAAACTATTATCTTGATACAGGAATTATAATAATAACTATATTTTATTATTGCCTCTAGGGCATAATTCCAACAAGAGTTGCATCTCCTAATCATCCTCAGTCTAGTGGTCAAGTGGAGTTGAGTAATAGGGAGATCAAACTGATCTTACAAAAGACTGTTAATAAATCTCAAAAGAATTGGTCTAGCAAACTTGATGATGCACTATGGGCTTATAGGACTGCTTATAAGAATCCCATGGGCATGTCGCTGTATAAAATGGTTTACGGTAAGGCCCGTCATTTACCTCTTAAGTTAGAACACAAAGCTTATTGGGCAATCAAAGAGCTCAACTTTGATTTCAAACTTGCCGGTGAGAAGCGGTTGTTTGATATCAACTCATTAGATGAATGGAGGGCCCAGGCATATGAGAATGCCAAGTTGTTCAAGGAAAAGGTTAAGAGATGGCACGATAAAAGAATACAAAAACATGAGTTCAATGTAGGTGATTATGTCCTGCTATACAATTCTCGTTTAAGATTCTTCGCAGGCAAGCTTCTCTCTAAATGGGAAGGTCCCTACGTTGTCGAGGAAGTATATCGTTCCGGTGCCATCAAAATCAATAACACGGAAGGTAATTTTCCTAGAGTGGTAAATGGGCAAAGAATCAAGCATTATATCTCTGGTACTCCCATAAATGTTGAGACCAATATCATCAATATCATAACTCCAGAGGAGTACATAAGGGATGTTTATCAACCTGTTTCAGACTCTGAAAATGAAGAGGTGTGTGTTTCTGTAAGTAATTGGACCCCAAAACTTTTCCAGTAGGAAATTTTCTCCGTGTTGGAGTTTATGGAAAAATAGAAAAATAAAAAGCAGTTCGGAGAGCGCACGAGGCGGCCACAAGCTTGGTCGCTGCACCCCCCTGGCCGCGGCGACATGGCTTGTGGGCACCTCGTGTGCCTCCTGGACTCCGTTTTCTTGCGGAGCTCTCCTTCTGGTCCAGAAAATCATTATATATACGCCCGAGGGTTTTGATCTCCGTATCACGCAGTTTTCCTCTGTTTTCGTTTCGAGCATGTTGTCTGCCGCAGATTTAGAGCAAAGCTGTCTCAGGAATCTGTTGGGGAGAATAATCTCCCTCAAGTTCATGAAGAAGCAGATGCTGATCTGAAAAGAGTATAAGTCACGGAAGCCAGGGACAAAGCTAAGCAAAAAACCCAAGCTAGGGAGGAAATTCAACCTATGTTCAACATTGAAGACGTTGAAGGAGTGGATTTTCTCCAACCCTTCCTCCACGTGCTGTCTCCATACTTTATTGAACTCTTGAGGTTTTGTGAAACAACTCGTGCTCGCAATATTTCCCTTTCTCGTGAAGTTGTTTTGCTGGAGAATCATGTCGCAGATCTCCAAGGTATAAATCAAAGATTGATAGCTCTCTTGGAATCAAAGGAAAAGACTCCACCTCCATCACCACCAAAGGAAGACAACTAAGCATTGGTATGGGCAACTCCCTTGGCTTGTGCCAAGCTTGGGGGAGTTGCCCTGGTATCGTATCACCTTTATATCTTTTGCTTTTACCTTTGTTTTAGTTCTTTCCTTTTCAGTTTTTATTTCTTCTCTTAGTGGGTTAAGTCTTTAGTGTTTAGTTTGAGTCTTTTTGCCTTGTGTCTCCCCCGATGTATTCGAGCTTGCGAGCTATATAATAAAGAGTATCTTAGTCAAGGGCTTTGTTTTGTGCCATGATCAAAAGTATGACAAGAACGATAGCATGAAAGATCATCAGATGATCTTATGGAAAGTGATAGCTTCACATATAACAAGTATGATGACTGAAACTTGTTGAGAATAGACCAACATAGACCCTAGTCATTGTTGCAATTAATAAGAGGTAATAAGGAAAGAGAGGTTCACATATAAATATATCATCTCTGACACCATCTACGATTATGAGCACTCACCAAACTATTACATGCTTAGAAGTAGATGTTGGACAAGGAAGACAACATAATGAATTGTGTTTGCTTGGTTCCAAACAATGTTATATGTCTAGAGATCCCTTAGCATGTGACGATTGCTTCCACCTCATATTAGCCAAAACCCCCGCACCAAGTAGAGATACTACTTGTGCATCCATAAACCTTTAAACCAGTTTTGCCATGAGTGTCCACCATACCTACCTATGGATTGAATAAGATTCCTCAAGTAAGTTGTCATCGGTGCAAGTAACAAAAAATGCTCTGTAATATGTATGATCTATTAGTGTGTGGAAAATAATCTTTATACGAACCTGTGATGAGGAAGACATAAAAGCGACAGACTGCATAATAAAGTTCTTTATCACAGGGGGCAATATAAAGTGACGTTTCTCCGCACTAAGAGGACACGCATCCAAACAACAAAAGCGCATGACAACCTCTGCTTCCCTCTGCGAAGGGCCTATCTTGTACCTTTACTTTTTGCCCTTGAAAGAGTCATGGTGATCTTCACCAATTCCCTCTTTTGCCTTTGTCTTGGCTACCGTCATATGCTTGGGAAAGATCTATATTCATATATCAACTTGGAGATGAGTACTTATGCTTTATTATTGTTGACTTTACCCTTGAGGTAAATGGTTGGGAGGCAAAATTATAAGCCCCTATCTTTCTCTGTGTCCAACTGAAACTTTGACACCATGAGTACCATGTGAGTTGTAACAATTGTGGAAAACAAAAGAGATGATTGAGTATGTGGATTTTCTTTACAAGCTCTTACTTGGTTCTTTCTGATGTTATGATAAATTGCAATTGCTTCAATGACTATGGACCGTTGTTGGCTACTTCTCGGTAAGGTTTTTGTTTCATACTTTTCTTTGTGAAGGAATTGTTACTTTCCCATAAGAATCTTTATGATATATTGATGTTCTATGTTTGATCATGATGCCCTCATGTCCGTATTATGTTTTATCGACACCTTCATCCCTAAACATGTGGACATGTTTATGGATCTTGGTTTTCGCTTGAGGACAAGCGAGGTCTAAGCTTGGGGGAGTTGATACGTCCATTTTGCATCATGCTTTCATGTTGATATTTATCGCTTTATGGACTGTTATTATACTTTGTGGTACCATACTTATGCCTTTTCTCTCTTATTTTGCAAGGTTTATTTGAAGAGGGAGAATACCGGCAACTGGAATTCTGGACTGGAAAAGGAGCAAGTTTGAGTCCTCTATTCTGCGCAACTCCAAATGCCCTGAAAATCAACGTGGAATTTTTTGGGAATATATAAAAAATACTGGGCGAAAGAAGTGCCACAGGGGAGCTGCCAGGGGCCCACAAGCCTGGTGGCCGCGACCTCCCCCCTGGCCGCGGCATCAGGGCTTGTGGGCACCCTGGTGGCCCACTGGTCCCCCTCTTCTGCTATATGAAGGGTTTTGTTCGGAAAAAAATCAGGGTGGAGCTTTTTCGTGGATTCTCCGCCGCCACGAGGCGGAACTTGAGAAGAACCAATCTAGAGAACCGGCAGGACGGTCCTGCCGGGGAAACTTCCATCCCGGAGGGGGAAATCGTCGTCATCGTCATCACCAACACTCCTCTCATCGGAGGGGACTCGTCACCATCAACATCTTCATCAGCACCATCTCATCTCCAAACCCTAGTTCATCTCTTGTAACCAATCTCCGTCTCGTGACTCCGATTGGTACTTCTAAGGTTGCTAGTAGTGTTGATTACTCTTTGTAGTTGATGCTAGTTGGATTACTTGGTGGAATAGTTTATGTTCAGATCCTTGATGCTACTCATTACATCTCTGATCATGATTATGATTATGCTATGTGAGTAGTTACTTTTGTTCCTGAGTACATGAGATAAGTCTTGCTATTAATAGTCATGTGAATTTGGTATTCGTTCGGTATTTTGATATGCTGTATGTTGTCTTTTCCTCTAGTGATGTTATGTGAACGTCGACTACATAGCACTTCACCATATTTGGGCCTAGAGGAAGGCATTGGGGAGTAGTAAGTAGATGATGGGTTGCTAGAGTGACAAAAGCTTAAACCCCAGTCTATGCGTTGCTTCGTAAGGGGCTGATTTGGATCCACTAGTTTAATGCTATGGTTCGACGTTGTCTTAATTCTTCTTTCATAGTTGCGGATGCTTCTGAGAGGGGTTAATCATAAGTGAGATGCTTGTCCAAGTAAGGGCAGTACCCAAGCGCCGGTCCACCCACATATCAAACTATCAAAGTAACGAATGCGAATCATATGAGCATGATGAAACTAGCATGATAGAAATTCCCGTGTGTCCTCGGGAGCGTTTTCCTCCTATAAGACTTTGTTCAGGCTTGTCCCTTGCTACAAAAGGGATTGGGCCACTTTGCTGCACCGTTGCTACTACTTGTTACTTGTTACTTTTCACTTGCTACGTTTCTCCTCACTACACCATCACTTGTTACCGCTACTTTCAGTGCTTGTAGTTATTACCTTGCTGAAAACCGTTTATTAGAGCCTTCTGCTCCTCGTTGGGTTCGACACTCTTACTTATCGAAAGGACTACGATTGATCCCCTATACTTGTGGGTCATCAGGGAGGTCAGGAGGGGGATCAGTGGGTGGCGGGTGGCGGAGTGGCTGTGCCTGCGCGTGCGGATGATGTGGTGCACGCAGGGGGCAGGGCCTCGCTCGCTCACTCTAGGTCAGGGAGGCGGCATGCCGACTTGGGCCGTGGCTGTGCGTTGGGTCAACCCCGGGCTCATTCAAAATTATACCTATACTAGCACTACAAAAGCCACGCCTCGGACCTGGGCCTGTGGGCTTGGGCCGAGATCCGCCCCTACCATGAGTTATGAGATTATCACACCAACTTAGATATATGAAACCTAAGCATAACTAAAATTTGGAGAAACAAATTATTGGTCAAAATTTTAGCCAAGCTTTTTAAGTGAGATCGACTTACTGAAATACTCCCTGTGTACATAAATACTTGTAGTGGGGGAAAACTAGTCTAATTTTCCCAACCACGATTAGTTCTCTCCAACTACAATTATTTAGGTACATAAGGAATAGAAAACAAGGCTTTTATCAAATGTGTTTGCACTGCCTCAGGTTATCACAAACCAAACACACCCTTGCTCGAAGCCTAGAACAATGATGTTACCGTGTTGTCTTTGATAACATGTTCCTCGGCCTAGACATGTTTGACCCATACACTGCTAAACTGATTTGTATTTTGGATTGGATGAAGTGTTAAACATTTTCTGCCTTGTCTGGGGATATATCGACACCTTTTACTCTAACTATTGCAGCCGAATATGGCTACGGATTTGATTAAGCTCTACCTCCATCACTAGCAATAAGCTATAACCGAGGAAAAGAATTGTGTATTCAATGAAGAACCATCTATCCGACCTTCACCGAGCTAATTTTTTCATAAATTAACCGCTTATGTTCTCGAAACAGGCGTATGACCCCGCTATATGAATATGACAACCACATTGAACATCTGATGGTGCAAACAACACATCAAGCCACAAAAAAGAAACTAATGCCAACAACGGTAGCTCAATGAAATGTGGATGGCCCGCCATGGCTGCGCCCTTCGGAGTTGTCCCACCACATTCAAATTCAAAAATTTTCCTACTATATTCAGATCTTCCTATGGAGAGACCAGCAACGAGAGAGGGGTAAGAGCATCTTCATACCTTTGAAGATCGCTAAGCGGAAGCGTTGCTAGAACGCGGTTGATGGAGTCGTACTCGCAGCGATTCCGATCTAGTGTCGAACTACGACACCTCCGCGTTCAACACACGTGCAGCCCGGTGACGTCTCCCGCACCTTGATCCAGCAAGGAGGAGGGAGAGGTTGGGGAAGAACTCCAGCAGCACGACGGCGTGGTGTCGATGGAGAGACGAGGTCTCCCGGCAGGGCTTCGCCAAGCACGAGCAGAGAGGAGGAGGAAGAAGGGCAGGGCTGCGCCGAGGGAGAGGGAGAAGCCTATCTCCCAAGGGCCAAAACCCCTCTCTATTTATAGGAGGAGGGGGAGGGGGGTGCGCCACCCCTAGGGTTCCCCCCTAGGTGGTGCGGCAACACCAGATGGGAAAGGGGGCGACGGCTAGGGTGGGAGGGGGTGGCGCACCACCTGGTGGGCCTAAGGCCCACCTCTGCCTAGGGTTGCCCCCTCTCCCCACCACTTGCGCATTGGGCTCGGTGTGGGAGGCGCACCAGCCCACCTAGGGGCTGGTTCCCTCCCGCACTAGGCCCATCTAGCCTTTTGGGGTCGTTGCCCCCCTTCGGTGGACCCCTGGGGCCACCTCCGGTGGTCCCGGTACGTTACCGGTGACGCCCGAAACACTTCTAGTGTCCAAAACCATCCGTCCTATATATCAATCTTTACTTCCGGACCATTCCGGAGCTCCTCGTGACGTCCCGGATCTCATACGGGACTCCGAACAACTTTCGGTAACCTCGTATAACAATTCCCTATAACCCTAGCGTCATCGAACCTTAAGTGTGTAGACCCTACGGGTTCGGGAGACAGGCAAACATGACCGAGATGCCTCTCCGGCCAATAACCATCAGCGAGGTCTGGATACCCATGGTGGCTCCCACTTGCTCCACGAAGATCTCATCGGATGAACCACGATGTCAAGGATTCAATCAATCCCGCATACGATTCCCTTTGTCTGTCGGTATAGAACTTGCCCGAGGTTCGATCGTCGGTATACCTATACCTTGTTCAATCTCGTTACGGGTAAGTCTCTTTACTCGTTCCGTAGCACGTCATCGTGTGACTAACTCCTTAGTCACATTGAGCTCATGATGATGTTCTATCGAGTGGGCCCAGAGATACCTCTCCGTCACACGGAGTGACAAATCCCGATCTCGATTCGTACCAACCCAACAGACACTTTCAGAGATACCCGTAGTGCACCTTTATAGTCACCCAGTTACGTTGTGACGTTTGATACACCCAAAGCACTCCTACGATATCCGGGAGTTGCACAATCTCACGGTCGAAGGAAAAGACACTTGCCATTAGAAAAGCTTTAGCATACGAACAATACGATCTAGTGCTATGCTTAGGATTGGTTCTTGTCCATCACATCATTCTCCAATGATGTGATCCCGTCATCAATAACATCTAATGCCCATGATCAGGAAACCATGATCATCTATTGACTAACGAGCTAGCTAACTAGAGGCTTGCTAGGGACACATTGTGATCTATTTATTCACACATGTATTACTGTTTCCTGTTAATACAATTATAGCATGAACAATAGACGATTATCATGAACAAGGAAATATGATAATAACCATTTTATTATTGCCTCTAGGGCATATTTCCAACAGTCTCGACCACTGTGTACCAAGAAACATCTTTAAGAAGGAATGTGGCGACAACGACGTTGCTGCACATACATGTTCTAGGATTTTTCCCGACACGTATGGGAACGTGGGGAATGGTACATCCGACGCCCTTCGGGAAGGAATGGTGGCACCCGCAGACGTCACCTCTTCGGTGCGAGACAAGCCGGTTGGGATTTCTCCCAACCACAAAGCACTACTGCCCACACGATCTGTAGCCCTCCATCCAATATGCCACCCACCGGCATGCCCCCACGGTCTTAACGCCACCCTAGTCGCCCCACTGATATCACAATCGTGAGGCCTAGAGGACAAATGGTGGGATCACAAGGAATTAGGGGGCGACAACACCAAGGAATGTGTGGGAGGGAACTGCCTCCACCACCGTCGCGCAGAAGGTCACTGCTTCCAGCGACGTCGCGGTAGACGACCGGACACGACAACTGGGCCACACCATGCCTACCGAGCCCAAATCAGGCATGCAGAGCCACCACTACCACGTTGCATCAAGATGGCGGCATCCTTGCCACCACCCAGCCTCCCGATTCACCACCTCCACGTATAAGGGACTTCATCATCGACATAGGAGCCGCCGACCCACCCCGTCCCACATCGGGCACAAAGGGGCCCAGATATGGGTCAAGAGGGCACCGCGAGCCCGCTCCTATGCGAAACCCCGCCTCCAACCACCACGTAGTAGACCATCCTCGCTAACGCCAAGTCACCCCGACGCCGCGCCGGACAGTCACCTCCTCAATGCATCACCCTGAGTCGCATTGACCCACGAATGAGCACCTCCGAGAGGGGAAAAGTAGGGGGCTGCTAGTGTCGGTGCTGCCCGGGTATGGACACCGGCGACGGTGGGGGAGAGGATGTGGGACAGTGGAGCCGCCGATCGCACCCTCCCCTCCCCCCTCGAGGGGGAGGGGTGAACCGGCCGAGGTAGGAGAGGACCGATTATGTTCTGTAAATTATTTTACAAAAAGACCGAGTGCTATGGCAGAACACCATTTTTACCTTGCATCCACCATATGATTCTAGCTCGCATAAAAAATTATGACATTTGTGGTTGTGGAAATGAGATGGAATGTAAAGGAATGATTTCGAATCTGGGCCTTTCAAGTGTTTGGTTGTGGACTTGTGGTCGTGATTGAACAACTTGGATTGGGTTATTATGTATGTGGCAAAGAACTTTTGTGGGCAATAACATACATGGTTTCGTGGATTGGAAATACACTTTAATTATGTGTTTTTGGATGATGTGTATGGTTGTATATTGATTATTGCTATCTTGTGAAAATGGCATTGAAATGTTTCTTATATGTGATGTCATATATATTTGTTATGCTTGTGAGTGTACATTATCAATTGTTTTTGTGGTATCAGTACAAATAAAATGACATTAAACATTTGAATAACATGTTGCTACAATTACAAAGAGCTATGATTATTGAGATTGTACATCATATACATATAAGAGGAAATCTCATCATTCCTATGCAACACATGAGCCCAATTAAATTCTTGAATGTGGTACCAACCTAGCCTGTGAATGTTATGGTTCCATTACGGTGACATAACTTGGCTTTTGTTCCGTTACATCTAATAGTTGGACTAGAAAATTGAAAGGAATAAATAGGTTAGTCGTCCAACTAGTTCCTCGCATGCATCATCCACGTAGTGTTGCTAATATATTCGGCAACTGGTGACATGGTATTGAATACGGGTTTAGAATTCTTCTCATGATGGAGACGCTTGTCATTATTTGGTTGCTTTTGGCTACGTAGAAATAATAAGGTTTAACGATAAAAGTATTTCTCTTACGCAGATTATCTACAGATGTACTCGTACACTCCATTTATGGTCGTCTCTACAACATATGGAGAATTGCAGAGGAGTGTACACGCTTGATCACGGCGAGGAATACTTTTATCTGACATGGATGGCAACATGATCTTTTGATTGGCCTTCCTACATCTTAGGCGTTTATAGTCTTCATATGATCACGTGTATTTCGCTTTTGTTTTTTTGGAAACGATGGCTTGGTTATGGTGTATGCATCTCAATTATGCAAAGAAATATTTTAAGTAATAAATTTTACTTTATCAAAAAAATGGAATGGAACATTTTCGCTTTGATGTTTGGCTAGAGAGATGGAATGAAACAAATTTGATTCAACACACTTCTGAATTTTTGACAACATATTATTTGAAATTTTCATAGCATTTCATTTGTATTTGCAATTTAAACAATTAGCAATGTACAATCACAAGCGTAACAAATATATGTCATCACACATAACACATTTTCCAATACCGTTTCATAATGTAGTAGTATTGAGCAACCAAGTTTATTATAGGCCGTACAAACATGTCATTTTGCATGAAGACACAACCAAATCGTGAATTGGTGTTGGATGCACCATACACAAAGAATCAATACATGTGGAGTATATCTCGCCATGGACAGCCCAGCCCGACCCGACTAGAAAAAGCCCGACCCGGCCCAGCCCGACCTTGCCCATGGGCCGGGCTCGGGCCTGAATTTTAATCCCGGAGAGTATTTCGGGTCGGGCCTGGGCTTGCTGTTTTTTGCGTTTTAAGGAAGGGGCACGGCCCGAGGCCCGAAGCCCGATGGAAATTAGCCGTGATGGGCCGGGCCTGGGCCAGAAATCTAGTCGTCGGGTCGGGTTCGGGCCTAGGTTTTCTACGTCGGGCTTGCTCTGGCCCGGCCCGAAGCCCGGTCCGGCCCGAGAGATGGCCAGATATAATGTGGAGCTCGACATGAAAAGCCAAGCTAGGGAACCATGTATGATGGGATCATCCAAGCGGGAGGAGAGAAAAATGAATTGTCATTTTTCATGATGTTGTTGTTGTCGACCCCATCAGTTTGCGACTTGCGAGGATGCTGCTCTGCCACCGCCTAATTAATTTCCGACTCGACGGTAGTCAGCTTCCCTCAAAAGATACCAATACCATATGTCCTTATTCACAGGCTGCAACCCCCCCCCCCTCTCACACACACACCCCTTCGTCCCGTGTACTTTGCACTTATATAAGATATTTGATTTTGCGCCCAATCCAAAGTTAGTTCAATACATATGACCGATATTGAGATATATTTCTGGTCACCTCCCTCCGCCTTCACAAATATAGGGAGAAGAGGCGAGGGGTCGTTGTGTTTAGGATATACAGTAAGAGCATCTCCAACCACGTTACCAACAGGCCCCTCGGGTCATTTTTTAATCGTCGGCATAAAAAAACGACCTAGTTGCGTCCCCACGACGCCGAATTCCACCGCTCGGTCCCTTTTTTTTTGCCCGACAATCCCAGGGGAACCCAGCGCACAGGGGATCCAGCGGAAGGAAAAGTGGCGTGTGGGCCACCACTGTCAGGCAAGAGACGTCTTTTCCCCGTCCAGATTCGCCCCGCGAGCGGCACGACGACACTTCCCCTTTCGCCATCATGCCGATCCCGGCGCCACCCACCTGTCCACAACCGTTGCTCCGCCGCTAGAAAGGTCATTCCCCCGTCGTAAAGAGAGTGCTTTCGCCGCCATCCCGCTCCTGGGCGAGCTCTTCAGGGCTCTGACCACGCAGGCGAGGATATCGACGGTTGCCCACCCACCACACCCGTGAGGTGTTCAGCGATGGACTCCGACGACGAGGAGGCGTTCGCGGCTCTAATGGAGGAGGAAGCCGACGCCGACGCCAACGACGAAGAGCACCTCATGATCCTCGCCGATCTGACCAGCCTGTTCGTGGAGAATGCAAAGCCGCGGCGATGTGACCCGGCGTCGGGCCACCGCAAGAGCAAGCAGGGGAATCGAATATGGATTGTATTCCTCAGTATGCAGGGTCCTTTTGCAGTCGTTGATCATTAGCTACGGACAACATGAGCAACCGGTGCATTATTAAGTAGTTATTTCCGTGACATGGTTTCACGTCTAGAAAGAATATTCTTCTACATGGAACAAACTCTTTCCATTCTACTAACACATGAATAGCTGCCAAATGTATAACCGACACCCTCGCATTCCGGCACATGGGCTCAACCAAACACGCTCTTGATTTGTCTACCAAGCACATCCTCCATCAGGAAGAATGTATGAACGGGCACGATCTGTGTTTCTGTACATAGTCCATCTTATACAATTATAAAAATTGCTGTGGCGACTTCCTTCCCCAGCGGCTCGATCGTTCCTTCAACGCTCGAGCTTTTCCTTCCTTCCAAATTCTCCTGCCCGTGTTTGATTTTTGATCTTCCCATGTCCCCTACCAAACCTGCACCATTTTCCCGAAATTCGGTGCACATGCGGAGGGAGACGGACGGCAGCGGTGAAGGCTGATCGAGGACCGGCGCGAGGAAGCCCGGCCCGCTGGCTGCCGCCGAGCCGATGACCACACTGGTTCCTCGCACTCCGTGACAAACCTCCCGTGACGGCCGCTGCAATGTCATGCGCAAAAACAACCATTACTTTCCCTTGCTTAATTGTTAAGTAAACGGCGCTCTCGGTCGCCATCGTCCACGAGCAAGCAAACCAAAGCTGAACCTGGCAGCGCGACGACGACGTCAAAAAAGAACCATCTTTTAAGAGGGACGTACGTAAGTATTTTTAGAAGCAGGTTAGTCTATATACAAGTCAGTAATTTTTTTAAAAGACGTATAGTAATCCGGTAGTACGCGGTATGCATGTCAGGTCGCTAGCTTAGCTTAGCTTAGCCCAAACGCCCAACCAAAACAATCTTCGGGTTGTCCACGTCGCCGTATTAAATTCTTGCGGCAGGGGCGTCACGGGGCTTGACTTGGCCAGCAATGGCACGCTCGATACTGTAGCAGTAGTGCAAATATAGTGGAGTAAGCATTGATTAGTCCCGCAGAAACGCGAGGACGGATAGTGCAGCCAGTAGGATACGCAAGGCGACGTGGCCTCGCGCGGAAAACTGGACCGGTTCCGTTCCACGGAGGGGTCTCCCGCCCACAGGTACGTACTACCCCTCCTCGCTAAGCAAAACCGCCCGTGGCGCCACGCGACTGACTGCTCATGCCCATGCCCATGCCCATGGACGTCACGTCACGTCCCCTGCCCAAAACCACCGGACCAAAACCCCGCCGCCCCCACCCCGGGGCACGGGGCTATAAAGCCGGCGCCACCACGGGCCGGACGGCAACGGCGACACGCACACGCACGCACACACACACACTCACTCCACGCTCGGCCAGCACAACAAGCAAGTTCAGTTCAGGTTGGGGGATCGATCGGATAATGGCGCCGGCGCCGGTGGAGTTCGTGGGCGCGAGGGAGGCAGGCGGGGTCGGCGGGGACGCGCTCTACTGCGCCATCATCCTGTGGCTGTCCGTCATGTCGTGGATCATCTTCACCTGCGTCGGCGGCGACGACGGCGGGAGGCGCGGGAGGAAGGGCCGCCGGGACACCAAGGTCTTCGTCGGCGCCGAGCGACTCTGCGACGGCACCGGCCCGCGCTGCAGCGGCGGCTACGGCCTCTGCGGCTCCTGCGTCGACTAGCCAGCCGCCGCCCGCCCGGCTCCTCCAAATCGTACGTTTGGTTGGTCGGTAACTTCGTGTAATCGGGCGTCAAAAGTAGTATGATCATCTACTAGTATCTATGGTGTGATGAACAACTCCTTTTCTCATGCGAGCTTCTTGCAGCCTGTACATAGTTTTAGCGATCGTTGATCGTTGATCAATGAGATGAGATAGTATGATCTGGTATTAGTATGATGAGTATCTCCCCTTTGTGAAGACAATAAAGAGGGAGCTAGCAGCGTCTTCCGTCTGATCCTGGTTCCCGGTTTGGCTGCAACCTGCAAGAACTAGTCTCGATTCTTCATCTTCTTCTCTTCCTCTCGCTCGATCATGCGCAAACAAATTTCTCAATCACAACAAGCACTTTCTCTTTCGAGTGGACGATTTGCGTTTGGTGTGGTGCTACTTTCTGTTGTGGAGCATATAATTGATTGCCGATAATTGCAGAGATATCATTTTCAAGTGGACTATCTGCGCGTGTTGGTTGGGGGGTTGGGCGGATTTAATTTCCGCGATCCAGCCCAAGCTCTGGTACTGGTGGTGGTGGATCAGGCGGCAGGAATTAATTGCCGTGGAGCGAAATCCGCGGCCGTGTATAGTAACCTGTGACTGTGACACCCGGGAAGATGAGCTTATCGTGAACGTCACTGCAAAGGCGTATCCATGCTAATTTCATGAAATTGCTACTACATTCCCACAGGAATGTAGTATATAATATATATTTAGCTAGTAGTTAAATTGACAACCTAGAACTACGCGCATGTCCTATACACTTGAACGGAGGTAGTATTATTATTAACTAGTGCTTGAAAACCAACAGAAGAACACCAAGGGGATGGCATATCACTTGGGTAATTGGTTGGACGATTGTCATCTCAAAGATCAGGCCGGTTTGGAGTGTTTCTCTCCTTAGTTGGTTTTGGAGATTAGAAACTAGAAAATGAGATGGGTATGTTCAGAAATATTTGTTGGCTCTGTGCGAAGATAAGCTTGGGCAATCACACTTGTGGCAGAAACTTATTTATGCTGGTAGTAAACGACATTTTTGCTAGTTGTTGTCGTAAGGTAGTTGGGAGTGGATCCAGAACTTGTTTTTGGAAGATATCTGTATTGGAGATAGGCCCATAAGTTGCCAAAAATGAAGAGATAGATCCATGTGTAAGTTGTTTCCTAAACTGTACGTATGTGCAACCATCTGCCTGCTGTTTGTGATGGGGCAACACTGTCAGAGGAAAGTTATGCGTGTGTTTGGAGACTTACATATGTTCTACTCTCTCTATTTTTAAATATAATCATTTTTTATAATTTTAATATAAACTACATACAGAGAAAAATGGAAGGAATCTTAAAAACCTTATACTCCCTCCGTTTTATATATATCTGTACGTAGTTCATATTGAAATCTTAAAAAATCTTATACTCCCTCCATCCCAAAATTCTTGTCTTAGGTTTATCTAAAAATGAATGTATCTAAATACTAAAACATGACTAGATACATTTATATTTAGACAAATCTAAGACAAAATTTTTGAAACGGAAGGAATAGTATTTTGTAAAGGAGGGAGTAGGTGAAATTCCTTTATCATTCCTAAAAATATAGATCAACGATTGTGCCATGTGCACAAATGTGGGAGTTGGATTTAAACTTAAAGGTTGAAGTCTTTATTGGTTGATTAGTGGAAAGAGTGTTCGCAGGAGATAATTTTTAGAAAGTGTGGCTGGGGCAGTTAAAAAGATTTATATTTTATTTGAAATAGAAGCAAAGTGTTTACATCATCCATTAACTATGAATACCCGCACAAAAATTCATCAACTAAGGAGTAGAACAAGAGTTTACAAGAAAGTACTTCCTTCGTCTCATAATATAAGAGTGTTTTTGACAATTCAGTAAAAGATTATTATGAAAGGCAACTATTGTCACGGAATTGGGTGCCCTAAATGTTTCACCCACCTATGACCCAAAGACAATCCTCACTCTTGATGGAGTTGAGGAGAAGGCTAGTAGGCATGAGTTTTGTGCGGAAAACCCTTGCATTTTCTCTGTTCCAAATGTCCATCCAACAAGCATCATGAAGAAGACCATACCTTTGTTGGTCCACTAATCCTTTATAGATTGCTCCGCCATCCAAATGAAAGGGTCCAAGCAATGGATATGGAGTCATTCCTTTACCATCTCCCAAACACGCAAGGATTATCGGCATTTCAACAAGAGATGATCTCACGATTCCTCCGTCCTCTTGCAAAGTGTACTTGGGCCACAATTTTGCCAACCCATCTGGCCCAAGCGATCGGCGATCCAAATTCTATGTTCGATGGCAAGCCATGCAAAGAACTTGGTCCTCATAGGGTGCCAAGCCTTCCATAGTTTTGTTTATCTTCATATGTGTTATTCCCAACAACTGTGTCTTGTACACCTATGATATGGAGTACTTGCAATTTTTTGTATGCTTCCAAGTGATGGTGTCCTCGAACGCGTCCATAACATTAACCTCACTAAGCTTCGTCCAAAATTTGATGAATCGCCTCACATGCTCCATGATGAAAGCCTCTATCATTTGATTTTTCCTAACCAAGCATCACAATGCAACTCCTCCCTCACCTTCCTTTCCTTTTAGAAGGAGCGTAAATAAATAAGCAGGTGATGTCTTTCGGCTTACCACATGCAACCACGACGAGGCCCAAAAAGGGGCAATGGTCCCATTATCAATTAGAAGGGTAGAAAAAGTCCATGACATCCTCGTCGCATGGGTGTTCCATACCAAATCCACATCTTGGATGGCCCTCTCCAATCGTACCACGGCCTACACAACCATATAGCCCTCTTAAACTTGTGAATGGGGAGCACGCCGAGACCCCCCCCCCCCCCCCCCCCCCGCGCGCGCCCTCCTCAAGGTATTTTGACCAAATAATGAATTGAATTATGTGCGGTGGCATAGGGTGACAAGTAATTGGGAGGGAGGGGCAATTTCTCAAACAAAAAGCAAAATATACATGAAATCATGGAGGTTTACTTGGAATTGGTTACAACGATAATGAGTTGGCGATGGTGGAAGACTCGGCGTGAAGGCCAGCCGTCCGAACAATTTGCCTCAAAATTTCTATTGGGTCTCGGATGAGAAGAATTCCAATTTGTCCAAGAAAAGATCCCTTAAGACTCTTGGGAGTACCTTCACCAAAAACATGTCATAAATCTCTGCGGATAAAATTCCGTACATTTGGAAAAGGAAGTTTAAGTCCTCTCGGGTGGGTGTCTCCATCCCTGGAAAACAAAGTTGGTTCACAAGCCACGGATCAAACACGTAGGTTCGGTGAAATGTCTAAAATAAAAATGAACGTGAGAGATGCTTTGTGCCGTCAATTCAAAATTTTCATGGAAAGTTATGGAAGAAGACCCATCATTTTGTAGTGAGAAATCAGGCCAAGCATCTTAATACATATGCAAAAAAGATCACCATAATACTAAAAGAATATTACGGTATGGATAGATGCACATTAATACATAATAGAAAAGGTTGGGTTTTTTAATATTGAATTTGTAAAAATATAAATAATATATATAATCAAATACTGACGACATAAGACCATCTACATCCGAAACTTGCAAATCCGGCCCCTCAACGCCCTCGGACACAATCGGTCAGTGACCAGGCGTGTTCATTTTAAACCCTTACTTTTTTATCAGTGCAGCCGCACATTTCATACTTTTCCTCATATGTCCGGTCACTTGCACGTAATTGATGAAGAAGATGAGAGAAAAAGAAAAGAATGAATAAAGAGAGAAAAAGGCGGTCCGAGGTTAGGGCCATGTCCTACGTGGCGGACTGACGGACGGGCACGTCCGCGAGCCCTCATATCGTCCTCATATTTGAGATGGATATGATGGGTGCTGGTCAGTTCGGACGTTTGAGATGTGTATGAGGTGTGTGGCTAGGTCAACTTTTTGTAATCGGTTAGTGATCGGGTGGGCTGTTTGGGCGTTTGAGACGGATTTGTGGGGTCCGACTGTAGATGTTCTAAATTACCAATTGTTCCTAAGCTAGAGCATAATGAGTAGTATGAGCTGATGATTGTTCTTCTTCAGCTGTTCTTAGAGCAACTCTAGAAGACCCCGCATCCTGCCGGCCCGCAAAACGCGTTTACAGTTCACGCAAAACCTCTTTTGCGGGCCGGCGCGGGCTGGCATGGATGCAGACCCCCCCCCCCCCCACTAGTGGAAAACGGGCCTTTGGCCTGGACCCTTTAGTCCCGGCCTGCCTCTGGGCCGGGACTAAAGGCCTGGCCACGTCGCCCCAATTCCCAATGCCTCCCTCGAGGCTTTAGTCCCGGCCCGTAAGGAGCCTTTTGTCCCGGTTTGTGTTCCAAACCGGGACTAAAGGTCTACGCGGTGGGCAGCCCGCATGTGCACCACCTTTAGTCCCGGTTTGTGTCTCAAACCGGGACTAAAGTCCTCTGCCTATATATAGCACAACCCCCCTCTCCCCTCTTCCTTGCATTTTTCTTGGATGGAGGATTATGGGTGGGTGCTTGCTCTCCATTTTTTTGATGCACTAGAGGTGTTTGTTGAAATGTGTGTTAGAGCGATGCCGCTTCAGTTCACCAAACACAACTACGATATGAGATGCCTGAGCCACGCTTAAACCTCTTCCTCTTTATTTCTACTTATTCTAAAAGGTTAGCAACTATATTTCCTCGTTTAGACCGTGCCGTACAAATTTATAGGATCGTGATTGTATTTGATATACTGTCGTATAACACAGATGAGCCATCCATGGATGTACGGTGATCGACGCACAGCCGCTTACAGAGAAGGCGTGCATTCTTTTCGAGATGCAGCCGATGCGAACAAGCATGGTGGTGGCTATATGTTTTGTCCATGTGTTGAATGTCGGAATGAGAAGGATTACACTTCCTCAAGAGTCATTCAGAGCCACCTGCTTCGGTCCGGTTTTATGTCGGGCTATAATGTTTGGACCAAGCACGGAGAAAGAGGGGTTATGATGGAAGACGACGATGAAGAAGAAGAGAACGATGATGACAACTACCGATCTATGTTCCCTGAGTATGCTGATACCGCAATGGAAGACAATGAAGAAGAAGATTAGGATGAAGAACGGGAACCAGATGAGCCCGCTGATGACCTTGACCGGGTCATTTCTGATGCACGACGAGGTTGCAACACAGAAAAGGAGAGGTTGCAGTTCGAGCAGATGTTACAGGACCACAACAAATTGTTGTACCCAACTTGTGAAGATGGCCAGAAGAAGCTGGGTAGCACACTGGAATTGCTGAAGTGGAAGGCAGAGACCGGTGTGACTGACTCGTCATTCGAAAAGTTGCTGGTACTGATGAAGAAGATGCTTCCAAGAAAGAACGAATTGCCCGCCAGCACGTACGAAGCAAAGAAGCTTGTCTGCCCTCTAGGATTAGACGTGCAGAAGATACATGCATGCCCTAATGACTGCATCCTCTACCGCGGTGATAAGTACGAGAATATGGATAAATGCCCGGTATGCACTGCATTGCGGTATAAGATCAGAAAAGATGACCCTGGTGATATTGAGGGCGAGCCACCCAGGAAGAGGGTTCCTGCCAAGGTGATGTGGTATGCTCCTATAATGCCACGGTTGAAACGTCTGTTCAGAAATAAAGATCATGCGAAGTTGTTGCGATGGCACATGGAAGATCGTATGAAAGACGATAAGTTGAGGCACACCGCTGATGGTCGGCAGTGGAGAAAAATCGAGAGAGAGTTCCCGAGATTTACAGCTGACGCAAGGAACTTATGGTTAGGTCTGAGTACAGATGGCATGAATCCTTTTGGGGAGCAGAGTTGCAGTCACAACACCTGGCCCGTTACTCTATGTATCTACAACCTTCCTCCTTGGTTGTGCATGAAGCGGAAGTTCATTATGATGCCAGTGCTTATTCAAGGTCCAAGGCAACCCGGCTACGATATTGATGTGTACCTAAGGCCATTAGTTCATGAACTTTTACAGCTGTGGGCCGAACCAGGTGTACGTGTGTGGGACGAGCACAAACAAGAGGAATTTGACCTTCGAGCGTTGCTTTTCGTAACCATCAATGATTGTCCTGCTCTTAGTAACATTTTAGGACAACCAAACAAGGGATACAATGCATGCACACACTGTTTGGATGAGACAGAAAGTATATATCCGGACAAATGTAGGAAGAATGTGTATCCGTACAATCGTCGTTTTCTTCCGCCCAAGCATCCCTTAAAGAAAAAAAGGCAAGCATTTCAATGGCAAGGCAGAACCCCGGGGGAAGCCTGTCATCCGTACTGGTGCTGAAGTATTTGATATGGTCAAAGATTTAAAAGTAATCTTTGGAAAGGGTCTTGGCAGCCAACCTGTTCCTAACGGCCCTGATAAGCGCGTACCCATGTGGAAGAATAAATCTATATTTTGGGAGCTACCCTACTGGGAAGTCCATGAGGTCCGCTCGGCAATCGACGTGATGCACCTGACGAAGAATCTCTGCATGAATATTCTAGGCTTCCTGGGCTTGTATGGGAAGTCAAAAGATACACCGGAAGCACGGGAGGACCAGGAACGTCATAAAGGAAGAGATGGCATGCATCCAGGGCAGTTTCAAGGGCGTGCCAGCTACGCTCTTACTAAGGAAGAGAAAGAAATCTTCTTTGAAGTCCTTTTCAGTATCAAGGTCCCGACTGGCTTCTCGTCGAATATAAAGGGAATCGTAAATATGAAAGACAAAAAATTCCAAAACCTAAAGTCTCATGATTGCCACGTGCTTATGACGCAATTGCTTCCGGTTGCATTGAGGGGAATTCTACCGGAAAATGTTCGCCTGGCAATTGTGAAGGTATGTGCATTCCTCAATGCAATTTCTCAGAAGGTAATCGATCGAGAAAGTCTATCAGGGTTACAGATTGATGTGGTCCAATGTCTGGTCAGCTTGGAGTTGTTGTTCCCGCCATCCTTCTTCAATATAATGACACACCTCCTAGTTCACCTAGTCGAAGAGATTAGAATTCTCGGTCCTGTGTTTCTACACAATATGTTCCCCTTCGAGAGGTTCATGGGAGTCTTAAAGAAATATGTTTGTAACCGTGCTAGGCCAGAAGGAAGCATCTCCAAGGGCTATGGAACAGAGGAGGTCATTGAGTTTTGTGTGGACTTTCTTCCTGACCTTAAGCCGATTGGTGTTCCTGAATCTCGGTATGAGGGTAGGCTGACAGGAAAAGGCACACTAGGAAGGAAAGCAAAAGTATGTATGGACGGGCATTCTTTCTCTCAAGCACACTACAGAGTTCTACACAATTCTACCGTGGTGGCTCCATATATCGTGAGACACAAGAATATTCTACGCTCCGAAAACCCGGGGAAGGCTGACTCTTGGATTAAAGGGGAACACGAGAAGACTTCCGGCAGTTGGTTGCAGACACATCTCATGAATGACGACACCGTTGGAGATGAGCTGTACTGTTTGGCCAGGCCACCATCTTCGACTATATGTACTTTCCAAGGGTATGAGATAAATGGGAATACATTTTACACGGTTGCCCAAGATAAAAAGAGCACCAACCAAAATAGTGGTGTCCGCTTTGATGCAACAGACGAGAATGGGCACTGTTTGGAAACATATTACGGGTACATAGACGAGACATGGGAACTTGACTATGGACCTACTTTTAAAATCCCTTTGTTTCGGTGCAAATGGGTGAAGCTGACAGGAGGCGGGGTAGTTGTAGACCAAAAGTATGACATGACAACAGTGGATCTCAACAATCTTGCGTACATGGACGAACCATTTGTCCTAGCCAATGATGTCGCTCAGGTTTTCTATGTGAAGGACATGTCTACAAAAACGAGAAAAAGAAATCAACAAAAGAAGATA
Source organism: Hordeum vulgare subsp. vulgare (assembly GCF_904849725.1). NCBI lineage: Eukaryota > Viridiplantae > Streptophyta > Magnoliopsida > Poales > Poaceae > Hordeum > Hordeum vulgare. The sequence goes on from NC_058522.1 coordinate 473,979,626, forward strand.
TCGTCCGATGAGCCAAAACGCCACATAGTTCTTTCAGGGAAAAGAAACATCGTGGGAGTAGATGACAAGACACACATGTCAGAAGATTATAATAAGTTTCATGAAATTCTGCCCTTCAAATTGAAAACTGACCCAAGCATCCTACTGAATGATGAAGATTCTCCATGGCTACGACCCAGAAGAAAACAGAAATAATAGATAGGAATATTGGTGCAATAATGTAATAATGTATTAAACCTTTTATGTAATGCATGTATGGAATGTACTAAATTTCAAACACTTTTCATTTTCATAGTATCCATGTAAGAGACGAGTTCTCGTCCGAAACGCTGATACTTCGAGAGAGATTGTCCGTTTTGTACACGAAGTGCATCCAGTTTTTGTCGTAACCCTCTCAACTTTTTAACACATGCTATGTGGGTGAAATGATGATAGCATGCCAACTTTCAACATTTTCAGAGTTCATTTGTAGTGCTTTTCAATTTCAGGGTCAACTAGCTCAAAAAAATAAGTAAATGCACAAAATATACCAAATGAAGTCAGAAATTGTTGAAATTTTGTGATGTGCCTTTGAATGGTGCATTTTGAACACACAAAAAGTATGGAGTTCAAATAAGTTCAAAAAAATGAAATCCCTTTGTAAGAGACGAGTTCTCGTTCGAAACCCTCATACTTCGAGAGAGATTGTCCGTTTTGTACACGAAGTGCATCCAGTTTTTGTTGTAGCCCTCTCAACTTTTTAACACATGCTATGTGGGTGAAATGATGATAGCATGCCAACTTTCAACATTTTCAGAGTTTATTTGTGGTGCTTTTCAATTTCCGGGTCAACTAGCTCAAAAAAAAAAGTAAATGCACGAAATATACCAAATGAAGTCAGAAATTGTTGAAATTTTGTGATGTGCCTTTGAATGGTGCATTTTGAACACACAAAAAGTATGGAGTTCAAATAAGTTCAAAAAAATGAAATCCCTTTGTAAGAGATGAGTTCTCGTTCGAAACGCTGATACTTCGAGAGAGATTGTCCGTTTTGTACACGAAGTGCATCCAGTTTTTGTCGTAGCCCTCTCAACTTTTTAACACATGCTATGTGGGTGAAATGATGATAGCATGCCAACTTTCAACATTTTCAGAGTTCATTTGTAGTGCTTTTCAATTTCAGGGTCAACTAGCTCAAAAAACCATTGCAGAACATATGACCAAATTAATACAAGTTCATGATCACATTAAAGCCAAAGAACAGTAGTGATCAAATGTTATTATTGCAAAAAATAAATACATAAAGTTCTCTCATAAAACAACATACAACTATGTAAAACATTTAAATGCAACAACAAACGCGATCAAAATCGCAACTAAGGTAACAATTGACCCAACAGCATAATGATACCAAGCCTCTTTATCAATGGCATATTTTCTAATATTCCTAATCTTCAAGCGCATTGCATCCATCTTGAACCGCATCGCATCGATCTTCATCTTGCGATCATCAATGACATCGGCGACATGCAACTCCAGTTCCATATTCTTATCCTCAATTATTTTCAATTTTTTCTTCAAGTATTTGTTTTCTTTTTCAACCAAATTTAACTTCTTGACAAGAATTTTTATGTGGGTTGGAATTTCCGGTTCACATACCTCCTAGATTAAAAAAATATATGTCACATTGGTCGTCATAATTGTCATAAACACTAAATAAAACAAATAGTTATAAAATATAATATATACCACATCCGAATCGTAGACAGGACGAGGGCCGACGGAGGCGGATACCAAAACCATCGCACTATATAATAACAAAAAATAATGAAAGTGAGTAATTTATACAAGTATGTATCTAAATCATACAAGTAAGATTTTTTTCTTTTAAAAAGAAGATAAGAACAAGAGGCTCACCACGGTGGTGCTCGCGACGAGATCGGCACGGGGCGATCGACAATGGTGAGGACGGGCACGGGACGACACCCTACGCATGTGCAGACTCTAAGAAGTTAATTTGAGCATTTGAAATGAGCTATACTAGCAGTGACAAATGAAAGGATGAAGTAGCTAACCTTTTAAAACACTTGTGCAGTTGGTGCACGACCAAACCTAGACAAATATTAAGGAAAATGGAGCTTGGAGGTCGAGCTTGGAGAGGAGAAAGCTTAAGTAGAGTGGCTCGGGCATTTCATCGAACACGTCATGTGCATGAACTAGAGTGGCAAGAGCATGGCATGGTCACACTTCAACAACCAAAAAACAGGGGATATGCAGTACTCTCTCTGTTTCAAAATAAATGTCTTAATTTTATATTAGTTTTAATATAAATTTATATTAAGGTTGAGACACTTATTTTGAAACGGAAGGGGTATTTATTAAGTATAAACAAATTATTTTGTTATGTTTTTTATATGCGTTTCTATCCGGTGAACCAATGACATATACTTTCCTTTCTATGGACTGAGCATGCATAGGATTTAAGATACATGCCACCTCATTTACTATATTTTTCTATTTCTATGAAACTCCTATTTGTTGGAAATATGAGCAATTTACCAAAGGATTTTATTAAAAGAAAAACTAAGATAAACCTAATCATCATAACTAAGACGGAAGAAGACATGCAATATAGAGATGAAATTACAGAAGACAGGTGCACATATGATCTAGAAAAGAACATATGCATAACCGTTCTATATAGACAAGGTATCATAGGAAGTGATGAGCAGACACGGTACATATCTAGAAGAGATACTATAGCAAAAATTTGCGATAGATACTGAAAGAAGAACAACATGAGTACGTATTGAGTTGCAGCAGCAGGATTGGTGTTGACGTTGTCGTTGGCCATGCTACCAGAGAGGTGGTCGACGTCAGGGAAGTAGTCGTCATCCGGAAAGAAATCATCGGTGTCCGTGATGGAAGCCAGTAGTCGCGCTGAGCGCTCCCCAAAAACCTTATCGCCCTTCTCCCGTACACGACTCGAAGAGACGGAGTTTCGGAGGCCTACTGTCCCGACGAACGGTGCACACCGCAAGACAGGATGAGGAAGAATGTAGCAGCAGCACAGAGAAAGGAACTGGTGGCGAGAGGAACTTCTGATGCGTTCTTCTGGAGAGGAGCGACCTCTCTTTTATAGGCGCAGGAGAAGAAGGCGAGAGACCAGCGACGGGAGCCGAAGAGAGCGACGGGATACGAAACGAATAGACAGGAGCGAAACTGCAGCGTTCGGTTTCAATATCCACTAGCAAAACATTCAGCTTCTCCGAGTGGACTTTTAAATACCAGTCATGCGTGGCAAAAATTTAGTTTGGCTCGGCTCATTCCCGCGGTGCGGCGCGGCGCGGCGGGCGGAGGAGGTGGAGCGCGCGTGTATGTCTCTATTATTCTCAAGCTCATACATGTGTGGAAACATCCTCCCTTATAAGGAGGTCCAACTCCCATTAAACTAGCAATATGGGACTAAACATTTCCACCTCTTGCCTTTCACAAATGAGCTGCGTGGGCCTCTAGGATTTATTAAGAATTATATATTGGCATGGCCCAAGTAATTAAATAAAATTCCAGCACTATTCTATGAACCAAAGGAGGCCTCAGTGTGGCGGCAGTTGGTAGTCAAAGGAGCAGGGTAACATGATTTAGTTTTTAAAAAAAATAACAAGCACGCCTCATTGATTTCTACTCCCTCCGTCACAGTTTAGAAGACGTATTTAGAAATTATCTGGAACCTAGGTGATTATTGATTAGTTGTGAGATGAATTGAAAATAACATTCACACTACACATGAATATAACTAAAAATAAATGCAATGCATCATTAAACTTGTCTATTATAAAATTACATGTAAATTTAATTGTATCTTCTAAATTATGATAGAGAAAGTATTAAACAAACCACCAATGTTTCTGAAACAACCCAGAAAGCAATGAGAGAGGCCAACACCCTCAAAAGTCAAAACAAAAGGACCACGCAAGGTCGTGGGAATCGAGCCCCACGATGAACTAGAAACAACTGTTTGAAACAACATACAAACAAAGAGCAAAACCTCGGCAGCATCAAGTCCTCCGTCACGGTTTAGAAAGCATGTTTGGAAATTCTTTTAAACCTAGGTGGTTACTGATTGGCTGTGAGATGAGTTAAAAAATAACATTTATACCACACATGCATATAGAAGTAGTAGTACAACGAAGTATTAATTAGCTGCTAGGAGTAAATGCAACGCGCCTTAAACCTTGTTTATTATGAAAATGCACGTAAATTTACCTGTGCCTTCTAAACCATGACGGAGGTATTATAAATACACTAGTGGAAAACGGGCCTTTGGCCGGGACCCTTTAGTCCCGCCTGCCTCTGGGCCGGGACTAAAGGCTCGGCCACGTCGCCCCAATTCTCAATCCCTCCCTCAAGGCTTTAGTCCCGGCCCATAAGGAGCCTTTAGTCCCGGTTCGTGTCCCAAACCGGGGCTAAAGGGCTACGCGGTGGGCAGTGGTGGTGGCAACCGTTCGTATCCCCCTTTAGTCTCGGTTGGTGGCTCAAACCGGGACTAGCGGCCTAACACATGGCCTGCCGTAGTGGTGGCAACCGTTGGTATCCCCTTTAGTCCCGGTTGGTGGCTCAACCCGGGACTAAAGGCCCAAAAGGTTTGCATACCGCTTCACAAAACCACAACCGAAGCAGAGCCTGAGTCGCGTCGCCCTTCTTTCTCCGTTCTTCTTCCTCTCTCGCTTCCCCTCTCTCTGTTCTTCCCCTCTCTTCTTCCCTTCTCTTCTTCCACCATGCCAACTCGCTTTGGAGAGGTGCTCGCACATGGCAAGACCAAGCTCGATGTCGTGTACACGAACGAGAGCAGCGAGGTGCCGTATTTTCTTAGACAGTTGAAGGAACGATGGCTTGACGTCGCAGTGGATCATGAGAAGTTCTTGGGGCTTGATCTGGAGTACACGGCCGATCAACGCGGTGTTGCCGTCATCCAACTATGTTTCGCACACCATGTCTTGATCTTCCAATGGGCGAGGTAAGTTTTGAGGCTTTCTTTGATCCAAGGTAATGACATTGTAAGTTTATTTGTTTCAATCATAGTTGGTTCCCTTCAAATAGTTGTAGTGAAACAATTTTGATTAGTTGAAGGGGAACACAATCTGATTGGAATAGTGTTCCATAATCTGAAAAATCGTGTTAGAATCAACTAGTGTTTAATATGTTCCATTGGAATCATAGTTGGTTCGCTTCAAATAGTTGTAGTGAAACAATTTTGATTAGTTGAAGGGAACACAATCTGATTGGAATAGTGTTCCATAATCTGAAAAATCGTATTAGAATCAACTAGTGTTTAATATGTTCCATTGGAATCATAGTTGGTTCGCTTCAAATAGTTGTAGTGAAACAATTTTGATTAGTTGAAGGGAACATAATCTGATTGGAATAGTGTTCCACAACCTGAAAAATCTGATTGGTTCAATATGTTCCATTGAAATCATAGTTGTAGTGATACAATTTTATGCGGTGTTCTTTGATCCAAGGTTATGAAAATTGCATATAGCTAGTGATCTCTCTAGGTTCCATTGGATAGCAATATGATATGTCATAGTCATGAAAATTGCATATAGCTAGTGATCTCTCTAGGTTCCATTGGATAGCTATAGTGATCTCTCTAGGTTCCATTGGATAGCAATATGCAATATGTCTAGCTTATTGAATATTTGCAAAACCGTCGATGAATATATATATATATATATATATATATATATATATATATATATATATATATGTCATAGTTAATTTACGGTTTCTTGATCAATTCGTAGGATATGAAAATTGCATAGGATAGCAATATGTTCTATTTGAATCCTAAAGATAATTTTCTCTTTAGTTGTAGTGAAACATGTTTCCTTATTGCAGCAGTATGTAACATTTGTTCCATTTTAATTTGTTTCTGTTGAAGTAGTGACAAGCATTGTCTAGAACTCATGGACTTCCTTCGCAGCGGCATCACTTTTGCTACCGTTGACATAACGAACGACAAGCTGAAGATGAGGTACAACTTCGTTATTGAGATACCAACTGGTTGCCTCATTGATCTCCAAACGGTATTCAGGCTTCGACATGTCAGGACTTCGATGACTCATATGGCAGTTGCCTTGATCGACGAGGAATATGGTAATATGAAGACCAATTTCCCAAAGTCTCAGCACAAACTTTGGGAGAAGGCCCCACTTGATCGTATCAACATTGAGTATGCAGCAAAAGATGCATACGTTTCATACGAGTTGTACCGCAAGATTCGAGTCATCAACTATGGCCAGCGTCACCTCGAATAAGGTGGACATTCTGATTCGAGTCGTCAACTATGGCCAGCGTCACCTCGAATATATATATCTATGGTAGCTATTATTATGTACTGTTTGGACTAGTATCATGTACTGCTTGGACCAATTTATATATGTCTAGTTTCTGTTTGTGCCATTATAGTTTCCAAATTTGAATGGTTTAGCCCTTTCTAACTTCATTTGCTACTTTTGAATGGTTTAGCCCTTTCTAACTTCATGGTATCATGCATTTCGACCACATATATATACAAAAAGTCTTCAGTTCAAATAAGTTCAAAAAATGAAATCCCTTTTGTAACAGATATGTTTTTGATTAAAACAGTCATTTAAAAATGAAAGACCATTAGTCCCACGTGGCGTGCAGCGGAACCACGTGGCGTGCCGCGGAACCACTTTTGTTGTGGGGGTCTCTTTTCCTTCTTCTCCTTGTGCTAGATATTTGTTATGCATTAGGGAAAGAAGGAATAGCGACCATCATCGACGGTCAAAAAATCAGGTGAGGGAGTGTCCACCATACATGAGAGAAGAAGAATGTCGACTGTTGTTGTGGGGGTTGCTTCTCCTTCTTCTCTTTGTACTAGGTATTTGTTATGCACTAGGGGAAGAAGGAGTAGCGACCATCATCGACGGTCGAAAAATCAGGTGAGGGAGTGTCCACCATACATGAGAGAAGAAGAATGTCGACTGTTGCTGTGGGGGTCGTTTCTCCTTCTTCTCCTTGTGCTAGATATTGGTTATGCACTAGGGGAAGTAGGAGTATCAACCATCATCGAAGGTTGAAAAATCAGGTGAGCCAGTGTCCACCATATATGAGAGAAGAAGAATGTCCACCATATACCATAGGTGAGCTAGTGTCCACCATATATGAAATTGTTGAAATTTTCTGATGTGCCTTTGAATGGTGCATTTTGAACACACAAAAAGTATGGAGTTCAAATAAGTTCAAAAAAATAAAATCTCTTTGTAAGAGATGAGTTATCGTTCGAAACGCTCATACTTCGAGAGAGATTGTTCGTTTTGTACACGAAGTGCATTCAGTTTTTGTCGTAGCCCTCTCAACTTTTTAATACATGCTATGTGGGTGAAATGATGATAGCATGCGAACTTTCAACATTTTCAGAGTTCATTTGTAGTGCTTTTCAATTTCAGGGTCAACTAGCTCAAAAAAAATAAGTAAATGCATGAAGAATACCAAATGAAGTCAGAAATTGTTGAAATTTTGTGATGTGCCTTTGAATGGTGCATTTTGAACACACAAAAAGTATGGAGATCAAATAAGTTCAAAAAAATGAAATCCCTTTGTAAGAGATGAGTTCTCATTCGAAACGCTGATACTTCGAGAGAGATTGTCCGTTTTGTACACGAAGTGCATTCAGTTTTTGTCGTAGCCCTCTCAATTTTATAATACATGCTATGTGGGTGAAATGATGATAGCATGCCAACTTTCAACATTTTTAGAGTTCATTTGTAGTGCTTTTCAATTTGAGGGTCAACTAGCTGAAAAAAAAATAAGTAAATGCACGAAGAATACCAAATGAAGTCAGAAATTTTTGAAATTTTGTGATGTGCCTTTGAATGGTGCATTTTGAACACACAAAAAGTATGGAGTTCAAATAAGTTCAAAAAAATGAAATCCCTTTGTAAGAGACGAGTTCTTGTTCGAAACGTTGATACTTCGAGAGAGATTGTCCGTTTTGTACACGAAGTGCATCCAGTTTTTGTCGTAGCCCTCTCAATTTTATAACACATGCTATGTGGGTGAAATGATGATAGCATGCCAACTTTCAACATTTTCAGAATTCATTTGTAGTGCTTTTCAATTTGAGGGTCAACTAGCTGAAAAAAAAAGTAAATGCACGAAGAATACCAAATGAAGTCAGAAATTGTTGAAATTTTGTGATATGCCTTTGAATGGTGCATTTTGAACACACAAAAAGTATGGAGTTCAAATAAGTTCAAAAAAATGAAATCCCTTTGTAAGAGATGAGTTCTCGTTCGAAACGCTCATACTTCGAGAGAGATTGTCCGTTTTGTACACGAAGTGCATCCAGTTTTTGTCGTAGCCCTCTCAACTTTTTAACACATGCTATGTGGGTGAAATTATGATAGCATGCCAAATTTCAACATTTTCAGAGTTCATTTGTAGTGCTTTTCAATTTCAGGGTCAACTAGCTCAAAAAAAATAAGTAAATGCACGAAGAATACCAAATAAAGTCAGAAATTATTGAAATTTTGTGATGTGCCTTTGAATGGTGCATTTTGAACACACAAAAATTATGGAGTTCAAATAAGTTCAAAAAAATGAAATCCCTTTGTAAGAGATGAGTTCTCATTCGAAACGCTGATACTTCGAGAGAGATTGTCCCTTTTATACACGAAGTGCATCCAGTTTTCATCGTAGCCCTCTCAACTTTTTAACACATGCTATGTGGGTGAAATTATGATAGCATGCCAAATTTCAACATTTTCAGAGTTCATTTGTAGTGCTTTTCAATTTCAGGGTCAACTAGCTCAAAAAAAATAAGTAAATGCACGAAGAATACCAAATGAAGTCAGAAATTGTTGAAATTTTGTGATGTGCCTTTGAATGGTGCATTTTGAACACAAAAAGTATGGAGTTCAAATAAGTTCAAAAAAATGAAATCCCTTTGTAAGAGAAGAGTTCTCGTTCGAAACGCTGATACTTCGAGAGAGATTGTCCGTTTTGTACACGAAGTGCCTCCAGTTTTTGTCGTAGCCCTCTCAACTTTTTAACACATGCTATGTGGGTGAAATGATGATAGCATGCCAAATTTCAACATTTTAAAAGTTCATTTGTAGTGCTTTTCAATTTCAGGGTCAAGTAGCTCAAAAAAAATAAGTAAATGCACGAAGCATACCAAATGAAGTCAGAAATTGTTGAAATTTTGTGATGTGCCTTTGAATGGTGCATTTTGAACACACAAAAATTATGGATTTCAAATAAATTCAAAAAAATGAAATCCCTTTGTAAGAGATGAGTTCTTGTTCGAAACGCTGATACTTCGAGAGAGATTGTCCGTTTTGTACACGAAGTGCATCCAGTTTTTGTCGTAGCCCTCTCAACTTTTTAACACATGCTATGTGGGTCAAATGATGATAGCATGCCAAATTTCAACATTTTCAGAGTTCATTTGTAGTGCTTTTCAATTTCAGGGTCAACTAGCTAAAAAAAAAGTAAATGCACGAAGAATACCAAATGAAGTCAGAAATTGTTGAAATTTTGTGATGTGCCTTTGAATGGTGCATTTTGAACACACAAAAAGTATGGAGTTCAAATAAGTTCAAAAAAATGAAATCCCTTTCTAAGAGATGAGTTCTCGTTCGAAACGCCAATACTTCGAGAGAGATTGTCCGTTTTGTACACGAAGTTCATCCAGTTTTTGTCGTAGCCCTCTCAACTTTTTAAGACATGCTATGTAGGTGAAATGATGATAGCATGCCAACTTTCAACATTTTCAGAGTTCATTTGTAGTGCTTTTCAATTTCAGGGTCAACTAGATCAAAAAAATAAGTAAATGCACGAAGAATACCAAATGAAGTCAGAAATGGTTGAAATTTTGTGATGTGCCTTTGAATGGTGCATTTTGAACACACAAAAAGTATGGAGTTCAAATAAGTTCAAAAAAATTAAATCCCTTTGTAAGAGATGAGTTCTCGTTCGGAACACTGATACTTCCAGAGAGATTGTCCGTTTTGTACACGAAGTGCATCCAGTTTTTGTCGTAGCCCTCTCAACTTTTTAACACATGATATGTGGGTGAAATGATGATAGCATGCCAAATTTCAACATTTTCAGAGTTCATTTGTAGTGCTTTTCAATTTCAGGGTCAACTAGCTCAAAAATAAATAAATAAATGCACGAAGAATACCAAATGAAGTCAGAAATTGTTGAAATTTTGTGATGTGCCTTTGAATGGTGCATTTTGAACACACAAAAATTATGGAGATCGGATAAGTTCAAAAAAATGAAATCCCTTTGTAAGAGATGAGTTCTCATTCGAAACGCTGATACTTCGAGAGAGATTGTCCGTTTTGTACACGAAGTGCATTCAGTTTTTGTCGTAGCCCTCTCAATTTTATAATACATGCTATGTGGGTGAAATGATGATAGCATGCCAACTTTCAACATTTTCAGAGTTCATTTGTAGTGCTTTTCAATTTGAGGGTCAACTAGCTGAAAAAAAATAAGTAAATGCACGAAGAATACCAAATGAAGTCAGAAATTTTTGAAATTTTGTGATGTGCCTTTGAATGGTGCATTTTGAACACACAAAAAGTATGGAGTTCAAATAAGTTCAAAAAAATGAAATCCCTTTGTAAGAGATGAGTTCTCGTTCGAAACGCTGATACTTCGAGAGAGATTGTCCGTTTTGTAAACGAAGTGCATCCAGTTTTTGTCGTAGCCCTCTCAATTTTATAACACATGCTATGTGGGTGAAATGATGATAGCATGCAAACTTTCAACATTTTCAGAATTCATTTGTAGTGCTTTTCAATTTGAGGGTCAACTAGCTGGAAAAAAAAGTAAATGCACGAAGAATACCAAATGAAGTCAGAAATTGTTGAAATTTTGTGATATGCCTTTGAATGGTGCATTTTGAACACACAAAAAGTATGGAGTTCAAATAAGTTCAAAAAAATGAAATCCCTTTGTAAGAGATGAGTTCTCGTTCGAAACGCTGATACTTCGAGAGAGATTGTCCGTTTTGTACACGAAGTGCATCCAGTTTTTGTCGTAGCCCTCTCAACTTTTTAACACATGCTATGTGGGTGAAATGATGATAGCATGCCAAATTTAAACATTTTCAGAGTTCATTTGTAGTGCTTTTTAATTTCAGGGTCAACTAGCTCAAAAAAATAAGTAAATGTACGAAGAATACCAAATGAAGTCAGAAATTATTGAAATTTTGTGATGTGCCTTTGAATGGTGCATTTTGAACACACAAAAATTATGGAGTTCAAATAAGTTCAAAAAAATGAAATCCCTTTGTAAGAGATGAGTTCTCATTCGAAACGCTGATACTTCGAGAGATATTGTCCCTTTTATACACGCAGTGCATCCAGTTTTCATCGTAGCCCTCTCAACTTTTTAACACATGCTATGTGGGTGAAATTATGATAGCATGCCAAATTTCAACATTTTCAGAGTTCATTTGTAGTGCTTTTCAATTTCAGGGTCAACTAGCTCAAAAAAAAAAGTAAATGCACGAAGAATACCAAATGAAGTCAGAAATTGTTGAAATTTTGTGATGTGCCTTTGAATGGTGCATTTTGAACAGAAAAAGTATGGAGTTCAAATAAGTTCAAAAAATGAAATCCCTTTGTAAGAGATGAGTTCTCGTTCGAAACGCCGATACATCGAGAGAGATTGTCCGTTTTGTACACGAAGTGCCTCCAGTTTTTGTCGTAGCCCTCTCAACTTTTTAACACATGCTATGTGGGTGAAATGATGATAGCATGCCAAATTTCAACATTTTCAAAGTTCATTTGTAGTGCTTTTCAATTTCAGGGTCAAGTAGCTCAAAAAAAATAAGTAAATGCACGAAGCATACCAAATGAAGTCAGAAATTGTTGAAATTTTGTGATGTGCCTTTGAATGGTGCATTTTGAAGACACAAAAATTATGGAGTTCAAATAAGTTCAAAAAAATGAAATCCCTTTGTAAGAGATGAGTTCTTGTTCGAAACGCTGATACTTCGAGAGAGATTGTCCGTTTTGTACACGAAGTGCATCCAGTTTTTGTCGTAGCCCTCTCAACTTTTTAACACATGATATGTGGGTGAAATGATGATAGCATGCCAAATTTCAACATTTTCAGAGTTCATTTGTAGTGCTTTTCAATTTCAGGGTCAACTAGCTAAAAAAAAGTAAATGCACGAAGAATACCAAATGAAGTCAGAAATTGTTGAAATTTTGTGATGTGCCTCTGAATGGTGCATTTTGAACACACAAAAAGTATGGAGTTCAAATAAGTTCAAAAAAATGAAATCCCTTTGTAAGAGATGAGTTCTCGTTCGAAACGCCAATACTTCGAGAGAGATTGTCCGTTTTGTACACGAAGTTCATCCAGTTTTTGTCGTAGCCCTCTCAACTTTTTAAGACATGCTATGTGGGTGAAATGATGATAGCATGCCAACTTTCAACATTTTCATAGTTCATTTGTAGTGCTTTTCAATTTCAGGGTCAACTAGATCAAAAAAATAAGTAAATGCACGAAGAATACCAAATGAAGTCAGAAATTGTTGAAATTTTGTGATGTGCCTTTGAATGGTGCATTTTGAACACACAAAAAGTATGGAGTTCAAATAAGTTCAAAAAAACTAAATCCCTTTGTAAGAGATGAGTTCTCGTTCGGAACACTGATACTTCCAGAGAGATTGTCCGTTTTGTACACGAAGTGCATCCAGTTTTTGTCGTAGCCCTCTCAACTTTTTAACACATGCTATGTGGGTGAAATGATGATAGCATGCCAAATTTCAACATTTTCAGAGTTCATTTGTAGTGCTTTTCAATTTCAGGGTCAACTAGCTCAAAAATAAATAAATAAATGCTCGAAGAATACAAAATGAAGTCAGAAATTGTTGAAATTTTGTGATGTGCCTTTGAATGGTGCATTTTGAACACACAAAAAGTATGGAGTTCAAATAAGTTCAAAAAAATGAAATCCCTTTGTAAGAGATGAGTTCTCGTTCGAAACGGTGATACTTCGAGAGAGATTGTCCGTTTTGTACACGAAGTGCATCCAGTTTTTGTCGTATCCCTCTCAACTTTTTAACACATGCTATGTGGGTGAAATGATGATAGCATGCCAAATTTCAACATTTTCAGAGTTCATTTGTAGTGCTTTTCAATTTCATGGTCAACTATCTCAAAAAAATAAGTAAATGCACGAAGAATACCAAATGAAGTCAACAATTGTTGAAATTTTGTGATGTGCCTTTGAATGGTGCATTTTGAACACACAAAAAGTATGGAGTTCAAATAAGTTCAAAAAAATGAAATCCCTTTGTAAGAGATGAGTTCTCGTTCGAAACGCTGATACTTCGAGAGAGATTGTCCGTTTTGTACACGAAGTGCATCCAGTTTTTGTCGTAGCCCTCTCAACTTTTTAACACATGCTATGTGGGTGAAATGATGATAGCATGCCAAATTTCAACATTTTCAGAGTTCATTTGTAGTGCTTTTCAATTTCAGGGTCAACTAGCTAAAAAAAAGTAAATGCACGAAGAATACCAAATGAAGTCAGAAATTGTTGAAATTTTGTGATGTGCCTTTGAATGGTGCATTTTGAACACACAAAAAGTATGGAGTTCAAATAAGTTCAAAAAAATGAAATCCCTTTGTAAGAGATGAGTTCTCATTCGAAACGCTCATACTTCGAGAGAGATTGTCCCTTTTATACACGCAGTGCATCCAGTTTTCATCGTAGCCCTCTCAACTTTTTAACACATGCTATGTGGGTGAAATTATGATAGCATGCCAAATTTCAACATTTTCAGAGTTCATTTGTAGTGCTTTTCAATTTCAGGGTCAACTAGCTCAAAAAAAAAAGTAAATGCACGAAGAATACCAAATGAAGTTAGAAATTGTTGAAATTTTGTGATGTGCCTTTGAATGGTGCATTTTGAACACAAAAAGTATGGAGTTCAAATAAGTTCAAAAAAATGAAATCCCTTTGTAAGAGATGAGTTCTCGTTCGAAACGCCGATACATCGAGAGAGATTGTCCGTTTGTTACACGAAGTGCCTCCAGTTTTTGTCGTAGCCCTCTCAACTTTTTAACACATGCTATGTGGGTGAAATGATGATAGCATGCCAAATTTCAACATTTTCAAAGTTCATTTGTAGTGCTTTTCAATTTCAGGGTCAAGTAGCTCAAAAAAAATAAGTAAATGCACGAAGCATACCAAATGAAGTCAGAAATTGTTGAAATTTTGTGATGTGCCTTTGAATGGTGCATTTTGAACACACAAAAATTATGGAGTTCAAATAAGTTCAAAAAAATGAAATCCCTTTGTAAGAGATGAGTTCTTGTTCGAAACGCTGATACTTCGAGAGAGATTGTCCGTTTTGTACACGAAGTGCATCCAGTTTTTGTCGTAGCCCTCTCAACTTTTTAACACATGCTATGTGGGTGAATTGATGATAGCATGCCAAATTTCAACATTTTCAGAGTTCATTTGTTGTGCTTTTCAATTTCAGGGTCAACTAGCTAAAAAAAAGTAAATGCACGAAGAATACCAAATGAAGTCAGAAATTGTTGAAATTTTGTGATGTGCCATTGAATGGTGCATTTTGAACACACAGAAAGTATGGAGTTCAAATAAGTTCAAAAAAATGAAATCCCTTTGTAAGAGATGAGTTCTCGTTCGAAACGCCAATACTTCGAGAGAGATTGTCCGTTTTGTACACGAAGTTCATCCAGTTTTTGTCGTAACCCTCTCAACTTTTTAAGACATGCTATGTGGGTGAAATGATGATAGCATGCCAACTTTCAACATTTTCAGAGTTCATTTGTAGTGCTTTTCAATTTCAGGGTCAACTAGATCAAAAAAATAAGTAAATGCACGAAGAATACCAAATGAAGTCAGAAATTGTTGAAATTTTGTGATGTGCCTTTGAATGGTGCATTTTGAACACACAAAAAGTATGGAGTTCAAATAAGTTCAAAAAAATTAAATCCCTTTGTAAGAGATGAGTTCTCGTTCGGAACACTGATACTTCCAGAGAGATTGTCCGTTTTGTACACGAAGTGCATCCAGTTTTTGTCGTAGCCCTCTCAACTTTTTAACACATGCTATGTGGGTGAAATGATGATAGCATGCCAAATTTCAACATTTTCAGAGTTCATTTGTAGTGCTTTTCAATTTCAGGGTCAACTAGCTCAAAAATAAATAAATAAATGCACGAAGAATACCAAATGAAGTCAGAAATTGTTGAAATTTTGTGATGTGCCTTTGAATGGTGCATTTTGAACACACAAAAAGTATGGAGTTCAAATAAGTTCAAAAAAATGAAATCCCTTTGTAAGAGATGAGTTCTCGTTCGAAACGGTGATACTTCGAGAGAGATTGTCCGTTTTGTACACGAAGTGCATCCAGTTTTTGTCGTATCCCTCTCAACTTTTTAACACATGCTATGTGGGTGAAATGATGATAGCATGCCAAATTTCAACATTTTCAGAGTTCATTTGTAGTGCTTTTCAATTTCATGGTCAACTATCTCAAAAAAATAAGTAAATGCACGAAGAATACCAAATGAAGTCAACAATTGTTGAAATTTTGTGATGTGCCTTTGAATGGTGCATTTTGAACACACAAAAAGTATGGAGTTCAAATAAGTTCAAAAAAATGAAATCCCTTTGTAAGAGATGAGTTCTCGTTCGAAACGCTGATACTTCGAGAGAGATTGTCCGTTTTGTACACGAAGTGCATCCAGTTTTTGTCGTAGCCCTCTCAACTTTTTAACACATGCTATGTGGGTGAAATGATGATAGCATGCCAACTTTCAACATTTTCAGAGTTCATTTGTAGTGCTTTTAGATTTCAGGGTCAACTAGCTCAAAAAAAAGTAAATGCACGAAGAATACCAAATGAAGTCAGAAATTGTTGAAATTTTGTGATGTGCCTTTGAATGGTGCATTTTGAACACACAGAAAGTATGGAGTTCAAATAAGTTCCAAAAAATGAAATCCCTTTGTAAGAGATGAGTTCTCGTTCGAAACGCTGATACTTCGAGAGAGATTGTCCGTTTTGTACACGAAGTGCATCCAGTTTTTGCCGTATCCCTCTCAACTTTTTAACACATGCTATGTGGGTGAAATGATGATAGCATGCCAAATTTCAACATTTTCAGAGTTCATTTGTAGTGCTTTTCAATTTCATGGTCAACTATCTCAAAAAAATAAGTAAATGCACGAAGAATACCAAATGAAGTCAACAATTGTTGAAATTTTGTGATGTGCCTTTGAATGGTGCATTTTGAACACACAAAAAGTATGGAGTTCAAATAAGTTCAAAAAAATGAAATCCCTTTGTAAGAGATGAGTTCTCGTTCGAAACGCTGATACTTCGAGAGAGATTGTCCGTTTTGTACACGAAGTGCATCCAGTTTTCATCGTAGCCCTCTCAACTTTTTAACACATGCTATGTGGGTGAAATGATGATAGCATGCCAAATTTCAACATTTTCAGAGTTCATTTGTAGTGCTTTTCAATTTCAGGGTCAACTAGATCAAAAAAAGTAAATGCACGAAGAATACCAAATGAAGTCAGAAATTGTTGAAATTTTGTGATGTGCCTTTGAATGGTGCATTTTGAACACACAAAAAGTATGGAGTTAAAATAAGTTCAAAAAAATGAAATCCCTTTGTAAGAGATGAGTTCTCGTTCGAAACGGTGATACTTCAAGAGAGATTGTCCGTTTTGTACACGAAGTGGATCCAGTTTTTGTCGTAGCCCTCTCAACTTTTTAACACATGCTATGCGGGTGAAATGATGATAGCATGCCAAATTTCAACATTTTCAGAGTTCATTTGTAGTGCTTTTCAATTTCAGGGTCAACTAGCTCAAAAAAAAGTAAATGCACGTAGCATACCAAATGAAGTCAGAAATTGTTGAAATTTTGTGATGTTCCTTTAAATGGTGCATTTTGAACACACAGAAATTATGGAGTTCAAATAAGTTCAAAAAAATGAAATCCCTTTGTAAGAGATGAGTTCTCGTTCGAAACGCTGATACTTCGAGAGAGATTGTCCGTTTTGTACACGAAGTGCATCCAGTTTTTGTCGTAGCCCTCTCAACTTTTTAACACATGCTATGTGGGTGAAATGATGATAGCATGCCAAATTTCAACATTTTCAGAGTTCATTTGTAGTGCTTTTCAATTTCAGGGTCAACTAGCTAAAAAAAAAGTAAATGCACGAAGAATACCAAATGAAGTCAGAAATTGTTGAAATTTTGTGATGTGCCTTTGAATGGTGCATTTTGAACACACAAAAAGTATGGAGTTCAAGTAAGTTCAAAAAAATGAAATCCCTTTCTAAGAGATGAGTTCTCGTTCGAAACGCTCATACTTCGAGAGAAATAGTCCGTTTTGTACACGAAGTGGATCCAGTTTTTGTCGTAGCCCTCTTAACTTTTTAACACATGCTATGCGGGTGAAATGATGATAGCATGCCAAATTTCAACATTTTCAGAGTTCATTTGTAGTGCTTTTCAATTTCAGGGTCAACTAGCTCAAAAAAAAAGTAAATGCACGTAGAATACCAAATGAAGTCAGAAATTGTTGAAATTTTGTGATGTTCCTTTAAATGGTGCATTTTGAACACACAGAAAGTATGGAGTTCAAATAAGTTCAAAAAAATGAAATCCCTTTGTAAGAGATGAGTTCTCGTTCGAAACGCTGATACTTCGAGAGAGATTGTCCGTTTTGTACACGAAGTGCATCCAGTTTTTGTCGTAGCCCTCTCAACTTTTTAACACATGCTATGTGGGTGAAATGATGATAGCATGCCAACTTTCAACATTTTCAGAGTTCATTTGTAGTGCTTTTAGATTTCAGGGTCAACTAGCTCAAAAAAAAGTAAATGCACGAAGAATACCAAATGAAGTCAGAAATTGTTGAAATTTTGTGATGTGCCTTTGAATGGTGCATTTTGAACACACAAAAAGTATGGAGTTCAAATAAGTTCAAAAAAATGAAATCCCTTTGTAAGAGATGAGTTCTCGTTCGAAACGGTGATACTTCGAGAGAGATTGTCCGTTTTGTACACGAAGTGCATCCAGTTTTTGTCGTATCCCTCTCAACTTTTTAACACATGCTATGTGGGTGAAATGATGATAGCATGCCAAATTTCAACATTTTCAGAGTTCATTTGTAGTGCTTTTCAATTTCATGGTCAACTATCTCAAAAAAATAAGTAAATGCACGAAGAATACCAAATGAAGTCAACAATTGTTGAAATTTTGTGATGTGCCTTTGAATGGTGCATTTTGAACACACAAAAAGTATGGAGTTCAAATAAGTTCAAAAAAATGAAATCCCTTTGTAAGAGATGAGTTCTCGTTCGAAACGCTGATACTTCGAGAGAGATTGTCCGTTTTGTACACGAAGTGCATCCAGTTTTTGTCGTAGCCCTCTCAACTTTTTAACACATGCTATGTGGGTGAAATGATGATAGCATGCCAAATTTCAACATTTTCAGAGTTCATTTGTAGTGCTTTTCAATTTCAGGGTCAACTAGCTAAAAAAAAGTAAATGCACGAAGAATACCAAATGAAGTCAGAAATTGTTGAAATTTTGTGATGTGCCTTTGAATGGTGCATTTTGAACACACAGAAAGTATGGAGTTCAAATAAGTTCCAAAAAATGAAATCCCTTTGTAAGAGATGAGTTCTCGTTCGAAACGCTGATACTTCGAGAGAAATAGTCCGTTTTGTACACGAAGTGGATCCAGTTTTTGTCGTAGCCCTCTCAACTTTTTAACACATGCTATGCGGGTGAAATGATGATAGCATGCCAAATTTCAACATTTTCAGAGTTCATTTGTAGTGCTTTTCAATTTCATGGTCAACTAGCTCAAAAAAATAAGTAAATGCACGTAGAATACCAAATGAAGTCAGAAATTGTTGAAATTTTGTGATGTTCCTTTAAATGGTGCATTTTGAACACACAGAAAGTATGGAGTTCAAATAAGTTCAAAAAAATGAAATCCCATTGTAAGAGATGAGTTCTCGTTCGAAACGTTGATACTTCGAGAGAGATTGTCCGTTTTGTACACGAAGTGCATCCAGTTTTTGTCGTAGCCCTCTCAACTTTTTAACACATGCTATGTGGGTGAAATGATGATAGCATGCCAAATTTCAACATTTTCAGAGTTCATTTGTAGTGCTTTTCAATTTCAGGGTCAACTAGCTAAAAAAAAAGTAAATGCACGAAGAATACCAAATGAAGTCAGAAATTGTTGAAATTTTGTGATGTGCCTTTGAATGGTGCATTTTGAACACACAAAAAGTATGGAGTTCAAATAAGTTCAAAAAAATGAAATCCCTTTCTAAGAGATGAGTTCTCGTTCGAAACGCTCATACTTCGAGAGAAATAGTCCGTTTTGTACACGAAGTGGATCCAGTTTTTGTCGTAGCCCTCTTAACTTTTTAACACATGCTATGCGGGTGAAATGATGATAGCATGCCAAATTTCAACATTTTCAGAGTTCATTTGTAGTGCTTTTCAATTTCAGGGTCAACTAGCTCAAAAAAAAAGTAAATGCACGTAGAATACCAAATGAAGTCAGAAATTGTTGAAATTTTGTGATGTTCCTTTAAATGGTGCATTTTGAACACACAGAAAGTATGGAGTTCAAATAAGTTCAAAAAAATGAAATCCCTTTGTAAGAGATGAGTTCTCGTTCGAAACGCTGATACTTCGAGAGAGATTGTCCGTTTTGTACACGAAGTGCATCCAGTTTTTGTCGTAGCCCTCTCAACTTTTTAACACATGCTATGTGGGTGAAATGATGATAGCATGCCAACTTTCAACATTTTCAGAGTTCATTTGTAGTGCTTTTAGATTTCAGGGTCAACTAGCTCAAAAAAAAGTAAAGGCACGAAGAATACCAAATGAAGTCAGAAATTGTTGAAATTTTGTGATGTGCCTTTGAATGGTGCATTTTGAACACACAAAAAGTATGGAGTTCAAATAAGTTCAAAAAAATGAAATCCCTTTGTAAGAGATGAGTTCTCGTTCGAAACGCTGATACTTCGAGAGAGATTGTCCGTTTTGTACACGAAGTGCATCCAGTTTTTGTCGTAGCCCTCTCAACTTTTTAACACATGCTATGTGGGTGAAATGATGATAGCATACCAACTTTCAACATTTTCAGAGTTCATTTGTAGTGCTTTTAGATTTCAGGGTCAACTAGCTCAAAAAAAAGTAAATGCACGAAGAATACCAAATGAAGTCAGAAATTGTTGAAATTTTGTGATGTGCCTTTGAATGGTGCATTTTGAACACACAAAAAGTATGGAGTTCAAATAAGTTCAAAAAAATGAAATCCCTTTGTAAGAGATGAGTTCTCGTTCGAAACGCTGATACTTCGAGAGAGATTGTCCGTTTTGTACACGAAGTGCATCCAGTTTTTGTCGTATCCCTCTCAACTTTTTAACACATGCTATGTGGGTGAAATGATGATAGCATGCCAAATTTCAACATTTTCAGAGTTCATTTGTAGTGCTTTTCAATTTCATGGTCAACTATCTCAAAAAAATAAGTAAATGCACGAAGAATACCAAATGAAGTCAACAATTGTTGAAATTTTGTGATGTGCCTTTGAATGGTGCATTTTGAACACACAAAAAGTATGGAGTTCAAATAAGTTCAAAAAAATGAAATCCCTTTGTAAGAGATGAGTTCTCGTTCGAAACGCTGATACTTCGAGAGAGATTGTCCGTTTTGTACACGAAGTGCATCCAGTTTTTGTCGTAGCCCTCTCAACTTTTTAACACATGCTATGTGGGTGAAATTATGATAGCATGCCAAATTTCAACATTTTCAGAGTTCATTTGTAGTGCTTTTCAATTTCAGGGTCAACTAGCTAAAAAAAAAGTAAATGCACGAAGAATACCAAATGAAGTCAGAAATTGTTGAAATTTTGTGATGTGCCTTTGAATGGTGCATTTTGAACACACAAAAAGTATGGAGTTCAAATAAGTTCAAAAAAATGAAATCCCTTTCTAAGAGATGAGTTCTCGTTCGAAACGCTCATACTTCGAGAGAAATAGTCCGTTTTGTACACGAAGTGGATCCAGTTTTTGTCGTAGCCCTCTCAACTTTTGAACACATGCTATGCGGGTGAAATGATGATAGCATGCCAAATTTCAACATTTTTAGAGTTCATTTGTAGTGCTTTTCAATTTCAGGGTCAACTAGCTCAAAAAAAAAAGTAAATGCACGTAGAATACCAAATGAAGTCAGAAATTGTTGAAATTTTGTGATGTTCCTTTAAATGGTGCATTTTGAACACACAGAAAGTATGGAGTTCAAATAAGTTCAAAAAAATGAAATCCCTTTGTAAGAGATGAGTTCTCGTTCGAAACGCTGATACTTCGAGAGAGATTGTCCGTTTTGTACACGAAGTGCATCCAGTTTTTGTCGTAGCCCTCTCAACTTTTTAACACATGCTATGTGGGTGAAATGATGATAGCATGCCAACTTTCAACATTTTCAGAGTTCATTTGTAGTGCTTTTAGATTTCAGGGTCAACTAGCTCAAAAAAAAGTAAATGCACGAAGAATACCAAATGAAGTCAGAAATTGTTGAAATTTTGTGATGTGCCTTTGAATGGTGCATTTTGAACACACAAAAAGTATGGAGTTCAAATAAGTTCAAAAAATGAAATCCCTTTCTAAGAGATGAGTTCTCGTTCGAAACGCTAATACTTCGAGAGAGATTGTCCGTTTTGTACACGAAGTGCATCCAGTTTTTGTCGTAGCCCTCTCAACTTTTTAACACATGCTATGTGGGTGAAATGATGATAGCATGCCAAATTTAAACATTTTCAGAGTTCATTTGTAGTGCTTTTCCATTTCTCGGTCAACTAGCTCAAAAAAATAAGTAAATGCACGAAGAATACCAAATGAAGTCAGAAATTGTTGAAATTTTGTGATGTTCCTTTGAATGGTGCATTTTGAACACACAAAAAGTATGGAGTTCAAATAATTCAAAAAAATGAAATCCCTTTGTAAGAGATGAATTCTCGTTCGAAACGCTGATACTTCGAGAGAGATTGTCCATTTTGTACACGAAGTGCCTCCAGTTTTTGTCGTAGCCCTCTCAACTTTTTAACACATGCTATGTGGGTGAAATGATGATAGCATGCCAAATTTCAACATTTTCGAAGTTCATTTGTAGTGCTTTTCAATTTCAGGGTCAAGTAGCTCAAAAAAAATAAGTAAATGCACGAAGCATACCAAATGAAGTCAGAAATTGTTGAAATTTTGTGATGTGCCTTTGGATGGTGCATTTTGGACACACAAAAATTATGGAGTTCAAATAAGTTCAAAAAAATGAAATCCTTTTGTAAGAGATGAGTTCTCGTTCGAAACGCTGATACTTCGAGAGAGATTGTCCGTTTTGTACATGAAGTGCATCCAGTTTTTGTCGTAGCCCTCTCAACTTTTTACCACATGCTATGCGGGTGAAATGATGATAGCATGTCAAATTTCAACATTTTCAGAGTTCATTTGTAGTGCTTTTCAATTTCAGGGTCAACTAGCTCAAAAAAAAAAGTAAATGCACGAAGCATACCAAATGAAGTCAGAAATTGTTGAAATTTTGTGATGTGCCTTTGAATGGTGCATTTTGGACACACAAAAATTATGGAGTTCAAATAAGTTCAAAAAAATGAAATCCCTTTGTAAGAGATGAGTTCTCGTTCGAAACGCTGATACTTCGAGAGAGATTGTCCGTTTTGTACACGAAGTGCATCTAGTTTTTGTCACAGGCCTCTCAACTTTTTACCACATGCTATGCGGGTCAAATGATGATAGCATGCCAAATTTCAAGATTTTCAGAGTTCATTTGTAGTGCTTTTCAATTTCAGGGTCAACTAGCTCAAAAAAAAGTAAATGCACGAAGAACACCAAATGAAGTCAGAAATTGTTGAAATTTTGTGATGTGCCTTTGAATGGTGCATTTTGAAGACACAAAAAGTATGGAGTTCAAATAAGTTCAAAAAAATGAAATCCCTTTCTAAGAGATGAGTTCTCGTTCGAAACGCTGATACTTCGAGAGAGATTGTCCGTTTTGTACACGAAGTGCATCCAGTTTTTGTCGTAGCCCTCTCAACATTTTACAACATACTATGCGGGTGAAATGATGATAGCATGCCAAATTTCAACATTTTCAGAGTTCATTTGTAGTGCTTTTCAATTTCAGGGTCAACTAGCTCAAAAAAAAGTAAATGCACGAAGAATACCAAATGAAGTCAGAAATTGTTGAATTTTTGTGATGTGTCTTTTAATGGTGCATTTTTAACGCACAAAAATTATGGAGTTCAAATAAGTTCAAAAAAATGAAATCCCTTTGTAAGAGATGAGTTCTCGTTCGAAACGCTAATACTTCGAGAGAGATAGTCCGTTTTGTACACGAAGTGCATCCAGTTTTAGTCGTAGCCCTCTCAACTTTTTAACACATGCTATGTGGGTGAAATGATGATAGCATGCCAAATTTCAACATTTTCAGAGTTCATTTGTAGTGCTTTTCAATTTCAAGGTCAACTAGCTCAAAAAAAAAAGTAAATGCACGAAGAATACCAAATGAAGTCAGAAATTGTTGAAATTTTGTGATGTGCCTTTGAATGGTGCATTTTGAACACACAAAAAGTATGGAGTTCAAACAAGTTCAAAAAAATGAAATCCCTTTCTAAGAGATGAGTTCTCGCTCGAAACGCTGATACTTCGAGAGAGATTGTACGTTTTGTACATGAAGTGCATCCTGTTTTTGTCGTAGCCCTCTCAACTTTTTAACACATGCTATGTGGGTGAAATGATGATAGCATGCCAACTTTCAACATTTTCAGAGTTCATTTGTAGTGCTTTTCAATTTCAGGGTCAACTAGCTCAAAAAAAAAAAGTAAATGCACGAAGAATACCAAATGAAGTCAGAAATTGTTGAAATTTTGTGATGTGCCTTTGAATGGTGCATTTTGAACACACAAAAAGTATGGAGTTCAAATAAGTTCAAAAAAATGAAATCCCTTTGTAAAAGATGAGTTCTCGTTCCGAACGCTCATACTTCGAGAGAGATTGTCCGTTTTGTACACGAAGTGCATCCAGTTTTTATTCGTAGCCCTCTCAACTTTTTAACACATGTTATGTGGATGAAATTATGATAGCATGCCAAATTTCAACATTTTCAGAGTTCATTTGTAGTGATTTTCAATTTCAGGGTCAACTAGCTCAAAAAAAAAGTAAATGCACGAAGAATACCAAATGAAGTCAGAAATTGTTGAAATTTTGTGATGTGCCTTTGAATGGTGCATTTTGAACACACAAAAAGTATGGAGTTCAAATAAGTTCAAAAAAATGAAATCCCTTTGTAAGAGATGAGTTCTCGTTCGAAACGCTCATACTTCGAGAGAGATTGTCCGTTTTGTACACGAAGTGCATCCAGTTTTTGTCGTAGCCCTCTCAACTTTTTACCACATGCTATGCGGGTGAAATGATGATAGCATGCCAAATTTCAACATTTTCAGAGTTCATTTGTAGTGCTTTTCACTTTCAGGGTCAACTAGCTCAAAAAATAAAGTAAATGCATGAAGAATACCAAATGAAGTCAGAAATTGTTGAAATTTTGTGATGTGCCTTTGAATGGTGCATTTTGAACACACAAAAAGTATGGAGTTCAAATAAGTTCAAAAAAATGAAATCCCTTTGTAAGAGATGAGTTCTCGTTCGAAAAGCTGATACTTCGAGACAGATAGTCCGTTTTGTACACGAAGTGCATCTAGTTTTTGTCGTAGACCTCTCAACTTTTTAACACATGCTATGTGGGTGAAATGATGATAGCATGCCAAATTTCAACATTTTCAGAGTTCATTTGTAGTGCCTTTCAATTTCAGGGTCAACTAGCTCAAAAAAAAAATAAGTAAATGCACGAAGAATACCAAATGAAGTCAGAAATTGTTGAAATTTTGTGATGTGCCTTTGAATGGTGCATTTTGAACACACAAAAAGTATGGAGTTCAAATAAGTTCAAAAAAATGAAATCCCTTTGTAAGAGATGAGTTCTCGTTCGAAACGCTCATAGTTCGAGAGAGATTGTCCGTTTTGTACACGAAGTGCGTCCAGTTTTTGTCGTAGCCCTCTCAACTTTTTAACACATGCTATGTGGGTGAAATGATGATAGCATGCCAAATTTCAACATTTTCAGAGTTCATTTCTAGTGCTTTTCAATTTCAGGGTCAACTAGCTCAAAAAAAAAAGTAAATGCACGAAGAATACCAAATGAAGTCAGAAATTGTTGAAATTTTGTGATGTGCCTTTGAATGGTGCATTTTGAACACACAAAAAGTATGGAGTTCAAATAAGTTCAAAAAAATGAAATCCCTTTGTAAGAGATGAGTTCTCGTTCGAAACGCTCATACTTCGAGAGAGATTGTCCGTTCTGTACACGAAGTGCATCCAGTTTTTGTCGTAGCCCTCTCAACTTTTAAACACATGCTATGTGGGTGAAATGATTATAGCATGCCAACTTTCAACATTTTCAGAGTTCATTTGTAGTGCTTTTCAATTTCAGGGTCAACTAGCTCAAAAAAAAGTAAATGCACGAAGAATACCAAATGAAGTGAGAAATTGTTGAAATTTTGTGATGTGCCTTTGAATGGTGCATTTTGAACACACAAAAAGTATGGAGTTCGAATAAGTTCAAAAAAACGAAATCCTTTCGTAAGAGATGAGTTCTCGTTCGAAACGCTGATACTTCGAGAGAGATTGTCCGTTTTGTACACGAAGTGCATCCATTTTTTGTCGTAGCCCTCTCAACTTTTTTAACACATGCTATGTGGGTGAAATGATGATAGCATCCCAAATTTCAACATTTTCAGAGTTCATTTGTAGTGCTTTTTAATTTCAGGGTCAACTAGCTCAAAAAAATAAGAAAATGCACGAAGAATACCAAATGAAGTTAGAAATTGTTGAAATTTTGTGATGTGCGTTTGAATGGTGCATTTTGAACACACAAAAAGTATGGAGTTCAAATAAGTTCAAAAAATGAAATCCCTTTGTAAGAGATGAGTTCTCGTTCGAAACGCTGATACTTCGAGAGAGATTGTCCGTTTTGTACACGAAGTGCATCCAGTTTTTGTCGTAGCCCTCTCAACTTTTTAACACATGCTATGTGGGTGAAATGATGATAGCATGCCAAATTTCAACATTTTCAGAGTTCGTTTGTAGTGCTTTTCAATTTCAGGGTCAACTAGCTCAAAAAAAAGTAAATGCACGAAGAATACGACATGAAGTCAGAAATTGTTGAAATTTTGTGATGTGCCTTTGAATGGTGCATTTTGAACACACAAAAAGTATGGAGTTCAAATAAGTTCAAAAAAATGAAATCCCTTTGTAAGAGATGAGTTCTCGTTCGAAACGCTCATACTTCGAGAGAGATTGTCCGTTTTGTACACGAAGTGCATCCAGTTTTTGTCGTAGCCCTCTCAACTTTTTAACACATGCTATGTGGGTGAAATGATGATAGCATGCCAAATTTCAACATTTTCAGAGTTCATTTGTAGTGCTTTTCAATTTCAGGGTCAACTAGCTCAAAAAAAAGTAAATGCACGAAGAATACCAAATGAAGTCAGAAATTGTTGAAATTTTGTGATGTGCCTTTGAATGGTGCATTTTGAACACACAAAAAGTATGGAGTTCAAATAAGTTTAAAAAAATGAAATCCCTTTCTAAGAGATGAGTTCTCGTTCGAAACGCTGATACTTCGGGAGAGATTGTCTGTTTTGTACACGAAGTGCATCCAGTTTTTGTCGTAGCCCTCTCAACTTTTTAACACATGCTATGTGGGTGAAATGATGATAGCATGCCAAATTTCAACATTTTTAGAGTTCATTTGTAGTGCTTTTCAATTTCAGGGTCAACTAGCTCAAAAAAAATAAGTTAATAGTTTGGATAGTCAAAATAATTACTTTTGAAAATAGAAAATAGTTTTGCATTATTTATTCAATTTCAGACACTTTTCATTATCATAGTTTTGTCAAATTCTCAAATATGCAAAAAGAATTTTAATAAACATAGTTTTTAATTGAAAATAACAAAATAGTTAATAGTTTGGATAGTCAAAATAATTACTTTTTGTCACATCCGTGACACCTTAAGCAAGATAGCTTTGTGCTCATGTTTTCTTTGCATTGCATCTAGGAAATTTTCAACAAGAATAAAGCAAGTGATGAAGGAAAATGCTAAAACCCTAGCCACTTCTCAAAATGAAGGAAAATTCAAACTAGTTAAAATCAATGAACCCAAAATGGCCTCAAGAAAAGTTCAATCTTTCTGATAAATCATGAAAGTATATAAGCAATGAAGAAAACCATTTTCTTGACACTTTATGCATTTTAAATAAATGCAAAAAGCTACTGGTTTCAAGTTTTAAATTTGAAATCAGAAACTTTAAACTTTCAAAAATATTGAAAACTTTGGGAATGGTTGGAAATATTCCAACAAATATTGTGGTGTGTTTAAAATAGCTTTTACAAACTATTTGGGAGCTGAAATAAATAGCAAGTTAATGAAATAGCAAAACAGAAACAAATCAGAAAAAAAAGAGAAAGAAATTACCTCACGCTCACCTGGCCCGGCCCATCTTCTCCTGCCGTCTTCCTCCTCGCGAGTAGGAGCAGGAGGTGGCCGCCGCGTCGCCGCACGCCTCCACGCAGCTCCCTGGCTGCCAGGACGCCGCCTCGCGCTGGCAAGCACGGGGATATCCAACCCGAGCCCGACCCTATCCGTTCCCCAGCTCCAGTTCCCCCCTCCTCTCGGGATCTCTCCTCCCTCCTTCTGCCGCCATTGCCACGAGCTCAAGCTCGAGCCGCCGCGCCTCTAGCCACAGGACCCCCCTTCTGAGTAGTCCTGTAGCTTCGCCTCGTCGAGCTGGTTCTCTCTGCAACGGCCGAAGTGTCCCCGAGCTCTGCAACGTCCCCAACGCCATCGTCTTCAACCTTCGGACGCCGGCAAATCGACGGTGAAACGCCGGCAACAGCCCTTCCCCGAGCCGTCTAGGCCCTTCTCTGCACTCCCCGTGAGCCTGCGATCACTTCCCCTCTTTTTCCCCTCGGATCTGAGCCCCCTAGCCACTGGACCATCGAACCCGTACTCCGGCAGCCGCCCCGGCTCGTCGCCGGCTTACTCCGGCCACCTATAGCTCTCCCTGAGGCCAGCAATGGATGTGGTCGAGCCTGGAGATCACTCCAGTGCTCTCAGCCTCCTTTTCCGAGCACCACAGCACCCTTTAGCATGTCTCCGGCGAGGTTCTGCCGCGGATCTGGTCGCCGCCGGCCAGGCTCCGGCGAGGAATGACGTGGCCAGCCTAATCCAGCAGTTTAAAAGCTTAAACACTCACTGACAGTGGGCCCGAGGCCAAGTCAAACCCCCTTAGGGGCTGGTCAGCGCGGGATTAGCCCGTGAGAGGCTGACGAGTGGGTCCCCCCTGTCAGATTTGACCTAAACAGGTCGGTTGACCTGCTGATGTCCGGCTGACGCAATAAAGGGATTTTCGAGTATAAGAATAAGTCGAGAAATGTTTAAAACTTCAAAAATTCATAGAAATTAATCTGTAACTCCAATGAAAATAATTTATATATGAAAAAGTATCAGAAAAATTCAAGGAATCTGAATATGCCATTTTCAAACATGTTTGAAAATGTTACAGAACCCAAACATGTAGATTAATGAATAAGTCAATTCTTATAAATACTTTATAAATGGAATATGGAAAATATTTAAATTTCACTATGAATGACATGATCAAATACTGTCCTAATTACAAACCAGCAACCTAACATGTCATCCCATGCATGTTAACATCAAGTTGATCTGAGCATCAGGTCGAATCAATTAAAATGGTATCCGAGAATACCTCGTTTGAAGTGATATTTGAATTTGATTCAAATCAACTTCAAACCTAATCCATGCTAGCTACATTAGTATATCACCTTGCATTCTCATGTCATGCTCATGCATCATCTTGATTGCATATGTTTGTTATTGATTGTTGTCATTCCTCCTCTGAGCAACAAGGCAAGCAACCATTTTTGATCATCTTGATAAATCCCATGTTCTTGCTCCTGCACTTACTTATTGCATTAGGATCAAATGCTTTTGCCACGTTAGTTGAACCCACTTCCTTTGCATGACCTATCCTTATCACAGTAAATAGTTGAACCTTGCAACCTAGCATACCTGGTAGTTGCTTGAGCCGTGATGTGCCTTATCCTGCTATGCATGCTATGCTTAGAGTTGTGTATGGTCTGTCATCTGGGAGATGAACAGAATTGTGAGAATGTGTTCGGTAAGCAAAGGTTGTGTGTTGAACCTGATTTGGTAAAGGTACCGGTGAAAGGCTGTGTAGGAGTACATGGCGGGTTGTTTCATTGGAACCGTCCTTAGGAACTGAGTTCCGTGTATGTAATCCAAGACGAGATACTACCACATGCTGGGCCCTGAAATATGACCCCGCTCGACCTATTAATCGCTTAGTACTCGGTCCAGGAGTTGCAAGTAGTTTCTGGTGTTTATAGTCATGCTCGAGGCCGTGCATAGCGCTGACCTGAGAGGTGGGCTGTGATGCGGTAGGCAGTGACGCGGTGTACCAAGTGGCACCCGGATGGTGGGCTTGGGAACCCTGCGCACATCGTTTGAGGCCGTGGCGGAAACCTCGGCCGGACTTCCGTACGGGTTACTCTCAGATAGGCGATAAACCTGGACTAGGTATTAACGTGGTTAACGGTCGTGGCCGACTCCCTCACTGGGCTTCCGATTGAAGGTTGCCGAGGTGCATGATGTGCACATGGCAATAAGTGGCGGGAGCGTGTGTGACGAAGTACACCCCTGCAGGGTTATGATCTATTCGAATAGCCGCGTCCGCGGATATGGACTACTTGGAGACATATGTTGTTCATAGCTAACTTAAATGGCTACTCATAAAATTGTCAAGATAAGCGTGAGTGTCGTGGACGGCATTTCCGTCTGGAGACGGAATGATTCCACGATGGTGTATTGTTGTGGTTTTAGTGGACTCGTGTGCGAGAAATCAAGTTGTCAAAATTATTTTAAAATGCAAGTTTTCTAGCCACGAGTCAAATGCTCGCTTTCCGCATGAAACCCCACAATACCTTATTGATACATTGCATGAGTAGATAGTTATCCTAAAGTCTTGTTGGGTAGCTCCGTACTCATGTTTGCTTAATAAATGTTGCAGAGGTTGCTAATGACCCTAATGGAGGGTTCTTCATAGACATCGACGACGACGAGTAGCTGGTGTCCCAGCTACGATCTGACCCTAGGTTGGGTCTGTAGTATAGTCAAGCCATGTGCCTTCTAGTTGCACCTATCTGTACTCACACAGTTTTAAACACTTCCGCTGGCTTGTAACTGAATGACTGCTATTATGGGTCGTGAGACCCTTACCTTGTAATATTATGTGTATGGCTCTTCCGATCCTCTTAAATAAAGATTGTATGTTTATGGTTATGTTGTGATGCCATTGATGTATCTATACATATCGGTATGCCATGCGTACGTGTGTCGTACTTGATATGTATGGGGTTCGATTACCTAGTCGTGAATTTTAGTAGCACTCCTTACAGGGAAATGCCCCTTTGTGATCCAACGAGCCATGGTAGTTCGCTACTGCTCCGGACACATTGATTGACCGGCATGTGTCCTTCTTAGGTGCTGTGTCTGTCCCCTCTGGGGAAATGTCACGCGATGTAATGGAGTCCTGGTAGCTTGCTACGACTCGTCTACATTCGCTGGTGACCGACACCTGCTTTGTTGAGTCATGTATGTCTGTCCTTGTGCGGTACTGCCACTTTGATTTATTACTAGACTTGTCGATCCGGGTTCTTTGACATTGGAATGCTAGCGACACTATTGCATACGTGAGTCAAAAGACGCAAACGGTCCCGGCTAAGGTAAGGCTGCAGCCGTGGAGTTAACCGTGCGTGAGACCGTAAAGGGATGCGATGTGTTACAGGCTGGATTCCTATGGCTTAGGATCGGGGTCCCGACACTTTTGAAAATAGAAAATAGTTTTGCATTATTTATTCAATTTCAAACACTTTTCATTATCATAGTTTTGTCAAATTCTCAAATATGCAAAAAGAATTTTTAATAAACATAGTTTTAAATTGAAAATAACAAAACAGATAATAGTTTGGAAAGTCAAAATTATTAATTATGAAAATAGAAAATAGTTTTGCATTATTTATTCAATTTCAAACACTTTTCATTATCATAGTTTTGTAAAATTCTCAAATATGCAAAAATAATTTTTAATAAACATAGTTTTTAATTGAAAATAACAAAATAGATAATAGTTTGGATAGTCAAAATTATTAATTATGAAAATAGAAAAAAATTGAAACTATATGAGAATTTATAGAGAAAATTCAACCTAAATTCAAAGTGAACTCACTTTGAATTCAGGTTGAATTTTCTCCATAATTTCGAATATAGTTTCAATTTTCAGTGAGTTTAGGCCCGTAAGCCTGCTTTAGAGAGGAGCTCGATGGAGAAGCTGCGACGGGGCTTATAAACAAGTGTTAGTCCCCCTCGCTGGGCGAGGTGGGACTAAACTTATCGTGCAGTCGAGGAGGGGCTTTAGTCCCGGTGCGTGGCTCCAACCGGGACTAAAGACCCCCTGTTTCCCGCCTTGTGTTCTGCCCGAAAAGAGGCCTTTAGTCCCGGGTT
Organism: Hordeum vulgare subsp. vulgare; assembly: GCF_904849725.1. Taxonomy (NCBI): domain Eukaryota; kingdom Viridiplantae; phylum Streptophyta; class Magnoliopsida; order Poales; family Poaceae; genus Hordeum; species Hordeum vulgare. The sequence goes on from NC_058522.1 coordinate 474,011,425, forward strand.
GTGGCTCCACCCGGGACTAAAGGAGGAAATTTTCTAACTCCCGCTTATATAGGTGGATCTTTAGTCCCGGGTGGAGCCACGACCCGGGACTAAAGTTGTTTTGGAACGGAGTTCCTGATAGAATAATTCTTTTTTGGTACAAAGGTTAAGAGAATCCGCTTTTTGCAGAACTATGGATCCACATATCAGGAACCTCGAAGAGGAAGAACTTCTCGAAGATATAATCAAAGACGGCCCCGACGTTGAACCAGCTGAATCTCCGTCGTCATATCTAAACCCCTCCGGATATGGAATGGAGGTCGACCGACATGAAGATGAAGCCGATGGGGCAGGAGATAGGTCCAATGACGGAGAAGGTGATAGCTCCACTGATGGAGAAGCCGGTGGAGAAGCCGGTCAAGAAATAATAAAGTCCGGCGAGGTATACATATGAAGTTCGACAATCACTTGTAATATGTGAAAAATATTGGAGATAGCTCTATATTGTATACATATACATTCATTTGACGAATGTTTCTCCCTCTTAGGCCTCCACATCGAGCAAAGCTACGAAACGAGGCCCGACTAGAAAGTTGGATGCACGGCCGCATTACACCTTTGAGGTGATATTACCTACGGGCGAACCCAAGCTTCCTAAGAATGCTGCTGACACATTCAAGAAGCAATGCGGAGTTCTCGTTAGGGATCACGTCCCGATCAGCGTTCGGGAGTGGAACAAGCGCAAAGGGGCAGCCGATAGTGACTATGTCGCCGAAAGGTACAAAGATAATCTTTGGAATGATCTCATGTCACATTTCAACCTGCCAGAATGTGAGAATGAAGACGCCGCAGACAAACTGAGGGCCAAAGTCAAGCAGTGGACTCTAAAGAAGATGGCCGAACTGTTCCGTAGCTGGAAGAAGAAGCTATGGAAAAACTATCCGAAGACAAAGAAAGTGCGAGTATTCGAGGGGTATCTAGGCAAGTAGGCGAATCAATGGAAGGCATTTCAAGAGTACAAGGAGTCAGAAGATCCCCAGGTATTATCAGAAAAGAACAAGATAAATGCCGACAAGAAGAAATATCACCACAAGCTGGGGCCAGGGGGATATGAGACTGCCATCCCAAAGTGGGATAAGAAAGAGCAAGATCTGCTAGATAAAGGCATCGTACCTGAACCACTCCGTGATGAGTGGGAATTGAGAGCAAGAAATTGGTTCCTTGCGCATGGTGGTTCGTACGACGAAGAAACAGGGGACTGTTGGAAATATGCCCTAGAGGCAATAATAAATTAGTTATTATTATATTTCTTAGTTCATGATAATCGTTTGTTATCCATGCTATAGTTGTATTGATTGGAAACACAATACTTGTGTGGATACATAGACAAAACACTGTCCCTAGTAAGCCTCTAGTTGACTAGCTCGTTGATCAAAGATGGTCAAGGTTTCCTGGCCATGGGCAAGTGTTGTCACTTGATAACGGGATCACATCATTAGGAGAATCATGTGATGGACTAAACCCAAACTAATAGACGTAGCATGTTGATCGTGTCATTTTGTTGCTACTGTTTTCTGCGTGTCAAGTATTTGTTCCTATGACCATGAGATCATATAACTCACGGACACCGGAGGAATGCTTTGTGTGTATCAAACGTCGCAACGTAACTGGGTGACTATAAAGATGCTCTACAGGTATCTCCGAAGGTGTTCGTTGAGTTAGTATGGATCGAGACTGGGATTTGTCACTCCGTGTGACGGAGAGGTATCTCGGGGCCCACTCGGTAATACAACATCACACACAAGCCTTGCAAGCAATGTGACTTAGTGTAAGTTGCGGGATCTTGTATTACGGAACGAGTAAAGAGACTTGTCGGTAAACGAGATTGAAATAGGTATGCGGATACTAACGATCGAATCTCGGGCAAGTAACATACCGAAGGACAAAGGGAATGACATACGGGATTATATGAATCCTTGGCACTGAGGTTCAAACAATAAGATCTTCGTAGAATATGTAGGATCCAATATGGGCATCCAGGTCCCGCTATTGGATATTGACCGAGGAGTCTCTCGGGTCATGTCTACATAGTTCTCGAACCCGCAGGGTCTGCACACTTAAGGTTCGACGTTGTTTTATGCGTATTTGAGTTATATGGTTGGTTACCGAATGTTGTTCGGAGTCCCGGATGAGATCACGGACGTCACGAGGGTTTCCGGAATGGTCCGGAAACGAAGATTGATATATAGGATGACCTCATTTGATTACCGGAAGGTTTTCGGAGTTACCGGGAATGTACCGGGAATGACGAATGGGTTCTGGGAGTTCACCGGGGGGGGCAACCCACCCCGGGGAAGCCCATAGGCCTTCAGGGTGGCACACCAGCCCTTAGTGTCCTGGTGGGACAGCCCAAAAGGCTCTATGCACCAAAGAGAAGAAAATCAAGAGAGAAAGAAAAAAAAGGAGGAGGTGGGAAGGAAGGGGGACTCCCTCCCACCAAACCAAGTCCAACTCGGTTTGGGGGGGGGGGAGAGTCCTCCCCCTTGGACTCGGCCGACCCCCTTGGGGCTCCTTGAGCCCCAAGGCAAGGCCCCCTCCCTCCCACCTATATATACGGAGGTTTTAGGGCTGATTTGAGACGATTTTTTCACGGCAGCCCGACCACATACCTCCACTGTTTTTCCTCTAGATCGCGTTTCTGCGGAGCTCGGGCGGAGCCCTGCTGAGACAAGGTCATCACCAACCTCCGGAGTGCCGTCACGCTACCGGAGAACTCTTCTACCTCTCCGTATCTCTTGCTGGATCAAGAAGGCCGAGATCATCGTCGAGCTGTACGTGTGCTGAACGCGGAGGTGCCGTCCGTTCGGTACTAGATCGTGGGACTGTTCGCGGGATAGTTCGCGGGGCGGATCGAGGGACGTGAGGACGTTCCACTACATCAACCGCGTTCACTAACGCTTCTGCTGTACGGTCTACAAGGGTACGTAGATCACTCATCCCCTCTCGTAGATGGACATCACCATGATAGGTCTTCGTGCGCGTAGGGAAATTTTTGTTTCCCATGCGACGTTCCCCAACAGTGGCATCATGAGCTAGGTTCATGCGTAGATGTCTTCTCGAGTAGAACACAAAAGTTTTTGTGGGTGGTGATGTGCGTTTTGCTGCCCTCCTTAGTCTTTTCTTGATTCCGCGGTATTGTTGGATTGAAGCGGCTTGGACCGACATTACTCGTACGCTTACGAGAGACTGGTTTCATCGTTACGAGTAACCCCCTTTGCTCAAAGATGACTGGCAAGTGTCGGTTTCTCCAACTTTTGTTGAATCGGATTTGACCGAGGAGGTCCTTGGATGAGGTTAAATAGCAACTCATATATCTCCGTTGTGGTGTTTGCGTAAGTAAGATGCGATCCTACTAGATACCCTTGGTCACCACGTAAAACATGCAACAACAAAATTAGAGGACGTCTAACTTGTTTTTGCAGGGTATGCTTGTGATGTGATATGGCCAACGATGTGATGTGATATATTGGATGTATGAGATGATCATGTTGTAATAGAAATATCGACTTGCACGTCGATGGTACGGCAACCGGCAGGAGCCATAGGGTTGTCTTTATACTAACGTTTGTGCTTGCAGATGCGTTTACTATTTTGCTAGGATGTAGCCTTAGTAGTAATAGCATGAGTAGCACGACAACCCCGATGGCAACACGTTGATGGATATCATGGTGTGGCGCCGATGACAAGAAGATCGTGCCGGTGCTTTGGTGATGGAGATCAAGAAGCACGTGATGATGGCCATATCATGTCACTTATGAATTGCATGTGATGTTAATCCTTTTTGCACCTTATCTTGCTTAGAACGACGGTAGCATTATGAGGTGATTTCTCACTAAAATTTCAAGACGAAATTGTGTTCTCCCCGACTGTGCACCATTGCTATAGTTCGTCATTTCGAGACACCACGTGATGATCGGGTGTGATAGACTCAACGTTCACATACAACGGGTACAAAACAGTTGCACACGCAGAACACTCGGGTTAAGCTTGACGAGCCTAGCATGTGCAGACATGGCCTCAGAACACATGAGACCGAAAGGTCGAGCATGAATCGTATAGTTGATATGATTAGCATAGAGATGCTTACCACTGAAACTATTCTCAACTCACGTGATGATCGGACTTGAGATAGTGGATTTGGATCATGTACCACTCAAATGACTAGAGAGATGTACTTTTTGAGTGGGAGTTCTTAAGTAATATGATTAATTGAACTAATTATCATAAACATAGTCTAATGGTCTTTGCGAATTACGATGTAGCTTGCGCTATAGCTCTACTGTTTTTATATGTTCCTAGAGAAAATTTAGTTGAAAATTGATAGTAGCAAACTTTGCAGACTAAGTCTGTAAAACCGAGGATTGTCCTCGTTGCTGCGCAGAAGGCTTATGTCCTTAATGCACCACTCGGTGTGCTGCACCTCGAGCGTCATTTGTGGATGCTGTGAACATCCGACATATACGTTTCTGATGACTACACGATAGTTCAGTGCAAAATACTTAATGGCTTAGAAGCAAGGCACCGAAAACGTTTTGAAACGTCGCGGAACATAAGTGATGTTCTAAAGAGATGAAATTGTGATTTCATGCTTGTGCCCTTGTTAAGAGGTACAAGACCTCCGACAAGATTCTTTGTCCACAAAGTAAAGGAGAAAGGCTCAATCGTTGAGCGTGTGCTCAGATTGTCTGAGTACGACAATCACTTGAATCAAGTGGGAGTTAATCTTCCAGATGAGATAGTGATGGTTCTCCAAAGTCACTGCCACCAAGCTGTGAGAGCTTCGTGATGAACTATAACATATCAAGGATAGATACAATGATCCTTCAGCGATTCGCGATGTTTGACACTGCGAAAGTAGAAATCAAGAAGGAGCATCAATAGTTGATGGTTAGTAAAACCACTAAGTTTCAAGAAAGGCAAGGGCTAGAAGGGATACTTCGTGAAACGGCAAAACAGTTGCTGCACTAATGAAGAGACCCAAGATTAAACCCAAACCCGAGACTAAGTGCTTCTGTAATGAGGGGAACAATCACTGAGGCGGAGCAACTCAAGATACTTGGTAGATAAGAAGGCTGGCAAAAGTCGAAAGAAGTGTATTTGATATACATGATGTTGATGTGTACTTTACTAGTACTCCTAGTAGCACAAGGGTATTGGATACCGGTTCGGTTGCTAAGTGATGAGTGACGCGAAATGAAAGCTACGGCATAAATGGAGACTAGCTAAAGGCGAGGTGACGATACGTGTTGGAAGTGTTTCCAAGATTGATATGATCAAACGTCGCACGCTCCCTCTACCATCGGGATTGGTGTTAAACCTAAATAATTGTTATTTGGTGCTTGCGTTAAGCATGAACATGATTGGATCGTGTTTATTGCAATACGATTATTAATTTAAAGAGAATAATGGTTACTCTATTTTCTTGAATAATCACCTTCAATGGTTTATTGAATCTCGATCGTAGTGTTACACATGTTCATGATATTGGTGCCAAAAGATACGAGTTGATGATGATAGTACCACTTACTTGTGGCACTGCCGCTTGAGTCATGTTAGTATAAATTGCATGAAGAGGCTCCATGCTGATGGATCTTTGTACTCACCTGATTTCGAATCACTAGTGACATGCGAATCATACCACATGAGCAAGGCCTTGTTTTCATTGAGATGAAATAAGATAGTAACTTGTTGGAAGTGATACATTTTGATGTATGCAGTCCAATGGGTGCTGAGGCACGCAGTGGATATCATTATGTTCTTACTTCACTGACGATTTGAGTAGATACAGGACTATTTACTTAATGAATCACAAGTCTAAAATGTTGAAAAGTTCAATTCCGTTTCAGAGTGAAGTTCGTCGTAACAAGAGGATAAACTGTCTACGATATGATCATGGAAATGAATATCTGAGTTACGAGTTTTGGTACACAGTTAAGACAATGTGGAAATTGTTTCGCAGTTCATGCCACCTGGAACATCATAGTGTGATGATGTGTCTGAACGTCATAGCCACGCACTATTTGGTATGGTGCATACTATGATGTCTCTTATCGAATTACCACTATCGTTTATGGGTTATGCATTAGAGACAACCGCACTCACTTTAAATAGGGCACCGCGTATTTCCGTTGAGATGACACAGTATAGACTGAGGTTTAGAGAAATCTAAACTGTCGTTTCTTGAAAGTTTGGGGTTTCGACGCTTATGTGAAAAAGTTTCAGTCTGATAAGCTCGAACCCAAAGCGGATAAATGCATCTTCATAGGATATCCAAAACAGTTGGGTACATCTCCTATCTCAGATCTGAAAGCAAAGTGTTTGTTTCTAGAAACGGATCCTTTCTCGAGGAAAGGTTTCTCTCGAAAGAATTGAGTGGGAGGGTAGTAGAAATTGATGAGGTTATTGAACCATCACTTCAACCAGTGTGTAGCAGGGCGCAGGAAGTTGTTCATGTGGCGCCTACACCAATTGAAGTGGAAGCTGATGATGATGATCATTGAGCTTCGAATCAAGTAACTACAAACCTCGTAGGTCGACAAGGTCGCGTACTGCTGCAGAGTAGTACGGTAACCCTGTCTTGGAGGTCATGTTGTTGAGCAACAGCGAACCTACGAGTTATGGAGAAAGCGATGGTGGGCCCAGATTCCGACAAATGGCTGGAAGCCATGAAATCCGAGAGAGGATCCATGTGTGAAAACAAAGTGTAGACTTTGGTAGAACTACTTGATGGTCATAGGACTATTGAGTAAAAATGGATCTTTAAAAGAAGACAGACGATGATGGTGATAAGTCACTATTAAGAAAAGCTCGACTTGTCGCAAAGATGTTTTCGATAAGATCAAACAGTTCACTATGATGAGACTTTCTCACTCGTAGCGATGCTAAAAGTCTGTTAGAATTATGTTAGTTGTTGATGCATTATTTATGAAATATTGCACGTAGGATGTCAAAACATTGTTTTCTCGACGGTTTCCTTGAGCAAACATTGTATGTGATACAACCAGAAGGTTTTGTCGATCCTAAAGATACTAGCAAGTATGCAAGCTCCAGTGATCCTTCAATGGACTGGTGCAAGCATCTCGGAGTTGGAATATACACTTTGATGAGATGATCAAAGATTTTGGGTGTGTACAAGGTTTATGAGAAACTTGTATTTCCAAAGAAGTGAGTGGGAGCACTATAGAATTTCTGATAGGTATATGTGGTTGACATATTGTGGATCAGAAGTAATGTAGAATTTCTGTAAAGCATACAAGGTTGTTTGAAAGAAGTTTCAAAGGAGTAGCTGGATTACGCTACTTGAACGTTGAGCATCAAAGATCTATGGAGATAGATCAAAAGCACTTAATGAAAGTTTCAATAAGATGCAGGCCTTGACAAGTTTTTGAAGGAGTTCAAAATAGATCAGCAAAGAAGGAGTTCTTGGTTGCGTTGTAAGGTGTGAATTTGAGTAAGACTCAAAACCCGACCACGGCAGAAAAAAGAGAATAGACGAAGGTCGTCTTCTATGCCTTAGCCGTAGAAACTAAAGTATGCCATGCTGTGTATCGCACCTGATGTGTGCCTTGACTCAAAGTATGTTGAGAGGTACAGAGAGTGATCCATGATTGAATCACTAGCAGCGGTCAAAATTTATCCTTAGTAACTAATGGACTAAGGAATTTTTCTCGATTATGGAGGTGGTTAAAGAGTTCGTCGTAAAGGGTTACGTCGATGCAAGCTTTGACACTAATCCGAATAACTATGAGTAGTGAAACGGATTTGTATAGTAGAGTAGATATTTGGAGCATTTCCGAATAGCACGTAGTAGCAGCATCTATAAGATGACATAAAGATTTGTAAAGAACGCACGAGTCTGAAAGTTTCAGAACCGTTGACTAAAACCTCTCTCACGAGCAAGATGTGATCAGACCCCATAACTATATGGGTGTTGGATTCATTGGAATCACATGGTGATGTGAACTAGATTATTGACTCTAGTGCAAGTGGGAGACTGTTGGAAATATGCCCTAGAGGCAATAATAAATTAGTTATTTTTATATTTCTTAGTTCATGGTAATCGTTTATTATCCATGCTATAATTGTATTGATTGGAAACACAATACTTGTGTGGATACATAGACAAAACACTGTCCCTAGTAAGCCTCTAGTTGACTAGCTCGTTGATCAAAGATGGTCAAGGTTTCCTGGCCATGGGCAAGTGTTGTCACTTGATAACGGGATCACATCATTAGGAGAATCATGTGATGGACTAGACCCAAACTAATAGACGTAGCATGTTGATCGTGTCATTTTGTTGCTACTGTTTTCTGCGTGTCAAGTATTTGTTCCTATGACCATGAGATCATATAACTCACGGACACCGGAGGAATGCTTTGTGTGTATCAAACGTCGCAACGTAACTGGGTGACTATAAAGATGCTCTACAGGTATCTCCGAAGGTGTTCGTTGAGTTAGTACGGATCGAGACTGGGATTTGTCACTCCGTGTGACGGAGAGGTATCTCGGGGCCCACTCGGTAATACAACATCACACACAAGCCTTGCAAGCAATGTGACTTAGTGTAAGTTGCGGGATCTTGTATTACGGAACGAGTAAAGAGACTTGTCGGTAAACGAGATTGAAATAGGTATGCGGATACTAACGATCGAATCTCGGGCAAGTAACATACCGAAGGACAAAGGGAATGACATACGGGATTATATGAATCCTTGGCACTGAGGTTCATACAAAAAGATCTTCGTAGAATATGTAGGATCCAATATGGGCATCCAGGTCCCGCTATTGGATATTGACCGAGGAGTCTCTCGGGTCATGTCTACATAGTTCTCGAACCCGCAGGGTCTGCACACTTAAGGTTCGACGTTGTTTTATGCGTATTTGAGTTATATGGTTGGTTACCGAATGTTGTTCGGAGTCCCGGATGAGATCACGGACGTCACGAGGGTTTCCGGAATGGTCCGGAAACGAAGATTGATATATAGGATGACCTCATTTGATTACCGGAAGGTTTTCGGAGTTACCGGGAATGTACCGGGAATGACGAATGGGTTCTGGGAGTTCACCGGGGGGGGCAACCCACCCCGGGGAAGCCCATAGGCCTTCAGGGTGGCACACCAGCCCTTAGTGTCCTGGTGGGACAGCCCAAAAGGCTCTATGCACCAAAGAGAAGAAAATCAAGAGAGAAAGAAAAAAAAGGAGGAGGTGGGAAGGAAGGGGGACTCCCTCCCACCAAACCAAGTCCAACTCGGTTTGGGGGGGGAGAGTCCTCCCCCTTGGACTCGTCCGACCCCCTTGGGGCTCCTTGAGCCCCAAGGCAAGGCCCCCTCCCTCCCACCTATATATACGGAGGTTTTAGGGCTGATTTGAGACGATTTTTTCACGGCAGCCCGACCACATACCTCCACTGTTTTTCCTCTAGATCGCGTTTCTGCGGAGCTCGGGCGGAGCCCTGCTGAGACAAGGTCATCACCAACCTCCGGAGCGCCGTCATGCTACCGGAGAACTCTTCTACCTCTCCGTATCTCTTGCTGGATCAAGAAGGCTGAGATCATCGTCGAGCTGTACGTGTGCTGAACGCGGAGGTGCCGTCCGTTCGGTACTAGATCGTGGGACTGTTCGCGGGATAGTTCGCGGGGCGGATCGAGGGATGTGAGGACGTTCCACTACATCAACCGCGTTCACTAACGCCTCTGCTGTACGGTCTACAAGGGTACGTAGATCACTCATCCCCTCTCGTAGATGGACATCACCATGATAGGTCTTCGTGCGCGTAGGGAAATTTTTGTTTCCCATGCGACGTTCCCCAACAGTGGCATCATGAGCTAGGTTCATGCGTAGATGTCTTCTCGAGTAGAACACAAAAGTTTTTGTGGGTGGTGATGTGCGTTTTGCTGCCCTCCTTAGTCTTTTCTTGATTCCGCGGTATTGTTGGATTGAAGCGGCTTGGACCGACATTACTCGTACGCTTACGAGAGACTGGTTTCATCGTTACGAGTAACCCCCTTTGCTCAAAGATGACTGGCAAGTGTCGGTTTCTCCAACTTTTGTTGAATCGGATTTGACCGAGGAGGTCCTTGGATGAGGTTAAATAGCAACTCATATATCTCCGTTGTGGTGTTTGCGTAAGTAAGATGCGATCCTACTAGATACCCTTGGTCACCACGTAAAACATGCAACAACAAAATTAGAGGACGTCTAACTTGTTTTTGCAGGGTATGCTTGTGATGTGATATGGCCAACGATGTGATGTGATATATTGGATGTATGAGATGATCATGTTGTAATAGAAATATCGACTTGCACGTCGATGGTACGGCAACCGGCAGGAGCCATAGGGTTGTCTTTATACTAACGTTTGTGCTTGCAGATGCGTTTACTATTTTGCTAGGATGTAGCCTTAGTAGTAATAGCATGAGTAGCACGACAACCCCGATGGCAACACGTTGATGGATATCATGGTGTGGCGCCGATGACAAGAAGATCGTGCCGGTGCTTTGGTGATGGAGATCAAGAAGCACGTGATGATGGCCATATCATGTCACTTATGAATTGCATGTGATGTTAATCCTTTTTGCACCTTATCTTGCTTAGAACGACGGTAGCATTATGAGGTGATTTCTCACTAAAATTTCAAGACGAAATTGTGTTCTCCCCGACTGTGCACCATTGCTATAGTTCGTCATTTCGAGACACCACGTGATGATCGGGTGTGATAGACTCAACGTTCACATACAACGGGTACAAAACAGTTGCACACGCAGAACACTCGGGTTAAGCTTGACGAGCCTAGCATGTGCAGACATGGCCTCAGAACACATGAGACCGAAAGGTCGAGCATGAATCGTATAGTTGATATGATTAGCATAGAGATGCTTACCACTGAAACTATTCTCAACTCACGTGATGATCGGACTTGAGATAGTGGATTTGGATCATGTACCACTCAAATGACTAGAGAGATGTACTTTTTGAGTGGGAGTTCTTAAGTAATATGATTAATTGAACTAATTATCATAAACATAGTCTAATGGTCTTTGCGAATTACGATGTAGCTTGCGCTATAGCTCTACTGTTTTTATATGTTCCTAGAGAAAATTTAGTTGAAAATTGATAGTAGCAAACTTTGCAGACTAAGTCTGTAAAACCGAGGATTGTCCTCGTTGCTGCGCAGAAGGCTTATGTCCTTAATGCACCACTCGGTGTGCTGCACCTCGAGCGTCATTTGTGGATGCTGTGAACATCCGACATATACGTTTCTGATGACTACACGATAGTTCAGTGCAAAATACTTAATGGCTTAGAAGCAAGGCACCGAAAACGTTTTGAAACGTCGCGGAACATAAGTGATGTTCTAAAGAGATGAAATTGTGATTTCATGCTTGTGCCCTTGTTAAGAGGTACAAGACCTCCGACAAGATTCTTTGTCCACAAAGTAAAGGAGAAAGGCTCAATCGTTGAGCGTGTGCTCAGATTGTCTGAGTACGACAATCACTTGAATCAAGTGGGAGTTAATCTTCCAGATGAGATAGTGATGGTTCTCCAAAGTCACTGCCACCAAGCTGTGAGAGCTTCGTGATGAACTATAACATATCAAGGATAGATACAATGATCCTTCAGCGATTCGCGATGTTTGACACTGCGAAAGTAGAAATCAAGAAGGAGCATCAATAGTTGATGGTTAGTAAAACCACTAAGTTTCAAGAAAGGCAAGGGCTAGAAGGGATACTTCGTGAAACGGCAAAACAGTTGCTGCACTAATGAAGAGACCCAAGATTAAACCCAAACCCGAGACTAAGTGCTTCTGTAATGAGGGGAACAATCACTGAGGCGGAGCAACTCAAGATACTTGGTAGATAAGAAGGCTGGCAAAAGTCGAAAGAAGTGTATTTGATATACATGATGTTGATGTGTACTTTACTAGTACTCCTAGTAGCACAAGGGTATTGGATACCGGTTCGGTTGCTAAGTGATGAGTGACGCGAAATGAAAGCTACGGCATAAACGGAGACTAGCTAAAGGCGAGGTGACGATACGTGTTGGAAGTGTTTCCAAGATTGATATGATCAAACGTCGCACGCTCCCTCTACCATCGGGATTGGTGTTAAACCTAAATAATTGTTATTTGGTGCTTGCGTTAAGCATGAACATGATTGGATCGTGTTTATTGCAATACGATTATTAATTTAAAGAGAATAATGGTTACTCTATTTTCTTGAATAATCACCTTCAATGGTTTATTGAATCTCGATCGTAGTGTTACACATGTTCATGATATTGGTGCCAAAAGATACGAGTTGATGATGATAGTACCACTTACTTGTGGCACTGCCGCTTGAGTCATGTTAGTATAAATTGCATGAAGAGGCTCCATGCTGATGGATCTTTGTATTCACCTGATTTCGAATCACTAGTGACATGCGAATCATACCACATGAGCAAGGCCTTGTTTTCATTGAGATGAAATAAGATAGTAACTTGTTGGAAGTGATACATTTTGATGTATGCAGTCCAATGGGTGCTGAGGCACGCAGTGGATATCATTATGTTCTTACTTCACTGACGATTTGAGTAGATACAGGACTATTTACTTAATGAATCACAAGTCTAAAATGTTGAAAAGTTCAATTCCGTTTCAGAGTGAAGTTCGTCGTAACAAGAGGATAAACTGTCTACGATATGATCATGGAAATGAATATCTGATTTACGAGTTTTGGTACGCAGTTAAGACAATGTGGAAATTGTTTCGCAGTTCATGCCACCTGGAACATCATAGTGTGATGATGTGTCTGAACGTCATAGCCACGCACTATTTGGTATGGTGCATACTATGATGTCTCTTATCGAATTACCACTATCGTTTATGGGTTATGAATTAGAGACAACCGCACTCACTTTAAATAGGGCACCGCGTATTTCCGTTGAGATGACACAGTATAGACTGAGGTTTAGAGAAATCTAAACTGTCGTTTCTTGAAAGTTTGGGGTTTCGACGCTTATGTGAAAAAGTTTCAGTCTGATAAGCTCGAACCCAAAGCGGATAAATGCATCTTCATAGGATATCCAAAACAGTTGGGTACATCTCCTATCTCAGATCTGAAAGCAAAGTGTTTGTTTCTAGAAACGGATCCTTTCTCGAGGAAAGGTTTCTCTCGAAAGAATTGAGTGGGAGGGTAGTAGAAATTGATGAGGTTATTGAACCATCACTTCAACCAGTGTGTAGCAGGGCGCAGGAAGTTGTTCATGTGGCGCCTACACCAATTGAAGTGGAAGCTGATGATGATGATCATTGAGCTTCGAATCAAGTAACTACAAACCTCGTAGGTCGACAAGGTCGCGTACTGCTGCAGAGTAGTACGGTAACCCTGTCTTGGAGGTCATGTTGTTGAGCAACAGTGAACCTACGAGTTATGGAGAAAGCGATGGTGGGCCCAGATTCCGACAAATGGCTGGAAGCCATGAAATCCGAGAGAGGATCCATGTGTGAAAACAAAGTGTAGACTTTGGTAGAACTACTTGATGGTCATAGGACTATTGAGTAAAAATGGATCTTTAAAAGAAGACAGACGATGATGGTGATAAGTCACTATTAAGAAAAGCTCGACTTGTCGCAAAGATGTTTTCGATAAGATCAAACAGTTCACTATGATGAGACTTTCTCACTCGTAGCGATGCTAAAAGTCTGTTAGAATTATGTTAGTTGTTGATGCATTATTTATGAAATATTGCACGTAGGATGTCAAAACATTGTTTTCTCGACGGTTTCCTTGAGCAAACATTGTATGTGATACAACCAGAAGGTTTTGTCGATCCTAAAGATACTAGCAAGTATGCAAGCTCCAGTGATCCTTCAATGGACTGGTGCAAGCATCTCGGAGTTGGAATATACACTTTGATGAGATGATCAAAGATTTTGGGTGTGTACAAGGTTTATGAGAAATTTGTATTTCCAAAGAAGTGAGTGGGAGCACTATAGAATTTCTGATAGGTATATGTGGTTGACATATTGTGGATCAGAAGTAATGTAGAATTTCTGTAAAGCATACAAGGTTGTTTGAAAGAAGTTTTCAAAGGAGTAGCTGGATTACGCTACTTGAACGTTGAGCATCAAAGATCTATGGAGATAGATCAAAAGCACTTAATGAAAGTTTCAATAAGATGCAGGCCTTGACAAGTTTTTGAAGGAGTTCAAAATAGATCAGCAAAGAAGGAGTTCTTGGTTGCGTTGTAAGGTGTGAATTTGAGTAAGACTCAAAACCCGACCACGGCAGAAAAAAGAGAATAGACGAAGGTCGTCTTCTATGCCTTAGCCGTAGAAACTAAAGTATGCCATGCTGTGTATCGCACCTGATGTGTGCCTTGACTCAAAGTATGTTGAGAGGTACAGAGAGTGATCCATGATTGAATCACTAGCAGCGGTCAAAATTTATCCTTAGTAACTAATGGACTAAGGAATTTTTCTCGATTATGGAGGTGGTTAAAGAGTTCGTCGTAAAGGGTTACGTCGATGCAAGCTTTGACACTAATCCGAATAACTATGAGTAGTGAAACGGATTTGTATAGTAGAGTAGATATTTGGAGCATTTCCGAATAGCACGTAGTAGCAGCATCTATAAGATGACATAAAGATTTGTAAAGAACGCACGAGTCTGAAAGTTTCAGAACCGTTGACTAAAACCTCTCTCACGAGCAAGATGTGATCAGACCCCATAACTATATGGGTGTTGGATTCATTGGAATCACATGGTGATGTGGACTAGATTATTGACTCTAGTGCAAGTGGGAGACTGTTGGAAATATGCCCTAGAGGCAATAATAAATTAGTTATTTTTATATTTCTTAGTTCATGGTAATCGTTTATTATCCATGCTATAATTGTATTGATTGGAAACACAATACTTGTGTGGATACATAGACAAAACACTGTCCCTAGTAAGCCTCTAGTTGACTAGCTCGTTGATCAAAGATGGTCAAGGTTTCCTGGCCATGGGCAAGTGTTGTCACTTGATAACGGGATCACATCATTAGGAGAATCATGTGATGGACTAGACCCAAACTAATAGACGTAGCATGTTGATCGTGTCATTTTGTTGCTACTGTTTTCTGCGTGTCAAGTATTTGTTCCTATGACCATGAGATCATATAACTCACGGACACCGGAGGAATGCTTTGTGTGTATCAAACGTCGCAACGTAACTGGGTGACTATAAAGATGCTCTACAGGTATCTCCGAAGGTGTTCATTGAGTTAGTATGGATCGAGACTGGGATTTATCACTCCGTGTGACGGAGAGGTATCTCGGGGCCCACTCGGTAATACAACATCACACACAAGCCTTGCAAGCAATGTGACTTAGTGTAAGTTGCGGGATCTTGTATTACGGAACGAGTAAAGAGACTTGCCGGTAAACGAGATTGAAATAGGTATGCGGATACTAACGATCGAATCTCGGGGAAGTAACATACCAAAGGACAAAGGGAATGACATACGGGATTATATGAATCCTTGGCACTGAGGTTCAAACGATAAGATCTTCGTAGAATATGTAGGATCCAATATGGGCATCCAGGTCCCGCTATTGGATATTGGCCGAGGAGTCTCTCGGGTCATGTCTACATAGTTCTCGAACCCGCAGGGTCTGCATACTTAAGGTTCGACGTTGTTTTATGCGTATTTGAGTTATATGGTTGGTTACCGAATGTTGTTCCAAGTCCCGGATGAGATCACGGACGTCACGAGGGTTTTCGGAATGGTCCGGAAACGAAGATTGATATATAGGATGACCTCATTTGATTACCGGAAGGTTTTCAGAGTTACCGGGAATGTACCGGGAATGACGAATGGGTTCCGGGAGTTCACCGGGGGGGGGGGGGGCAACCCACCCCGGGGAAGCCCATAGGCCTTGAGGGTGGCACACCAGCCCTTAGTGGGCTGGTGGGACAGCCCAAAAGGCTCTATGCGCCAAAGAGAAGAAAATCAAGAGAGAAAGAAAAAAAAGGAGGAGGTGGGAAGGAATGGGGACTCCCTCCCACCAAACCAAGTCCAACTCGGTTTGGGGGGGAGAGTCCTCCCCCTTGGACTCGGACGACCCCCTTGGGGCTCCTTGAGCCCCAAGGCAAGGCCCCCTCCCTCCCACCTATATATACGGAGGTTTTAGGGCTGATTTGAGACGATTTTTTCACGGCAGCCCGA
Source organism: Hordeum vulgare subsp. vulgare (assembly GCF_904849725.1). NCBI lineage: Eukaryota > Viridiplantae > Streptophyta > Magnoliopsida > Poales > Poaceae > Hordeum > Hordeum vulgare. The sequence goes on from NC_058522.1 coordinate 474,027,655, forward strand.
CCACATACCTCCACGGTTTTTCCTCTAGATCGCGTTTCTGCGGAGCTCGGGCGGAGCCCTGCTGAGACAAGGTCATCACCAACCTCCGGAGCACCGTCACGCTGCCGGAGAACTCTTCTACCTCTCCGTCTCTCTTGCTGGATCAAGAAGGCCGAGATCATCGTCGAGTTGTACGTGTGCTGAACGCGGAGGTGCCGTCCGTTCGGTACTAGATCGTGGGACTGTTCGCGGGATAGTTCGCGGGGCGGATCAAGGGACGTGAGGACGTTCCACTACATCAACCGCGTTCACTAACGCTTCTGCTGTACGGTCTACAAGGGTACGTAGATCACTTATCCCCTCTCGTAGATGGACATCACCATGATAGGTCTTCGTGCGCGTAGGAAAATTTTTGTTTCCCATGCGACGTTCCCCAACAGGGACCTCATCTACAGTGACGGTCTCAGGATTCCAGGGAGAATTGGAAAAGGATAGTGAAATAAATTTAGGAGGGAAAAAGAAAGTTCACTGCAGATAGAGAGAAAGATTTGCTCACACTGGTCCTCCGCAATGACGAACATGGAGGACGAACGCGAGGCTTCGGTCCTTCTTACCCGTGGTGGCTTGGGTTTGCCAGAGACCAAGACACTTACAGAAGCCGAGAGAGAGCAAAGAAGTGGCAGCAGGATGAGCAGAATGACAAGTTCAACCAGTTTCCTGCCAGGATTAACGAGCAACAGAAGCAGATTGATGAGCTTAGAGGAGTAGCGCGCCAGGAAGATCCTGCACTTGATATTACCGGCGCCCCATCAAAGTGGAAAAGCAGCGTGGCTGAATCTGAGGCCCGCCCGACGATGCACGAAGAATGATAGAGAGCGGTCCCGGCTACCCCGTGGATGGAATCAAGGAGTCAACATCATGTGAACTCCATCAGAAATTCAAGAACATATCCATGAAGGTGGCCGTCGGACAAGCTTTACCTTCTCGCCCTGATGCACGCTGGCATGGCCATGAGATTCCAGCTGGCTTTGCTAAAGTCGGGGTGGATGAAATCATGACGGGGTTTCATGATATGGAGCTCGACATAGCTGGACCCGAAGATGAGAGGACACTCGGAGAAGTACTGGGTGGAGTCATCCTATGGGACAAGAACTACATCAAGCTTCCAGGCTCGGCCCCAAGGACAACACCGCCTCCGAGTCGTCGCAGGTCACCTACACCTCCATTACCTCCAAGCCCTCCACATGACGTCGGCCAGCACAACACGAGTCCATCTCGATCACCGCCGCCGGACTTGGGTCGTCCGTCTTCGCCGCTGCCCGCTCCGGATACTAAGCGGGAGCGTGCCACGAAGAATGCTCTGCCGACGATTTCTATGCGACGGAGCCCCCCAAAGCGCAAACGGTCGCCCCTCCCAAAGGTACCTCATGCCAATCTTCCTATCAGACCTTATGATCGTACCCCCGAGGAAAACGCCAGGATAGCAAAGGAACATCATGATGCGCAGATGAAAAAGAAGGAACCCGAGCCCCACCCGGAATACACCGAGAAGCAAATAGCATATGCAAAATACTTCACGACCCTTCCATCACAGTATGACTTACACCATAAGCCTGATGACTATACACGCACATTGCAGAAGGAAGTGAAAAGGAGCAGATCACGTGCAAGTGCAAGTGGGAGCAAATCAAGTTCAACTACAAGCAAGAAAAAATCAGACGTTCCTCATCTTGGACAACAGGTCAAACAATCGATCCCACCCCTCAAGGTGTTAACCGAAAATGTTCCCCCTCCGGTGCAGGCGCAAGATTTTGAATTAGGAAAGAAGTGGGCGGCTGAATGGGGTGTCTCGGTTGAAGATGTTCTGGCTTCCTAAGACGACAGGTTACCCAAGGCTATGGTAGCCCCTAAGCCATAGTTTGTCATGGGAGAGCCTTTGGTCAGCAAAGATGATCTCCCAACAAATATGCGTTACTTGCATACATGGTACTTAAGTGAATCAAAGAATGGGAGAACGATGATCGTGGTGAGTGTCCCACGGTAGTACTACGGCCGCCCCGAAGAAATCCATATCGACTTTGATGAACTCTTCCAGATGTACAATGGCGACGCCCTCGACAAATCGCTTATGAGTTGCTATTGTCTGTAAGTTTTTCAATTCGTTGTCTACATATAACTTGTTTAGTTATTTCAATTCATTGTCTATATATAACTTGTACTCTATTATGCAGAATGAAGATTCTGGATTGTAAAAGTAAGAACATCCTAAATATTGGGTTTATTGACCCAGATAAAATACATATAGCGACGCTAACTGATAAACCCAAGGAGACGGAGGAAAACCTTCTAAGGTTTCTAACAGATCAAAAAAATTGTGACCACATACTGTTTCCATACAACTTCTAGTGAGGGTCTTTACTCTGTTGTGTCCATTCACTTATAAGTGTAATTGATAAGTTACTGACATATATATATATAGGACAAATTTTATCTACCACCAGTGGTAGTTACCACCACTTGCGTTTTGTATGTTGTATGGAATATGTATCAAATTGGAGAGTATGTATGCGTAGTATATAGTATATAATCATGTTTAGGTAGTATATATACTGTTTTTTTGGTAGTATGTATCATATATTGTGTATGCTCTTTTTTACATACAAATATATATGTATTTCACAAATATAATAAAAACTATGGGTCAACTTGTAATTTTTTCATGTAACTCACTTTGAAAAATCTTGTATATAGTATATGAACATAATTAAAATGATAAATTAGTATATGTACTCCCGCATGGTAGTATATTGAACATGTGGGGTAACTACCCCTGGGTGGTAGGATGAATTTTTCCTATATATATACATGTGCACCTTCCATTGGATTCTGTTGGACATTCAAAGTGATAAGGGAAGAGTTGATGCCTTCGACCCATTATCGAGACCCTTGGAACAGTTCCAAAGCCTGCAGGACATGCTCCAAGGGTAATTTCAATCATTCTTGCGCTCTACTGGTATCTTTCGATGATTTACTGATATATCAATTAATGAAAAACTTAGCAAATCATTATCCTTGTCGGGCAGGGTTTGGAAGCGGTTCAAGTGCGTGACTCCCGGTATCGAGCCTGAGAAGCTAATCTTTAGAGCGGCTCAGGTAAGTAGTAGTATGATATACTTCTATTTTCAATACATTTATGATGCTAGATTATTATTTTGATTATATATATTCTATTCTCGTAAAGTGCGACCAGCAGCCACGGGGACGCATCTATGCGGATACTATGTTTGCGAGACCATTCGCACGTTTACCTCTGAGCACAAGGATCACAGATTCGACGTAAGCAATGAACATTCACACCTCTATTTTTACCCGTCATTCTTTGTGTTGGAAATATGCCCTAGAGGCAATAATAAAATGGTTATTATCATATTTCCTTGTTCATGATAATCGTCTATCGTTCATGCTATAATTGTATTAACAAGAAATAGTAATACATGTGTGAATGAATAGATCACAATGTGTCCCTAGAAAGCCTCTAGTTGGCTAGCTCGTTAGTCAATAGATGATCATGGTTTCCTGGTCATGGGCATTAGATGTCATTGATAACGGGATCACATCATTGGGAGAATGATGTGATGGACAAGACCCAATCCTAAGCCTAGCACTAGATCGTATTGTTCGTATGCTAATGCTTTCCTAATGTCAAGTATCTTTTCCTTCGACCGTGAGATTGTGCAACTCCCGGATACCGTAGGAGTGCTTTGGGTGTATCAAACGTCACAACGTAACTGGGTGACTATAAAGGTGCACTACGGGTACCTCTGAAAGTGTTTGTTGGGTTGGCATGAATCGAGATCGGGATTTGTCACTCCGTGTGACGGAGAGGTATTTCTGGGCCCACTCGGTAGAACATCATCATGAGCTCAATGTGACTAAGGAGTTAGTCACACAATGACGTGCTACGGAATGAGTAAAGAGACTTACCGGTAACGAGATTGAACAAGGTATAGGTATACCGACGATCGAATCTCGGGCAAGTTCTATACCGACAAACAAAGGGAATCGTATACGGGATTGATTGAATCCTTGACATCGTGGTTCATCCGATGAGATCATCGTGGACCAAGTGGGAGCCACCATGGGTATCCACACCCCGCTGATGGTAATTGGCCAGAGAGGTGTCTCGGTCATGTCTGCCTGTCTCCCGAACCCGTAGGGTCTACACACTTAAGGTTCGATGACGCTAGGGTTATAGGGAATTGTTATACGAGGTTACCGAAAGTTGTTTGAAGTCCCGGATGAGATCCCGGACGTCACGAGGATCTCCGGAATAGTCCGGAGGTAAAGATTGATATATAGGACGGATGGTTTTGGACACCGGAAGTGTTTCGGGCGTCACCGGTAATGTACCGGGACCACCGGGACCACCGAATGTGGCCCCGGGGGACCACCGAAGGGGGGCAACGACCCCGGGAGGCTAGATGGGCTAATTGGGGAAGGGAACCATCCCCTAGGTGGGCTGGTGCGCCCCCACCCAGCCCATGCGCACCACAGAAGGGGGGGAGGGGGAAACCCTAGGCGCAGATGAGGCCCAAGGCCCACCTAGGGCGCGCCCCCCTCTTTCCCTGCCCTGGCCGCCGCCCCCCCCCCTCCCATCTGGTGGCTGCCGCACCCCCTAGGGGGGGGGAACCCTAGGGGTGGCGCACCCCCTCCCCCTCCTCCTATAAATATAGAGGGGTTTTGGCCTTTGGAGAACACACTTTGCCCTCTCCCTCGGCGCAGCCCTGCTCTTCTTCCTCCTCCTCTCCGTCGGTGCTTGGCGAAGCCCTGCCGGGAGACCTCGTCTCTCCACCGACACTACGCCGTTGTGTTGCTGGACTTCTTCCCCAACCTCTCCCTCCTCCTTGCTGGATCAAGGTGCGGGAGACGTCACCGGGCTGCACGTGTGTTGAACGCGGAGGTGCCGTTGTTCGGCACTAGATCGGAATCGCTGCGAGTACGACTCCATCAACCGCGTTCTAGCAACGCTTCCGCTTAGTGATCTTCAAAGGTACGAAGATGCTCATACCCCTCTCTCGTTTCTGGTCTCTCCATAGGAAGATCTGAACATGCGTAGGAAAATTTTGAATTTATGCTACGTTACCCAACAGTGGCATCCGAGCCAGGTTTTCTATGCGTAGATTCTATGCACGAGTAGAACACAAAATTTGTGGGCGATGGTTTGTCAATTTGCTTGACTTTACTAGTCTTATTCTTTTCCGGCGGTATTGTGGGATGAAGCGGCCCGGACCGACCTTACACGTACGCTTACGTGAGACTGGTTCCACCGACAGACATGCACGTCGTGCATAAAGGTGGCTAGCGGGTGTCTGTCTCTCCTACTTTAGTCGGATTGGATTTGATGAAAAGGGTCCTTATGAAAGGTAAATAGCTTTGGCATATCATCGTTCTGGCTGTCACGTAGGTAAGAAGGCGTTCTTGCTAGAAACCCAAATCAGCCACGTAAAACTTGCAACAACAATTAGAGGACGTCCAACTTGTTTTTGCAGGGTTTGACATGTGATGTGATATGGCCAAAGTTGTGAAGTTGCATGTATGATGTATGAGATGATCATGTTATTGTAATAGGTTTCACGACTTGCATGTCGATGAGTATGACAACCGGCAGGAGCCATAGGAGTTGTCTTAATTTATTGTATGAGATGCAACGCCATGTGCTTACTACTTTTACTTCATTGCTAACGGTTAGCCATAGTAGTAGTGATAGTAGTAGTTGGCGTGACGACTTCACGGAGACACGATGATGGAGATCATGGTGTCACGCCGGTGACGATGATGATCAAGCGATGCCTGAAGATGGAGACCGAAACAGCAAAGATGATAATGGCCATATCATGTCACTATATGATTGCATTGTGATGTTTATCATGTTTTACATCTTATTGCTTAAAACGACGGTAGCATAATAAGATGATCCCTCTTAAAATTTCGAGAACGTATTCCCCTAAGTGTGCACTGTTGCGAAGGTTCGTTGTCTCGAAGCACCACGTGATGATCGGGTGTGATAGATTCTAACATTCACATACAACGGGTGTAAGCCAGATTTACACACGTGAAACACCTAGGTTGACTCGACGAGCTTAGCATGTACAGACATGACCTCGAATACAAGAGACCGAAAGGTCGAGCATGAGTCGTATGGTTGAATACGATCAGCATGAAGTTGCTCACCATGGTGACTAGTCCGTCTCACGTGATGATCGGACACGGGTTAGTCAACATGGATCATGTATCACTTAGATGACTAGAGGGATGTCGATTTAAGTGGGAGTTCATACTTAATTTTATTAAATGAACTTAATTGTCATGAACTTAGTCTAAAAGTTGTCTTTAAAAATATTGTAGATGTCCAACGTCAACCTCAACTTCAACGCATTCCTACAGAAAAACAAGCTGAAAGATTATGGTAGCAACTATGCGGACTGGGTTCGCAACCTGAAGCTCATCCTTGAAGCAGCTAAAAAGGCTTATGTCCTTAATGCGCCGCTAGGTCACCCTCCCGCTCCCGCAGCAGCCCAGGACATTCTGAACGTCTGGCAAGCGCGGAGTGATGACTACTCTCTGGTCAGGTGTGGCATGTTATACAGTTTAGAAACGGGGCTCCAAAGGCGTTTTGAGCAACACGGGGCATATGAGATGTTCCAGGAGCTGAAGCTAGTTTTTCAAGCTCATGCCCGTGTCGAGAGATATGTAGTCTCCGACAAGTTCTTTAGCTGTAAGATGGAGGAGAACAGTTATGTCAGTGAGCACATACTCAAAATGTCTGGGTTACACGGTCGTCTGACTTCACTTGGAGTCGAACTTCCGGATGATGCTATAATTGACAGAATCCTCCAGTCTCTCCCACCAAGCTACAAAGGCTTTGTGCTTAACTACAACATGCAAGGGATGGAGAAGACCATTCCCGAGTTGTACTCGATGCTCAAGTCTGCAGAAGTAGAAATCAAGAAGGAGCATCAAGTGTTGATGGTCAACAAGACCACTAGTTTCAAGAAAGGCAGGGATAAGAAGAACTTCAAGAAAGACGGCAAAGCTGTTGCCGCGCCCAGTAAGCCAGATGCCGGGAAGAAGAAAAAGAACGGACCCAAGCCTGAGACTGAGTGCTTCTATTGCAAGGGAAAGGGTCACTGGAAGCGGAACTGCCCCAAATACTTAGCGGACAAGAAGGCAGGCAACGTTAAAGGTATATGTGATATACATGTTATTGATGTGTACCTTACCAGCGCTCATAGTAGCTCCTGGGTATTTGATACCGGTGTTGTTGCTCACATTTGCAACTCAAAGCACGAACTGCGGAATAAGCGGAGACTGGCCAAGGACGAGGTGACGATGCGCGTCGGGAATGGTTCAAAGGTCGATGTGATCACCGTCGGCACGCTACCTCTACATCTACCGTCCGGATTAGTTTTAAACCTTAATAATTGTTATTTAGTACTAGCTTTAAGCATGAACATTATATCAGGGTCTTGCTTAATGCGAGACGGCTACTCATTTAAGTCAGAGAATAATGGTTGTTCTATTTATATGAGTGATATGTTTTATGGTCATGCTCCGCTGGTGAATGGTTTATTCTTGATGAATCTCGATCGTGATGTTACACATATTCATAGTGTGAGTACCAAAAGATGCAAAGTTGATAATGATAGTCCCACATACTTGTGGCACTGCCGCCTTGGTCATATCGGCGTTAAACGCATGAAGAAGCTCCATACTGATGGACTATTAGAGTCTCTTGACTTTGAATCATTTGACACATGCGAACCGTGCCTCATGGGCAAGATGACTAAGACTCCATTCTCAGGAATAATGGAGAGAGCAACCGACTTATTGGAAATAATACATACTGATGTGTGTGGTCCAATGAACGTTGAAGCTCGCGGTGGTTATCGTTATGTTCTCACTCTCACCGATGATTTGAGTAGGTATGGGTATATCTACTTGATGAAGCACAAATCTGAGACGTTTGAAAAGTTCAAGGAATTTCAGAGTGAGGTTGAGAATCAACGTGCTAGAAAAATTAAATGTCTACGATCTGATCGTGAAGGAGAATATTTGAGTGACGAGTTTGGCACACACCTAAGGAAGTGTGGAATCGTTTCACAACTGACGCCGCCTGGCACACCGCAGCGCAACGGAGTGTCTGAACGTCGTAATCGCACTTTATTAGATATGGTACGATCTATGATGTCTCTCACCGACTTACCGCTATCATTTTGGGGATACGCATTAGAAACTGCAGCATTCACTTTAAATAGGGCACCGTCTAAATCCGTTGAGACGACACCGTATGAACTATGGTTTGGCAAGAAACCTAAGTTGTCGTTTCTTAAAGTTTGGGGCTGCGATGCTTATGTGAAGAAACTTCAACCAGAAAAGCTCGAACCCAAAGCGGAGAAATGCGTATTCATAGGATACCCTAAGGAAACTATTGGGTACACCTTCTATCTTAGATCCGAAGGTAAAACCTTTGTTGCCAAGAACGGATCCTTTCTAGAGAAAGAGTTTCTCTCGAAAGAAGTAAGTGGGAGGAAGGTAGAACTTGATGAGGTAATTACACCCCCTCTCGAACAGGAAAGTAGCACAGCGCATGAAGTTGTTCCTGTGGCGCCTACACCGACTGAAGAGGAAGTTAATGATGATGATCATGAAGCTTCGGATCAAGTTACTACTGAACCGCGAAGGTCCACAAGGGCACGCTCCGCACCAGAGTGGTACGGCAACCCTGTGATGGAAATCATGTTGTTAGACAACGGTGAACCTTTGAACTATGAAGAAGCGATGGCGGGCCCGGATTCCAACAAATGGCTTGAGGCTATGAAATCCGAGATAGGATCCATGTATGAGAACAAAGTGTGGACTTTGGTGGACTTGCCCGATGACCGGCGAGCCATAGAAAATAAATGGATCTTCAAGAAGAAGACTGATGCAAACGGTAATGTAACCGTTTACAAAGCTCGACTTGTCGCAAAGGGTTTTCGACAAATTCAAGGAGTTGACTACGAAGAGACTTTCTCTCCCGTAGCGAAGCTGAAATCAGTTCGAATCATGTTAGCAATTGCCGCCTTTTATGATTATGAAATTTGGCAAATGGACGTCAAAACAGCGTTCCTTAACGGGAACCTTAAGGAAGATTTGTATATGATGCAACCAGAAGGTTTTGTCGACCCTAAGGGTGCTAACAAAGTGTGCAAGCTCCAGCGCTCCATCTATGGGCTGGTGCAAGCATCTCGGAGTTGGAACATTCGCTTTAATGAGGTGATTAAAGCGTTTGGGTTCATACAGGTTTACGGAGAAGCCTGTCTGTACAAGAAAGTGAGTGGGAGCTCTGTAGCTTTCCTCATACTGTATGTGGATGACATATTATTGATGGGGAATAATATAGAGATGTTGGAGAGCATAAAGGCCTATTTGAACAAGAGTTTTTCAATGAAGGACCTCGGAGAAGCTGCATACATATTAGGCATCAAGCTCTATAGAGATAGATCGAGACGTCTCATAGGTCTTTCGCAAAGTACATACCTTGACAAGATATTGAAGAAGTTCAATATGGAAAACTCAAAGAAAGGGTTCTTGCCAGTTTTGCAAGGTATGAGATTGAGTAAGACTCAGTCGCCGACCACGGCAGCAGATAGAGAGAAGATGAGTTATGTCCCCTACGCTTCAGTCGTGGGCTCTCTAATGTATGCCATGCTGTGTACCAGACCTGATATAAACCTTGCCATAAGTTTGGTAGGGAGGTACCAAAGTGATCCCGGTACGAAACACTGGACAGCGGTCAAGAATATCCTTAAGTACCTGAAAAGGACTAAGGAAATGTTTCTCGTTTATGGAGGTGACGAAGAGCTCGTCGTAAAGGGTTACGTCGACGCTAGCTTCGACACAGATCCGGATGACTCCAAGTCACAGACCGGATACGTATATGTGTTGAATGGTGGGGCAGTGAGCTGGTGCAGCAGCAAGCAAGAAGTCGTGGCAGCATCTACATGTGAAGCGGAGTACATAGCTGCTTCAGAAGCGGCTCATGAAGGAATTTGGATGAAGGAGCTCATCACCGACCTTGGAGTGGTTCCAAGCGCGTCGGGTCCTATGACACTCTTCTGTGATAACACTGGAGCCATTGCCATAGCCAAGGAGCCCAATTTTCACCGGAAGACGAAGCACATCAAGCGCCGCTACAACTCCATCCAGGACCATGTCCAGAGTGGAGTGATAGATATTTGTAAAGTACACACGGATCTGAATATTGCAGACCCGTTGACTAAACCTCTTCCACGAGCAAAACATGATCAGCACCATAATGCTATGGGTGTTCGATACATCACAATGTAACTAGATTATTGACTCTAGTGCAAGTGGGAGACTGTTGGAAATATGCCCTAGAGGCAATAATAAAATGGTTATTATCATATTTCCTTGTTCATGATAATCGTCTATCGTTCATGCTATAATTGTATTAACAGGAAACAGTAATACATGTGTGAATGAATAGATCACAATGTGTCCCTAGCAAGCCTCTAGTTGGCTAGCTCGTTAGTCAATAGATGATCACAGTTTCCTGGTCATGGGCATTAGATGTCATTGATAACGGGATCATATCATTGGGAGAATGATGTGATGGACAAGACCCAATCCTAAGCCTAGCACTAGATCGTATTGTTCGTATGCTAATGCTTTTCTAATGTCAAGTATCTTTTCCTTCGACCGTGAGATTGTGCAACTCCCGGATACCGTAGGAGTGCTTTGGGTGTATCAAATGTCACAACGTAACTGGGTGACTATAAAGGTGCACTACGGGTACCTCCGAAAGTGTCTGTTGGGTTGGCATGAATCGACATCGGGATTTTTCACTCCGTGTGATGGAGAGGTATTTCTGGGCCCACTCGGTAGAACATCATCATGAGCTCAATGTTACTAAGGAGTTAGTCACACGATGACGTGCTACGGAACGAGTAAAGATACTTACCGGTAACGAGATTGAACAAGGTATAGGTATACCGACGATCGAATCTCGGGCAAGTTCTATACCGACACACAAAGGGAATCGTATACGGGATTGATTGAATCCTTGACATCGTGGTTCATCCGATCAGATCATCGTGGAGCAAGTGGGAGCCACCATGGGTATCCATACCCCGCTGATGGTTATTGGCCAAAGAGGTGTCTCGGTCATGTCTGCCTGTCTCCCGAACCCGTAGGGTCTACACACTTAAGGTTCGATGACGCTAGGGTTATAGGGAATTGTTATACGAGGTTACCGAAAGTTGTTCGGAGTCCCGGATGAGATCCCGGACGTCACGAGGAGC